>NC_037675.1:84301386-84619254 GCF_003255815.1 Theropithecus gelada | reverse complement strand
AAAGACACATGCACACGTATGTTTATTGCAGCACTATTCACAATAGCAAAGACTTGGAATCAACCCAAATGTCCATCAGTGACAGATTGGATTAAGAAAATGTGGCACATATACACTATGGAATACTATGCAGCCATAAAAAAGGATGAGTTTGCGTCCTTTGTAGGGACATGGATGCAGCTGGAAACCATCATTCTTAGCAAACTATCACAAGAACAGAAAACCAAACACCGCATGTTCTCACTCATAGGTGGGAACTGAACAGTGAGATCACTTGGACTCAGGAAGGGGAACATCACACACCGGGGCCTCTCATGGGGAGGGGGGAGGGGGGAGGGATTGCATTGGGAGTTATACCTGATGTAAATGACGAGTTGATGGGTGCAGTAGACCAACATGGCACAAGTATACATATGTAACAAACCTGCACGTTATGCACATGTACCCTACAACTTAAAGTATAATAATAATAAATAAATTAAAACAACAACAACAACAACAACAACAACAAAAAATAAATCACTCTATTTAAAATGTTAACACTTTAGTAAATCATCTGCACCAATGAGGATATGTTACGCATCAGTAACTCCAAACCACAGTTACTTAATAGAGAAAAGGATTATTTCTCAGTCTTGTCTAATGTGGGTTTTTAAGTTTTCTTCTCATCACAGTCACTTGGGTATCTAGACTGATAGAGCAGCCACCATCTTGATTCTGGTCAGTTGCCATGCAAAAACGAAAAGTATTCTGGATATTCTAGCACTGCTAATTCTATGCTTGCTCACACTCAATCGTTTATCTTCAAATTTATTGGACAGAACTAGTATCAAAGCCCAATGAAATCACAAGGAGGCAAGACAGTACAAACTCACCGTGATTCTAGAATTTGGAAAGTTTAAATATTTTGCTAACAGTAATAAGAGCATTTATAGTAACCATCATTATTTCCTTTATTTTAATATCAACAAATGTCAAATAGTTTAGGTGATAAGCTCAGAAGTGCTTTCAACAATAGGTGGAGCTAATCGATGAAACCAGTGAGAACCAAGAGTAGTCTGCATTGGATTTAAGACTACAGCTACATATTTAAGGAGACGTGTAGCATGCAACATTAAAGTGACTAAAAATTGGCAAAACTGAGTCCTGTTTGTCAAAAACACATATTATGATCATGTTATGCAAGCAACTATCTGCAGCTTGAATGAAGCAGCAGTGAACACAACAGACACAGCCAGTGCTCTGTGGGATTTAGTCTTGCAATGCTAAAATATTACTTTCAATCACTGACAAATATGTTGTAAAGACAGAATCTATAGAATCTAAGTAATATAGATTCAAAATAATCCTCAAATGTGGAAAAAAGGGTAAATGAAGCATGCTAGTGTCTTGGCAACATCAAAAGAATGAAGCAACCTGAATCTAAAAATAGAAAAGACAGAGTTAGCCTTTCCTTTCGGCGGGAACCGCCATCTTCCAGTAATTCGCCAAAATGACAAACACAAAGGGAAAGAGGAGACGCACCTGATATATGTTCTCTAGGCCTTTTAGAAAACATGAAGTTGTTCCTTTGGTCACGTATATGCGAATTTATAAGAAAGGTGATATCGTAGACATCAAGGGAATGGGTACTGTTCAAAAAGGAATGCCCCACAAGTGTTGCCATGGCAAAACTGGAAGAGTCTACAATGTTCCCCAGCATGCTGTTGGCATTGTTGTAAACCAACAAGTTAAGGGCAAGATTCTTGCCAAGAGAATTAATGTGCGTATTGAGCACATTAAGTACTCTAAGAGCCAAGATAGCTTCCTGAAATGAGTGAAGGAAAATGATAAGAAAAGGAAGCCAAAGAGAAAGGTACCTGGGTTCAACTGAAACGCCAGCCTGCTCCACCCAGAGAAGCACACTTTGTGAGAACCAATGGGAAGGAGCCTGAGCTGCTGGAACCTATTCCCTATGAATTCATGGCATAATAGGTGTTAAAAAAAATAAAATAAAAGACCTCTGGGCTGAAAAAAAAAGAAAAGAAAAGAAAAGGCAGAGTTAAAATAAAATAATTTCTTGAGTATTTTTTCATCCAAACGTTAGCACGAATGATACTCATTTAAATATGTTTAAGTGATTCACTGTGTCTCAGTTGTAAAAAGCAACACTTACTGAGTCAGCAAAATTCAATACTCTACATCACCTCTGGACAGAAGGTTGTTTTGTGTAAGTTTACTCCCCAATTAAAAGCAGTTGTTGAAAAATAAAACATGAGCACGTGGAAGTGAATACATTTGTGGATACATAGCTGAATCTTTTCTGATTTCTAATATCTAGCATCTAATTATCACAGAGTGTTCTAGATCCCCAAGTTCATTGATAAAATCAATTTGGTTAACAATTCTTTTAGAAATCAATTTTACTCCAGCAGAAGAAGGTGTCCCATATGTAATCCAGTTTTACAATTTTACATGTACGGGAACAGATTCCAAACAAACAAATTTCCCTTGTGAACAATAGCACCTTTTTGGGGGTTAGTCATTGCTGCATCTTCATAGTAGTTATTTTATAAATTATTTTAAAATTCAAAAAATTCAATAAGAAGAATAAGAAATTAATTCCAATTCTTTGTGTAATTTTTTAAAAAAAGAATTAATTTTATTGAAAAGAGTGACCAGTGAATACCAAACAGAACTCTTAAATATGGGGAAAAAATAGCTTTGAAAATGGAGACCTAAAAATAAAAAGCTCTTTAATGTACAGTTTTGCTCAATGCCTTGGCCTGATTCTGAAGTATAGTTAATGCATTCAGGTAACAATACCACAGCTACAAAGAGTATAACTTAAAGAGGGAGACACTGCTGTTTAGGAGACGAGTCCTTGAAGATACTTTAAGAAAAATAATGAATCCAATTGTCCATACTGTGTAAATCAGATGCTAATAGCAAAAATCACTCTTCTCTCTCATCCAGATTTTCACAAAATAAATATCTTATATTTCTCAAAGTATGAAAAGAAAATAATAAAATTATTTTGGAAGTGTTTGTCCGTTAAAATAAGAAAGAACTCTTAAGAATAGTTACTTTTTCCTGAAAAAAATAATAAAGAGCATATGTTTTAGAAACCAACTGAATATAATAAATCACCATTCATCCTTCATCAAATACAGAGACAAAAAGAGAAACATATTTGAAAGAAAAATAAAGAGAAAGGAGGAGCACCTTATGAAGAAAATGTTGAATAGGAAGGAAGGAAGAGAAAGTACGAGAAACAGAGGGAAAACTGCTGGTCAGGAGCTGGGGTCAAAGATCTCTCTCTCTCTTCCTGCCTCAGAATGTCTGATCTCCAAAAGTTTGATGTGAGAGCTATAGAGGATGTTTAGTACAGTAAGAGAATTATTTTAAAAGGCTGTTCATTGTCACTTTATTCAATCAAGGTTTATGCTCATAAATCAAATAGAATCTGGGTGACATCAAGATTCAGGGTCAAGTTTTCAAGAACTCTAGTTACGTGACAGTGAAATTTATTGAGATATAAATTCATTGTTTCTACTGCTATAAAACAATCAGAAAGAACAACCTTTATGCTCCCCAGAAACTTTGGGAGAAAAAGTTTTCATTCTGTTTAAAACACCCTAACCTCTTTTGCCTTCTTTTCTATGATTCAGCAAAGAGGTGTAGGATATGTGTTTCTTAAAATTAGAAGAAGTTATGAGAAGACAATTTATCTTCTTGTGATATGTGTTTCTTAGAATTAGAAGAAGTTATGAGAAGATAATTTATCTTCTTGTGCATGTTGAAAGGGAAAGGCAAACAAAGATTATGTTTGAAGTTTTTAGGAGAAGGAAGAGATGGGAATGACTTGGAGATAGACTAAGAATCAATATCCTTCAAGGCTGGGTAGTTTGTTAAAAACTGTGAATTCCGCAAATGGTAGAGTTTCATGACAGATTCCTCATTATAGATTCAGAAAGATGATAAAAGCTTCAGAGGCAATATTAAATGGTTCCATAGAATAATTGGACCTCAGAAACCTATCCTCCCAGCCTTAAAAAAAATACAATATAGTAGATGTGTGTGTTATTCTGTTCTCAGACTGCTACAAAGAATTGCCTGTGACTGTTTAATTGACTCACAGTTCTGTAGGTTGTATAAGAAGCATGGTTGTGGAGGCTTCAGGAAATTTATGATCATGGCAATAGGGTGAAAGGGAAGCAAGCACCTTCTTCACGTGGCAGAACAGGAGAAAGAGAGTAAAGGGGGAAGTGCTACACACTTAAAAAAAAAAAACAACAGATCTCATGAGAACTCATTCACTATCATGAGAACTCATTCACTATCATGAGAACAGTAAGGGGGGAGTCTGCCCACATGATTCAATCACTTCCCACCAGTTCCTCCTCTAATACATGAGAATTACAATTCAACACGATATTTAAATGGGGACACAGAGGCAAACCATATCATTCTGCCCAGCCCCTCCCAAACTATTTTCACATTTCAAAATGCAATCATGCTTTCTCAACATTATGCCAAAGTCTTAACTCATTCCAGCAGTAACTCAGAAGTCCAAGTCTGAAGTCTCATTTGAGACAAGTCCCTTTTTCCTATAAGCCTGTAAAAATCAAGCAAAGTTAGTTACTTCTAAGACACAATAGGGTTATAGGCATTGGATAAATGATCCCGTTCCCAATGGAAGAAATTGGCCAAAAACAAGGGGCTACAGGCACCATGTAAGTCTGAAACACAGCAGAGGAGTCATTAAACCTTAAAACTCCAAAATATTCTTCTTTGACTCCATATCTCACATCCAGGCCACAGTGACAGAAGAGGTGGACTGTCAAGAACTTGGGCAGCTTCACCCCTGTGGCTCTGCAGGTTACAGCTCCTGAAGTTACTTTCACAGGCTGGTGTTGAATGCCTATGGCTTTTCCAGGTGCACGTGTAAGCTGTCAGTGGATCTACCACTGTGGGGTCTGGAGGACGGTGGCCCTCTTCTCACAGGTCCACTAGGCAGTGCCCAAGTGGGGACTCTGTGTGAGGGCTCCAACCCCACATTTCCCCCATCACTGCCCTAGTAGAGGGCCTTCATGAGTGCTCCACACCTGTAGTCAACTTCTGCCTGGACACCTAGGCATTTCCATACATCCTCTGAAGTCTAGATGTAGGCTCCCATACCTCAACCCTTGCCATCTTCTTACCCACAGGCCCAATACCACATGGAAGCCACAAAGACTTGGAACTTGCACCCTCTAAAGGAATGGCCCAAGCTGTACCTTGGTCTCTTTTAGCCATGGCTAGAGTTGGAGTGGCTAGGATGAAGGGTGTCCTGTCCTGAGGCTGCACAGATCAGTGAGGCCCTGGGTCTGGCCCACAAAACCACATTTCCCCCCAGGACTCCAGGCCTATGATGACAGGGGCTGCCACAAAGGTCTCTGAAATGTCCTGGAGGCATTTCCCCCATTGTCTTGACTATTAACATTCAACTCTATTTTACTTATGCAAATTTCTGAAGCCTTGGATTTCTCCCCAGAAAATGCGTTTTTCTTTTCTGGTTGGGCTGCAAATTTTTCAAATTTGTATGCTCTGCTCTCTTTTTAAATATATGTTCTAGATTCAGATCATTTGTTTGTTTATGTAAATGAGCATAGGCTTTTGGAAGTAGCCAGGCCACATGTCGAATGGTTTACTGCTTAGAAATTTCTTCTGCCACATACCCTAAACCGTCTCTCTCAAGTTCAAAGTTCTACAGATCTCCAGATCATGGGCACAATACTGCCAGTCTCTTTGCTAAAGCATAGCAAAAGTTACCTTTACTCCTGTCCCCAATAAATTTCTCATCACTTTATGAGACCATCTTAGCCTGGACTTCATTGTCCATATCACTATCAGCATTTTGGTCAAAACAATTTAACAAGTCTCTAGGGAGTTCCAAACCTTCCCTCTTCTTCCTGTCCTCTCCTGAGCCTTCCAAACTGTTCCAACCTTAGCCTATTACTGAGTTCCAAAATCACTTCCACATTTTCAGGTATCTTTATAGCAATGCCCCACTTTTCTGGTACCAATTTTCTTAATTAGTTTGTTCTCACTCTGCTATAAGGAGTTACCTTAGACTAGGTAATTTATAAAGAAAAGAAATTTAATCAACTCAGTTCTACAGGCTATACAGGAGGCATGGTTGCGAAGGTCTCAGGAAACTTATGGTGATGATGGAAAGGCAAAGTAGAAGCAAGCACCTTCTTCACATTGCAGAGTAAGAGGAAAATAGTGAAGCGGGAAGCACTACACTCTTTTAAACAACCAGATTTCATGAGAACTCATTCACTATGATGAGAACAGCATGGAAGGAGACCACCCCCATGATTCAATCACCTCCCACCAGGCCACTCCAGACATATGGGCATTACAATTAGACATGAGATTTGGGTGGGGACACAGAGTCAAACCAGTGAGGCTGGGGTAAGCTGCAGTAAAAAACAATTTCTAAGTCTCAAATGCCTGTCACAAGAAATGTTAATGACTACCCATCCTACATGTTGTACAGCCCTGTCTCACACAGTTACTCTGCAACTCAAACTAATAGAGCCTCTTCCATCTCAACATTGGCTTCTTGCTTGATGAAGTGCAAGAAAAGAGTACAGTGAAAGCTCAGACCTGGTCTTTTACGGTTTAGCTCTAAAGTGACACATGTCCATTTTACTCACAGCCCTTTGACCAGAATGTGACATATGGCCTCACTTAACTGTAAGACAGAAGATGAACACATGGGTGAAAATTCACTCATTGCTAAACAGTACAGCCTCTAAACAGAACAGTCTCCAATATAGTTCTAGGGTCCATAAGAATCTTTAGGGCTTATACAGAGTTGAACAATAAGCATTTTAAAAGTAGCCACATAAACTGTTTTCCTGTGGATCAATTGCCTAGGACATTCACAGATTCAGAGAATGAAGGTAAATCTAATAACATCTAAGATTAAAACTATTGCTATCCAGTCAGAGTGGAGACTAAGAATCAAAACTGACCTCAATTAAAGAAAATAATGCAATATTTTTCTTATCTAACTGGGCTTCTGGAGTTACTCATGCATACTACTGTCAAAGGATTTGACAAAAGATGTGACCTTAAAAAAAGTATAAAATGAAAGGCTACCTCTGCTCACTCAAGATTTTGGTCTCACTCTGGGAGTGGAGACATGTCTTTTGTTTATTAAAAGACTCTACAATGTATCAAAAAAACAAAAACAAAAAGTGGAAATGCCTATTGCCCACCTGGAGAAGACATAATTAAAACAACTGGCCTGTAATCTGTTCCATTTCTGATTACTAAGCAAATGCTTTCAGGAAAAAAGTAGGCAGGTAACCTAGTCTAGTCTCCTTAGAAACAGAAAAACTGGGTCTATTCTATTCTTCTCTCTTTTCTTCTTTATTAGTCTTGCTAGTGGTGTATCAATTTTGTTGATCTTTTCAAAAAACCACCTCCTGGATTCATTGATTTTCTGAAGGGTTTTTTGTGTCTCTATCTCCTTCAGTTCTGCTCTGATCTTAGCTATTTCTTGCCTTCTGCTAGGTTTTGGGTGTGTTTGCTCTTGCTTCTCTAGTTCTTTTAATTGTGATGTTAGGGTGTCATTTTTAGATCTTTCCTCCTTTCTCTTGTGGGCATTTAGTGCTATAAATTTCCCTCTACACACTGCTTTAAATGTGTCCCAGAGATTGTGGTATGTTGTGTCTTTGTTCTCATTGGTTTCAAAGAACGTCTTTATTTCTGCTTTCATTTTGTTATGTACCCAGTAGTCATTCAGGGGCAGATTGTTCAGTTTCCATGTAGTTGAGCAGTTTTGAGTGAGTTTCTTAATCCTGACTTCTAGTTTGATTGCACTGTGGTCTGAGAGACAGTTTGTTATAATTTCTGTTCTTTTACATTTACTGAGGAGTGCTTTACTTCCAACTATGTGGTCAACTTTGGAATAAGTGTGATGTGGTGCTGAGAAGAATGTATATTCTGTTGATTTGTGGTGGAGAGTTCTGTAGATGTCCATTAGGTCTGCTTGGAGCAGAGCTGAGACACATGCACACGTATGTTTATTGTGGCACTATTCACAATAGCAAAGACTTGGAACCAACCCAAATGTCTATCAGTGACAGACTAGATTAAGAAAATGTGGCACATATGCACCATGGAATACTATGCAGCCATAAAAAAGGATGACTTTATGTCCTTTGTAGGGACATGGATGAAGCTGGAAATAATCATTCTGAGCAAACTATCGCAAGGTCAGAAAACCAAACACCACATGTTCTCACTCATAGGTGGGAACTGAACAATGAGAACACTTGGACACAGGATGGGGGACCATCACACACCAGGGCCTGTCGTGGGGTGTGGGGAGGGGGGAGAGATAGCATTAGGAGATATACCTAATGTAAATGATCAGTTAATGAGTGCAGCACACCAACATGGCACATGTATTCATATGTAACAAACCTGCACATTGTGCACATGTACCCTAGAACTTAAAGTATAATAATAATAATAAAAAAGAAACCTAGTAACTGGGAATCTGGGAGACATATACTGATGACACTCTATAGAAGGAAAGTTCACATCTGTGGAGTACTCTTCACAGATGTCCCTGGTTTTGGATTGCAGATGGTAAACGAGCATACAATCTATGAATTTTTAAGGTACAGTTCCCTGGATGAAGTCGTTTCTGTCATTTTCCACCTTAAGTCATCAAGGTATACAACATTCTTGGATGTGTTTCATAACCTATGTCCTCCATACTGTGTGAAGTGACTCACAAAACTTACGTAAGGACCTAGTCTGTTACTCAGTACCAGAGAAGGTATATCCAATCCAGGAAAGCAGGCTCTGGGAAGTTGTGTATGATAATTCAGATCTCTTCTCCTTGATGAGAGTGTTACAAAATTAGTTTAACTAGTGCAGGGACACCTATTTTATCTGGTATTTGTCTCATGGAGTGCCTCCTTAATGCTTTTATCTTTGGATTTATTAGTAACACTTAAAACTGAGTAAACTCCCTGAATCTTGTTCTGATTCAACAACCTGATTCATTGCATTGACTCCAATTATCTTAAACACCGCCGTTATTTTTGCCGTTAATTTTGTTATCTATATTACTATGATTTTATCCTCTGCCCTTTAGAAAGCGTCCTGTTCATTCCTTCCTCGACATGTCCCTGGCTGTCTCCCTTTTAGAAGTAGCACTCACAGAGCTAACTATAGCTACCTGATTCCTTCACAACCTTCAAGGCACAGCTTCAATGTAATTTCCTCAAAGAAGCATTCCCCGCCATCCCCAAAAAGCCCAGCTGCTATATTCCATAAACATATAGCACCCCACACTTTCCTTCGAGATGTTCATCACTGTTACAACTATTTGCTTCATGTACAAGTCTCCTCATCAGATTGGAGTTCCAAGATTTAGGACTATGCTTGTTTTGTTCACCTCTATATTTTCAGGATCCAGTGTGGTGCATGGCTTGAAGGTGATATGTGGTAAAAGAGATATGAGACTAGCCTGCCCAGTTTTTCATAGTATCTATGAGTATGTATATTTCTAAAACTAAAACTAAGTTGTCCCCCTGCTAAGATTATTCAACATTATTCAGCATCTACTTTCCCTTACTTATAAAATTTGTTTTTGAAACCAGAAATTGGAATGGGAATTATTTCTGCTTAATTTCAGTTGAAGTTCTAAAGGCAGAAAACAATATGTTAGGTGTTAGGCTACCAGTGAAGAACGCAGAATATGATAAGAATTATAAAACTCGTCTATCAACTTCAGAGGCCACTCTCTCCAGTCTATAAAGTGGTGGGAGTTGAGGAATCAAAAAGAGAATATATATTTGGAAAAAGTTGTCAAAATTCTGTGTTTTCTAGTCCACCCTCACCTTCATCCCTGGAAGTCAGGTATTTCCCCCTCATCTTAAACCAGGTAAATATAAATGCAAGGGATATGTATCTCCTGGTGTTTAGGAAATATTAGACTATCTAACTCTTTGCTTAAATGTTGCCTTATTGAGATAGTCACTGGAGGTCAAATTTAAAATAGCAAACAACATATTCACTCCTGCACTACTCACTTACCGTTCACTGCTTTGTATTTCTCCATAGTACTACTTAATTCCTTATACATTGTAAATTTATGGATTACTTCAGTTCTTGGTTTCTTCGTTAATAGCATATACATTCTGCAGGGTCAGAGTTTTTCTCTTTTGTGTTTACTGTTATAACCTCGGAATCTAAAATATTGACATATACACAAAAGATGTTCAATTACGATTTGTCAAATAAATGAAAGAATATTAAAGGCAACATTTTTGAGCTGTAACTGTCTATTAGGAAAACAGAATGCAAAAGCTATATTGGAGGATAAATTGCACATTTGCTGATGGTGGGACAAAGATGAATGAGTTTCTTTATGTATTAAATGTACCCATAAGAGAGGATCGGTGCCACCTCAAAGTGAAAATTTCATTATGCATTAATGGGCAGAAAGTCACAAATGAGCAAAAGTCACGTATAGCCTGCAAGAACAGAGATGTGGTTGACGTCAAGGAAGTAGAATCTAGCAGTCCCTACAACACACTAGAGAAAGTCAGCAATTATATATCTGTCACCCAGAGGAGCTTGGTGCCAGATGACACTGTGCTAACCATGTAAAGCCAGGCCATATTCCCTTACTATTATTTAACAGAATAGCAGCAGTTAACAAATAGCAGCAATAAATAGAGATGGTAGAATAAAGCAAGAAAAAATCTATCATGGATCTCACTGTTCTATCATAAGCCTTCAACTTAGATTCCATTCCTAGAAGAAGTCTAATTTGGCTAAGAATTCTGAGTTTTAATGTCATTGGCTAGCTATCATGTGATTACTAGTTGAGAAGTGGATATACTTTGTAGTAAAATTAAGTTTTTTTTTTTTTTTTTTTGCCATGTAAGAACCATCTGTCCAGGGACAGGGAAGTCTTGAAAAATTAGAATAAATAAATTAGAGAAGAAGCAATTTTAGAAGAATTGTGATTGAGAATTTTCAAGAATTCATACAGGATATGAATTCACAGATTTAGAATGTCAAGCAGATTATACACACACACACACACACACACACACACACTGTCATTCTTTTTTTTTTTTTTGAGACAGAGTCTCGCTCTGTTGCCCAGGCTGGAGTGCAGTGGCCGCCTCTCAGCTCAGTGCAAGCTCCGCCTCCCGGGTTCACACCATTCTCCTGCCTCAGCCTCCAGAGTAGCTGGGCCTACAGGCGCCCGCCACCTCACCCGGCTAGTTTTTTGTATTTTTTAGTAGAGACGCAGTTTCACCATGTTAGCCAGGATGGTCTCGATCTCCTGACTTCGTGGTGATCTGCCTGTCTCGGCCTCCCAAAGTGCTGGGATTACAGGCTTGAGCGACCACCACATCTGGCCCAGAATAAATTTTAAAAACTCCAGTCTAGATCAATTCACAGTGAAACTACAAAACACTAAAAACACAAAAGTAACATGTTATTGCCAAAGCAGCAGCAAATCAACATACAATAGAATAAAGTCTTCTGATAGAGACATATATTTTCAAAATCTTGATGGGACACTAAAAATCACTGAGAAAGATGGAACCACTCAATAAAATTTTGTTGGGACACTTGGTTTTCCGTATAGGAAACAAAGAAAAAAGAAAATTGAAGTATTTTCTGACATCATATACAAAAACTAATGCTAGATAATCAAAGTGCTTAAAAGTATGTACAAGTATTTAAATCCTTACAGAAAATAATAAAATAATACAAAAGAATAGTGTCCTTTGTAGTAAGAGGTAATTTCTAAATTAAAATTACAAAAATCCAGTAGTACAATTTTACGAAGTAGATCAATTCGATCATTTGAGAATTATAAACTCTGTCACATCAAAAACATGATAAAAAAGCAGAAAGACAAGCTACACATTGGAAAAGTTATTTTAAGGGAAACTAATAAACAGAATAGTCTAAAAGGAACCCTACAAATCAGTCTGAAAAAAGGACAAAAATTCAATAGAAAAAAATGTGCAGATGACATAAACACAAAGAGAAACCTCCAAATGAGAAATAATTATAAAATAGGTTGTCCAAACTTATCTGAATCACAAGAATAAAAAAAAAAAGAGATACCATTTTATAGCCACTGCATTTCCAAATATAAAGTGTGATAACACAAAATGTTAAAAATGGTGTGGATCAATTAAAATTCATATGCACTAAATTTGATAGTATCTTGGAAATTTAAATAGTTTACCATGATGAGACCCAAAAATTTCCCTTATAGATATACACCCTAAATAGGATCTTGGGCTTGTGTACTAGGATATTTAGTTTAGCACTGTTACTTAAAGTATTATATAACTAGAAATAGCCTATGGGTCCATAAATAGAAGAATGGCTAAAGAACTGTTAGTATATTTACACAACAGGATCCAATTGTGTACTAGAAGTGAGGGTTCTGGGACTACATGTTAAAATGTTTGTTGATCTCAAAACTGTTGAATTTAAAAACACTTCAGAAGACCATATACACTTGCATAGATATATTACATATGTGTATATACATGCCATATATATGTAGATATATGTACACCATCTTCAAAGAAGACTAAAAATATAATGTTTAGGACATATGCATATATGATCAAAACATTTAAAAATGAAATAAGAAATGCAAAACAAAATTAAGATAGTGGATATCGCTGGGAAGTGAGCCAGTGAGATTTGGTAAGTGAAAATATGTAACAAAATGCAAGGTTTGGTAGTATTTTAGTTCTTAGTTTTGTTGGTGGGTTTTAATATGTTCATAACGTACACATATCATCTATGTTTTGTAAGACTCAATTATTAAAGTGAAGAAACCCTTAAAATCACTTACAACAGATTGAACTAAGATTTATGAGAGAGAAAAATACAAAGTGCTAGGCTAGCAACTCTAAGGGGGGGACCCAAAGGAATCCTAAATGTTTACTGGAAGAGTGGGTACTTAGGCTAATTCTTCACCAACGGGAGCATGGTTGTTTGCTGGAAAGAAGAGATGGGTTGTGGTGATATTCCAGGAAGAAGCAATAACATGCACTAAGAAGAGGGAGTGAAGGAAAGCCAAAACTGTTCTCGAAATTGCTGCTAGTTTATGTGTGGCTGGCGAACATAAGTCAGGAGTTGAGAGAACTAAGGGTAAAGAGGGAGTGAGCTCCAGATCTTAAAGGGAGTCCTTTATCATGCTTTAACTTCTTATCAAGAGAAATTCACTTAACATATGCAAACAAAGGAATGGCAACCACAAATTGACACATGAAGCCAGCAAAGCTGTAACATTAGAATAAATAATCCAGAAATAAAGCTCTTTCAGTGTCAGTATTAGAGGAAAGCAACAGGAAAGCAACAGAATGTCTACTAGTCGAAGTGACAAGATTGAAAAAAGGAGAACGTGTGAAAGGTTAAGCATCCTGATAATGTAGAATTCCTGTACCTCAGCTGAACAAGCTGTTGACCTCAGCTTAATATGAAAGATCTAGTGAGAAAGTAGATTTTAGGTCAGTGGGTAGTGACCCAATTATTTAAGCACAGCAACCATAAAACCAGTTAGGCTGTCATTGCCTTTCAAAAAGAAAGCTCAGCACTTTGGTTTTTTAAAAAAAAGTCCCCCCATGTGCCCTGGCACATGAAAGATAAATGGAGAACGGGCAGCAAAAATAAACTCAAACCATGCCTCAATTTACAACAGTGTGAAAGTACCTATAAGAGTCTCACTGTTACCAACGATTGACTTGCGAACCAGGTCCACCAGCCAGAATATTTGGTGATGGTTACTCCTTAAAAATAAAAAAGTTGTTCAGCAAACCAAATGCAATTATGGGCATATAGAACATAGGCTTTCACGCGGCACATGATATCCTATCTGCATAAAATTACCTGTGAGATCAACCTTGAAGTTCTTCAGAAAAAAGCTAACTTTTCAAAATTGATTGTGGAGTATGCCTTTAATGAGTATCTTTGATTTCTTTTTGATATCTTCTCTTTTCTAATCTATGATTCAAAACTGATACACAATATTGGAATTGTCAAATTTTTACTATTTACCAACCAGATTTCTCCCCAGTAAACATGTGATCTACTCCTAGGTATCATTCTCACAATTTGTATTAGGATTTAAACAGAAAACTCTATGCCAAAGAAACAACTTATTGGTTTTTCTTGTTTGTTTGTTTGTTTGTTTTGTTTTGTTTTGTTTTTGAGACAGAGTTTCACTCTTGTTGCCCAGGCTGGAGTCCAAAGGTGCAATCTTGGCTCACCCCAACCTCTGCTTTCCAGGTTCAAGTGATTCTCCTGTAGCTGAGATTACAGGTATACAGCACCACACCCAGCTGATTTTTTGTATTTAGTACAGATGGGGTTTCAGGATGTTGGTCAGGCTGGTCTTGGACTCCTGACCTCAGGTGATCCACCTGCCTCGGCCTCCCAAGGTGCTGGGATTACAGGCGTGACCTACGGCACCCAGCCCAGAAACATCTTCTTAACAATAGTCAGAATATTTGGGATGTATCAGGCGGGAAGACAGAAACCATACTAGTTATTGCAACAAACAGAATACCCTATAGCAAATTGTTTACATGGATATCAAAAGCAAAACCAGAACTTTGAGCACAGAGATAATCATGATAGCAAAACTTCTAGCACTGAGATTAATTAAAAGGGCAGAGTTTGGAGTTGTTAGAATTTAGAAGCTAAGGGGAAAGGCCTCAGGAAGCTGGGACTCAGATCTCTGAGCAAAAGGACAGCACAGCTTGTGCTGTTTCCTCAGAGGAGGCTCCGGGAGGTGGGTTCTGGGACTGGGAGAAGAAACTGGAAACTGGAACCAATTTCTACTGGTTTCAACTGGTAGTGCTGGATGAAAAGCACTGGCTAAAATCTTTTTTTACAGCATCAGAAAATAAGCCAGGAAGAACCATCTCCTTCTGCACCCTACTGCTCTGCAGTCCCAGCTAGCACCCCTGCTGGCAGAAGCGAAGAAGCAGCTACCCTAAAAGAAAGAAATGGGCTAGGCGCTGTGGCTCACACCTGTAATCCCAGCATTTTGGGAGGCCAAGGCAGGCAGATCACGAAGTCGAGATTGAGACCATCCTGGCCAACGTGGTGAAACCCCATCTCTACTAAAAATACAAAAATTAGCTGTGCGTGGTGGCGCATATCTGTAGATCCAGCTACTTGGGAAGCTGAGGCAGGAGAATCGTTTGAGCCCAGGAGGCAGAGGTTGCAGTGAGCCGAGATTGCACCACTGCACTCCAACCTGGGTGACAGGGCGAGACTCCGTCTCAAAAAAAAAAAAAAAGTAATGTAGTTTACAGTATCTAAGCCTCAGAGCCACACAGTCACGTATAGAGGCAAAGAGAGCAGCTTTACATCCAGAACAGGTGAGTGAGTGAATCAATTTTGAGGGCTTTCCTATCATCGGAGCTTGTAGTATAAACATCTGATTGGAACAGCCCTACGTAGTTGTCCTATTTCTTCTCATTGTTTACCTTTGGGGCTTACTTCGATGTCTAAGTTATAACAAGAATATTGAGTATATAGGGTCTGATGACACAAGGAGGTGAAATTATTAAATTCTAAAACATTTGGTAATTTGGAACCACTCATGTAAGGAATGGTAAATGAATAGGCAAAGTCTGCCTTTCAAGTCATGACTCATTAAACATAATAATGCCAGGGAAATCTAAATTCTAATTTAATAAAAATGTATATACAAATTAGCTGCTAGGGTGCTTCCTCTTTGCCAATCGATCAACAAGGAATATTTAATTGAGCTGGCAAATTATTGCTCAACATGTGCTAAAAGGATCATGAATTAGGTTAAATTATGAGTCTACTGTTGTTAGGGGTCATGTATCAGCAATTTCATGTGGTTCAGTTTTACTATGAATGATCAGCTTTGGATCAAATGCACACCTTACCTTAAAAAGTGAAGTGGTTTTATGGTTTTATGGGCATCTGAAGAAGCTTGAGTTGTGATTAACCATATAAAACATGTTTTTGCTAATAATTTTATCTTCTCCACTGGACAGATGTTGAATCATTAGATTTATTAACAAGAAATTACCCTGAGAAGTCCCAAGTATAGTGGTTAAGAACCCTGATTATGGAGTTATATAGATTTGACTAAATAGCTTCTTTATGATTATCTAGCCATTGCACTTGAGCAAGTTCTTTAACTTACAGGAGCCTCAATTTCCTCATCCATAAAATGGAAAATGCATTATCTACCAGTCATGGTTAGTGTGGGAATTCAATAAAATATGGAGCATTTAAAATAATTAACAGAGCATATCATATTATAAACCACAGTAAATGGTACTCTCTTATATTTTGTGTGTTATTCTCTCTAAAAAGGAGACAAAAATTATATATCTATATCAGACTTGTCATGAGTATTTATTAGCAAATGAATTAACATATGTAAAGTGCATAGAACAGTTTCTAATAAATAGTAAATGCTTATATAATGATTTTTTCTTGTAAAAATAATACTAATTATTAATATCATTAGAGGTACGACTACTACTGATAATGATAATATTTATTATTATTTTTATTACTGTTACTATTTGGAATCTTTTTCCTCAATTTCAAACTGAAGTTTGTATCTAAATGAAAAGATATGTTACAGAGCTCTGTGTGCTCTTGACATCCAAACTAGATGTGTGTATATGTATAGAGAAAAAATGATGGTTCCAAGTTATTCCTTTGTGGCAGTGCTTATATCTTACCCTGTCTTCGACTTGACAAAACTTTGACTGCAAATACCACATTTAAAAAAGAAAGTCCATACTATATGCTATATCACATTACTCTCAAAAGCAATTTGAATCAATAGCACTATCAGTCTGACATTGATTACGCTTCATTTATTTGGAGAAATAAAGTCATCATACCCAATAGAAAATGATAAATTATATCATAATTACATAAATTTGGAGCTGGAAGGAATCTTAGAGATCCAGAGAGGATTGAATTTAATTTTTGCAAATCAGGAAATTGAAGCTCAGAGAGATAAAATTAAGGATTATATTGACTCAGTTTCTGAAAGAACCCTAAAGGCAAGATATGTTTGGCACATATCCATCAGACACAGCAAAATCTCCAGTAAAAGGCCATTTTGCTGGTTTGGGAATACTTTCTAAGGAATCTTAGGAATACTTTCTAAGGAACTAGGAATGCAACACATTTTATTTATACATAATTCCATTGAAAGAGATTCCTTTATACTGAACTGAGTGTCCTTTTAGCATTCCTGAAATGTCCTCTTGAAGATTTTTAATGAATTCTGGAACCAAGTTTAATGCTTTTATTTATTTATTTTTAACGAAAATTTCTCTAGGCCTATCTACGTTTAGAGAAGTAATTAGTAAGAGAGCTTGTCCTAAAAGCTGCTCTCTTGGAAATCAGTCTAGAGTATGTCCTATGGCACAATGATGCCTTAAATAATGATGTTGCTGCAAATCAACCTTCTCCAATGCATCATTGCCACTTCATTTCTGTTCCACCTTTAGAAGTTTCAGTAACAGCAGAAATTTTACACCTTTCATGGATCGTCAAGATGTGTGGCTGATTCATTACCATCATTTTACTGATTGCAGACCTCCAAATTCACCTAACGTGTTATCTTGCATATTTTTAGGTCAAAACATTTTCAACCAGATTCTCTTATTCTGTTCTCCTCCCATCCTAACATCCTTGAACAGATTTATGTTATCCCTTCAAACACAAAGTCATATTAATGTCCGTCAGGTTTAATAAAAAGCTGTATTCAAAGCTATAAAATTAGTTGATTGTGATATAATTATCAGTGCTATTAATATTTTCTGTGCTTAATGTCATTGATTTTATTGCCACAAACTTAGTTTGCAATGAGAATAACGCTGACAGATATGAGTGTATGTGTGTGCATGCATGCATGTGTGTATGTGTTTAACACATTGTTTTCTGTATCAGTAGATGAATGGATGTGGCAGGTTCTAATGAAAAGAAAAGAAAACATCTAGAAGAATTTCTACACTACGTTTATAACGTTTTGTCTTCATCTATGAATACATCAATGACAGCCTGGAAAATGCCCTATGCATTTTTCAGTAGGGGAAGAAGTCTGTGAATTGCAGAATGGATCTTTAACCACACAAAGACTCACAGGATTCACTCTTAATGCTTTTTTTCCTGTGGATTGTAAGTTTATGAAGTATAGACTAGCATAGTACTTTCTCGGGTTTTCGTTAAAAAATTTAAAGTTCACTTAAAAAGTGAAAGGTACAAACATTCCTTTGTGTCTCAAATGTAGATCAACAACATTAAAAGCAATAGAAGTGTATAATGGAGAAATAACTACGGAAAACTTTTTCCTTTTTAACTTAAAATTTACAACTTGATCCCTAGGTACCTTAATGGGAAGCAACTTGGTTCAGTGGAATTAACAGAGTCTGGTAAGTTACCTATTGGATAGAAACAGGCCTAATTAAAAGAGTTTGTCAACAAAACATTTAAAAATAGATTTTAAAAAATTAAGAATAAGCAATTGATTTGCTCTATTTTTTCAGAATAGAATAAAGAGGCACATTTTATTGTGTGGCTTATGTGAGTTTTCTTGTTCCTGGTTCTGTTGTATGAAAGTAGAGATTTCTTTAAAGGGGATCATGGAGGCTTGGAAGGACAGTAGAGACCAAAGCCATAGGACATTTCAAGAAGTAGCTTCCTTGACGTTAAAGACAAAAGCCTAGATTAACTGACCTCAAAGTAGAGAAGACTTTCACAGATAATCATTTTAATAATATATAAACTTGTTTTTAGCTTTGAAATACACTTGTCTCTTAAATGAACACATATGGGCAAACAAAATGTTTCCATTGAAAGCTGGAATTGTTCTTCATGAAATACAAATAATGGAAGGCCAGAATCCTATCTTTTCAGCTTCCTCTACCATCTCCAAGGTGAAATTAAACTCTTTCCTGGGGCTTTTAGCAGGAAAAACGGAAAAATGCAAATCCAGACCAATTTCTTCATTTCATAGTTGAAGAAACTGAAGCCCAATAAAGATTAAGTGACTTGGTCAAGGTCATATTGGAAGAGACTGAACCAGTACTTGAATCCTTGTCTTCTGCGGAAACAGCCAGGGGCATGTATACAATTCTGCTCCCCAGCACCGGAATTTTGTGCAAAGTATTTATTCATCATAATTGGTTTATAACTTCTTGTGGGCTAGTTGGAAACTTTGGACCTTTGCTTTATCAGTAAGAATTCCTATTGTCTTTTAGTTATTTTACCATTATATATTGATTTCATTGAAAATTACAATTATGGTATAATCCCAACATAAGAAAAATGAAAGAAGCTTGGCTATTGAAATAGGGAATGTACAATGATTCAATTACATATTGAGGGTAAGTAGTATTAGCCACATTGTACTAGATGTAGTAAAAGATAAATATGACTCTCCCCAAAGAAGTTACAGTATTTACAAGGAGATTAAAAACAATTCTATGTGCTCAGAAATGTTATCCCAGCACTTTGGGAGGCTGAGGCGGGTGGATCAGGAGGTCAGGAGCTCGAGACCATCCTGGCGAACACGGTGAAACCCCGTCTCTACTAAAAATACAAAAAAATTAGCCAGGAGTGGTGGCAGGCGTCTGTAGTCCCAGTTACTCGGGAGGCTGAGGCAGGAGAATGGCGTGAACCCGGGAGGCAGAGCTTGCAGTGAGCTGAGATCGCGCCACTGCACTCCATCCTAGGCGACAGAGCGAGATTCCGTCTCAAAAAGAAAACCAAAATAAAACAAACAAACAAACAAAAACCAAAATAAAACAAACAAAAAAACAATTCTATGTGAGAGAGGGGGAAAAAAAGAAACATTATTGTTAAATTGAATTTTACTGAATGTCATTGTGATAGGATCTCATTGAAGAGAAGGCTGAATAAGACAAGGAAAGTTACATGTTCAATGTGATTCTTGAGATAGGCCTTGAGGATAAAATGGGAACTAAATAAAAGAAAATCAAATATATCATTTTGAGCTTGAAGAATAACATCTTAAAATGTGAGATGATAAATATAGAAATACTTCATAAACCAAATAAAGAGTGTAGCCTAGTGAGTGGCAATAACTTTTACAGCTTTAAGATACAGATTTCCAGGATGGTGCCATGATTTTTCTACATTTTATTAATTTCTAATAATGCAGTACATGTCCACTGATTCTCTTTAACAATTACGAATAATGTTAATTGGTAATCCTCCTACATCGGATTAGTCTACCTGGCTAAAAATTCCTGTATCTGTCCTCCTTATCCACATTGATGTTTGAGGGCTGAAGAAACTATTTTACCAACTTTAACACAAATTTAAAATGTATTTTTAGTTGGATTCTTCCAATGAAATGTGGAATTATTATGTTCAAGGTCACTTGTACTTGGCAAAAAGCACAAAATCCTGCTTTTAGAAAGTGGCTTAAAAAGGGGTTCTTTATAAAATCCTTGAAAGGTTTCTTGAAATTCAAATAGATTTTACAAAATAACAACTTAATGATTTCAGAGTAAGTAAATGAGAAATTAGAAGATTAAATTGCCTTCAAAAACATGCCTTGGCAAATTAAAAGCCAAAGTGTTCAGGGTAAAAATATGTTTTAGGTCTTAAAAGACCCGTAGTATTGTTTTAATAATTCAGGCAGTTTTGAACCCTGATTCAACAAGTTTTGTCTATTTTTAAACTATTTAGAATTAGATTTTAAAGTATCTCCTTTCTATGTTACTTGAACCTTTAAGTACACATGTAGAATGTAATAATGATCACACAACCTCCTTTTACTTTAAAAAAATTTTTAAGGTAATTTAGTCAATGTAGACAGGCAAAATGGACAATTCGTGATCACGTATTCCACACCAAAACATGCACTATTTTAATTGCCTACTCTAAACCATTTAGCTGGTACTGATATTTATTTTTTAAATGCAGTAACTCTGAACATTTTTTCTGCAGATTTTTTTAACAAACATGCATTTGTCCTATTTGTATTGCCATGACAGAAAGCTCTAATGAAAACTTACAGTTAAAAATCATAGTAAAGTCATCTGAATGGGTGTTTTCCTCCTATAGTAGTCTTTTGTTGAGCACCACAAAGAAAGCATGTTGCCATGTTCCATCTCTTCAATAGATTTGCAAGTGGCATTGGCATTATAGTGTTCAATGGTCAGGAAGTTTTCATTTCAACAAAACATGAATATCCCATTTTTGAAGGAAAAAAAAATAAAACTCTATACAAAAGAAGGAGGGCTCTGTACTAATTGTTCATCTACACTTACTTAGGCATTCCTTAATTACCTAAAAAATACTTTTTAAAGTTTACTTTTATAGACATTTATTAAGAAATTAGAACACACTAACTTTTAAGTTTACCTTACAAAGAACGTAATGTCTTCTACGGTTTTATAAAGTTAAATTTACAAACTAAAATCTCCACGTTTTTTTTCTTTATTTTTCATTATATCTTTTTGCAACATAAAGTACAATAATTACATTTTTAATATTAATTAGTTTCCTAGAATATAAAGATAAGAATATTTAAGGCTTTTCTACTGGAGCTAAAATATTAATGTGAATATTTCACCAGGAAAAAATATTTGAGATAGTATAAAACATACAGAAATAAAGTGTAGAGATTAGGTTGAAAAAGTCAATATATTTATTGGGAGATAAAAAATTTGTTTTACTAAAAAAATTGGTAAAAGTCTCAATTCAGCATATTTGTAGACATTCTCATCATGTATCCTAGGTTGAAACACACAAAAAAAGCTTCTATGAGATAGAAGTCCAAATAAGATAGCTCACCTTTATGAGAGTGCACGTTTAGAGAGCTCACCATTGTACATCTGGCAAATATGATTAGGGCTTTTATTTTGGCAAAAGAAAACAATTACTATCAATTTTTAAATAACCATTTTATAAGAATTTAGAGTGTATAATACCTATTTGCGTATACTACCAAGAATAGGGCAGGTTTCGGTCATTTAGATTTTCATGCCATGCCAGTTACTTTGTGATTTGTAGCAAGGCTACCACCATGAATGACAAAGCACCTGCTACTGCCTATTCTCATTCCTATGAGAGTGCCTGTCTTTGCTGCTGCTAAGATCACATTACGTATAAGCTTCTGTATTTGAAAAGGCCAGTGGAAAGCAGTAAACTGAAAGGTCATACCTGATGTGACTCAGAGAATGAAAATACTTCAGTTGTTGCTAATTAAGTTATCTCCTATCTTGTCAAATCTACATGCACTTTGAAAATGACTTGGGAGTTGCATTTTACTGAATGAAAAGGCCCAGTCTGCTTTGAGCACACCTTTAGCATAGTTTCTGACTTAAAACTGAATTGTGCTTACTCTAGCATACAGACACATGGGCATGTCTGGTAAATTAGTAGTGCAGATCCTTCATGGTTCTTTAAATGTAGGGGTCTAATAAGTCACCTGGTAAGTTCGAGAATGATACTGGGAAAAATTGTGTTATTTCAGGTGCCTTCTCAACCCCTTAGCAAAGATTTATTTCTGATTCCTATGTGAAAGGAAAGTTTATCAGAGAAATACTAAAAGAAATCAGCAAAAGAAATGTGTCACTGAAATATCTATGAGCCATTGGGAGCAACAGACTCAGAGACCTAGAAGTGTTAACTAACAGAAATGTTGGAAATATTGCCCATAACTTTGAGTGGCATTGACATATTGGCATGAACACTGGTAAGTCTGGGAGTGAGAACAGGTACAGAAGAAAATAGTGGATTGCAAAGAAATACCTTTGGCCGGGCGCGGTGGCTCAAGCCTGTAATCCCAGCACTTTGGGAGGCCGAGACGGACGGATCACAAGGTCAGGAGATCGAGACCATCCTGGCTAACACGGTGAAACCCCGTCTCTACTAAAAAATGCAAAAAAACTAGCCGGGCGGGTTGGCGGGCGCCTGTGAGTCCCAGCTACTCGGGAGGCTGAGGTAGGAGAATGGCGTAAACCTGGGAGGCAGAGCTTGCAGTGAGCTGAGATCCGGCCACTGCACCCCAGCCTGGGCGACAGAGCAAGACTCCATTTCAAAAAAAAAAAAAAAGAAATACCTTTAAAGATTTCTAGAAATTTCTAAGTAAAGCAGTTATTGTAGTTGTGTTTGGGGCAAGAGATACAGACGTTTGCATGTGAAACATAGAAATGTCTATATGCAAACACATATAAATGTTTATTCATCTCAAGACACATATAAATGTTTATTCACCTAAATGGTGCATATTCTTGTGTTCTTAGAATGATTTTTAAAAGTCTTAGAAGTGATTCCGGTCAGCTTCTTTCTATCGGAAACAAGGAAACTGAAATGAAGATAGGTCAAGCAACTTTTCAACTTTATCAAGTCCTCTTAGCCACTTAAAATTGCAGCTAGACTCTAACTCCCTTCTCCTACCTCTGAACTTGTTTCACTATATAGCCCTGCTTTCAGTAGAAAATTCAGCTGCACAAGTGTTTGCGAAACCCCTCCTGTGTGAAAAGCGTTAAGCCGTGTACTTAAGTTACTTTTCTGAATTAAGTGGTACAATTTTGTAAGAAACATCAATTCAAGAACCTCACATTGTCCTGGTGTGCAGAATAGCTTTCTGTAGTACTCTGCTTACCTAAAACTATGAAATCAGCATACCATGGTGTTGAATTTTTTCCAATAAGTAACTAAAGCATGGTGAAAATCTGGAGATGAAGCGCATGATGGGAAGCAAAAAGAAAGAAAAATGTGTTCATACTTTAGCAGTGGGGGATACCAGTTACTGCAGGAAATGGCCATGTAAAATACATCATAGGATGGCAGCAGACATTGCACTGGGGTGTGAATTTGCTTTCTCTCTAAAATGTGAACTTTCATTTTCTTTATGCGCTTGGTAAATAAGAAATGTCCTTAATGCTGTGATATAAATTGTTCCTTGTAC
The DNA here is from genome assembly GCF_003255815.1 of Theropithecus gelada. Lineage (NCBI taxonomy): Eukaryota > Metazoa > Chordata > Mammalia > Primates > Cercopithecidae > Theropithecus > Theropithecus gelada. The sequence continues at coordinate 84,595,241 of NC_037675.1, read as the reverse complement.
CTTGGAAAACAGACACCATTTAAATATTTATAATAACACTAGTCTCTGATTTGCACTGGCAGATAGGCATGCAGTCCAGAGAAACACAATGCCACGGAAATGGCATGTAAGAACGTAATTTATTCATTTGCATTTTTCAGAGTTCCATGTCATCTTGATATTTTTCATGAATATGTTTAACAGTTGTAACTACTGAAGTTTCTGTAATATTTAAAAGCAACATTTTGAATATAAATTTTCAGCTGGGTTATTTATGCCTGTTAATTTTTAAATTAATTCTCCCTGAAGTTCTGAGTAATCTCATTAAGCTGGCATCATTTACTCTCTTGAACGATCAGCTAGTCTTTTAGTTTTAGTTCATGACCTCTTCAGCAATGTCGTCATAGCTTTCAAGAAATTTAGCATTCACTTTTCCTTGATTAACCTAACCTTTGTTTTCAATCCTATTTTTGCTCCATTGCCTTCACTACAGACATTATGAGAGACATGCCACATAGTTTTGGAAAGTAATACATAAGCTAAGTAATACATAAGGTGATTACCTTGAGTTTTTTTTTTAATTTAAATTTTTTATTTTTTGTGTGCACATGGTAGGTGTATATATTCACGGGTCACATGAGATATTTTGATACAGGCATGCAGTGTGGAATAATAACATCGTAGTAAATGGGGCATCCATCCCCTCAAGCAAGTATCCTGTGTGTTTCAACCAATCTAAATATATACTCTTTTAGTTATTTTAAAATGATAATGAAATTATTTTTGACTAGTAACCTTGTTCTGCTAGCAAATACTAGGTGTTACTCATTCTTTCTACTTTTTTGTACCCTTTAACAACTTAGGGCTTTTGGAGTAAATTTACTGTTAATATTTTGAAGGCATGAGAGTTTCAGGAAACAACGATAAAGTAAATCTGAGTCAAATAATTGTTGAAATGTGGTTAGTAACACAATTAAGGATGATTATCCCTTTTGCCAACTGATTAACAGGAAGTTGACTTACCCTCACTTTTCGAAAAATAGCAAAATATAAACAATAACTTTCAGACATTGAACAATAGATAATATGCAACCGGTACTTTTAAAGTGAACTCAACAATTTTTCCAGTGTGCTGTTCAGTTTCTTTTATTTATTTATTTATTGAGGTGGAGTCTCACTCTGGCACCCAGGCTGGAGTACAGCGGTGCAATCTCGGCTCACTACAACCTCTGCCTCCCAGGTTCAAGCGATTCTCCTGCCTCAGTCTTCCAAGTAGCTGGTACTACAGGCGTGCACCACCACACTGACTAATATTTTTGTATTTTTAGTCGAGATGGGGTTTTGCCACATTGGCGAGGCTGGTCTCAAACTCCCGACCTCACGTGATCCACCCTCCTCGGCCTCCCAGAGTGCTTGGATTACAGGCATGAGTCAGCATACCTGACCTCATTTTCTAGGTCAAACAGAATAGGAACCTAAATATAGCACCATTGCTGAGTAGAGGAGACAAAGACCAAAAGAGCAGGGAGATCAAGGCAACTAGAATATACGGAGTAAACTGTCAGGCCTCTGAACTGAATCTCAGCCATCATAACCCCTGTTACCTGCACATATATGTCCATATGGCCTGCAGGAGCCAAGAAGTCTGTGGCAGCCAAAAAACCACAAAAGAAGTAAAACAGCCAGTTTCTGCCTTACCTGATTAACCAATCTTACATCCCACCACTGTGATTTTCCCTGCCCTACCTTAACTGCTCAATTGACCTTGTGATACTCTTCTTCTGGACAATAAGTCTTATTGTTATAGGTGGGTCTTTGTTCTTAGACCTCTCAAGATGGTGGTGGGCCACTCCCAAGATGGCGGCAAGAGTTTTGTTCTCTGACCTGGGGTTCTTGACCTCACAGATTCCAAGGAATGTAACCCTGGGCCATGCTATCGGTGTTATAGCTCTATTTGAAGCTGTGGGTCACAGAAGAGAACCGTGGAACCCAGTGACTAGTGTTCAGTTCGATTGGGATGAACCTGGGCTAAGCAGGAACAATGGCAAGCCTCTAGCCCAATCAGGAGCAGCAGTGGGTGCCTCGCTGTATCAGAAACACAGCAGACACCCTGCTGGATCTGGAGGGGTGGAAGTCAGTGGCGGGTCTCTGATGGTGGCATTCAGCAGTGGTGCACGGCGAGCGAAAGCTCCGCTTGAGCCAGAACAAACATGGACCAGAAGAGTGTGCAGTTGCAAGACTTAATAGAGTGAAAACAGAGCTCCCATACAACGAGAGGTGACCCAAAGGGGGTTGCCCACTGCCGGCTCGAATGCCTGGGTTTATATATCCTGATCATTGTCCCTCCCACTGTGCTCTCAGGTGATAGATGGTTTGACTATTTCTTTACCTCCTGCTTTTAGCCTAATTGGTATTTTAGTGAGGCCTCTTTACTACCTCATTGGTCAGGTGTGAGCTGAGTTACAAGCACTGTGTTTAAAGGTGGTTGTGGTCACTTTCCCCAGTTAGGCTTAGGAATTCTTAGTTGACCTAGGAAATCCAGCTAGTCCTGTCTCTCATTAAGATCTGCCCACCATGTACCTTGTAACCCCCTCCTCTGCTACAAGAGATAACCATCTTTTACTATAATTTTCCATTACCTACCCAACTCCTACAAAGCAACGCCTTCCCCATCTCCCTTCACTGACTCTCTTTTCAGACTCAGCCCACTTGCACCCAAGTGAATAAACAGTCTTGTCGCTCACACAAAGCCTCTTTCAGTGGTCTCTTCACACAGACACATTTGACATAAACTATCAGAGAAGAGAGTGTTGAACAGAGGGAGAGAAAGGTGTTGTGTAGAAAGGAACTCTTCCAGGCTTTAGTTGAATATTGATCTGTGCATGCATGAGACTAAACTAGTTGAGACTGGTGAAAGAACCATTGAAAAGCAGTTGGCAGAACAATTTCCAGAGTTCACGTTCTCTGGGAATAGCTTATGTTTTACTCAGTCAGAGCTGAAAGACTTCTTAAAACATAGGGGATCATAAGCAACTTCATGTCAAACCAGAATGATCTTTTATACTCATCTATGTAATTTTTAATCCACTCCTAAAGGTAGAGCATTGGAATGGTATCATTTCTATAATTAAATTTTCTCTTGACTCATCCTGGAAAAGATTTTCTATAAAAGGTTGAAAAATATTAAACTGACTCCAATTAATTTGTGTCCAGATCAAAGATCAACAAACAATATTTAAAGGAATATGACAAAATTTAACATTCATCTCTGCAAAATACACAACATCTGGATCCAAAATTAGTCAGACATACAAAGAACCTAGAATATGCCACAAACATCCAGGAGACAACATAAACAACAAATCAAACAATGTACTAAAAAAACAAAGCCATAGGATCATCTTAAAAGATGCAAAAAGAAAACATAATGCAGTATAATTATATTAAGTTGGTGTAAAAGTAATTGCAGTTTCTGCCATTACTTTTAATTACTTTTACACCAACCTAATTTTAAAAAAAAGAAGCTCCAAAAATTTAAAAGAGAAGATAACTTCCTTAACCTACTAAATGTATCTTCAAAATGTACAAAGATACCATCAAACTTAATGATAAAGAACTGAATTTCTTTCCCTGAAGATTTGGAACAAGACATGTATTTCTGTTTAACTACTTCTATTTAATATTGTAATTGGAGGATCTAGCCAATAAAAGAGGACAAGAAAAAATAAATGAAATTTATATAGATTGGAAAGGAGAAATTAAAATTGGGATGATTTGCAGATGACCTAGTTATGAGTGTTGAAAACCTATCTATAAAAAGGCCTCTAGAATCAGTAAATAAATTTAGAATGGTCAAAGGATATAAGATTAATATACAAAAACTAAATGTATTATCATATGATAGCAATGCACCATTAGCAATTGAAATTTGAAAAAATTATAGCATCAAAAATACAAAACACTTAGGAATAAAACACAAAAATTTGAGGAAAACATACACACTGAAAACGGAAAACACTGCTATGTGAAATCAGTGGTATTGGCGGAATAAGCCTCTTCTAAAAGCTGTTCCTCCTTAAGAGCATTAACAAATACTGAAAAAAAAAAGTGTAAAACTTGAACTTTTTCAGAAGCCTGGAATATAAGGAATATTAGAAAAACCTTGCAAGGGCCGGGCGAGGTGGCTCAAGCCTGTAATCCCAGCACTTTGGGAGGCCGAGACGGGCGGATCACGAGGTCAGGAGATCGAGACCATCCTGGCTAACACGGTGAAACCCCGTCTCTACTAAAAAATACAAAAAAAACTAGCCGGGCGAGGTGGCGGGCGCCTGTAGTCCCAGCTACTCGGGAGGCTGAGGCAGGAGAATGGCATGAACCCGGGAGGTGGAGCTTGCAGTGAGCTGAGATCCGGCCACTGCACTCCAGCCTGGGCGACAGAGCCAGACTCCGTCTCAAAAAAAAAAAAAAAAAGAAAAACCTTGCAATAACCCAAGGAGTATTTATTCCAGAAAAAACTGCTGGACCTCAGGAAGAACAGTTGAATTTTGGTAAGAAAAGCAAGCCTATTATCTTGTTCTGTTCTCATCTCCTTCTTCCTAGCTCCACAACCATGCAAAAGTAGTGAAAATCTGAATACTAGCAGTCACAGGAGTAGACAACACAGGTTTGTAAATTCCTCCAAACATCGTTCTCAGAACATGGCTGTTATTTTATATGCCTGGTAATTCTCTAGGAACGCTCATTCATAGGATGTGTCATTATTTGACCTAAATTAGAGTTTTCTCAGTGTAAACTGTCTTTTTCACAGGGGCATTAGTGAAAAATGATCAATGACAATTGTTTAATAGTGCAACTGCCTAACAGTGACAATAATTGGGGCAAACAAGATGCTGATAAGAAATCTAAAAATGAACATGTGGGAATTAAATGTCCATAGGAGACTTCGAAAATGTACAAAATATTCCTGGGAATCTAGAAAGTCATGTACAATTGTCTAGTTGTACTTACAATCAAGGTTGTGGACATGCACAGTAGAGACCTTTGAAGTCCCCCAGGTCTCACCTCCTGTTGACCATGAGATTCTACAAAAGTAGATAGTGAAGAATAAGACAGTCATAAACACTGCCTGTCTATTGGTGGTATGACCCAACACACACAAAGTTTCTTGGCAAAGCCTGGGATATTTATTGGATTTAGGCATTTAGAGAAATATCTGTCCAATCATTAGATGGCCACTAGGCTAGGCAAGCGGAGACTTCAGTGGCCCTGCAAACTAAAATAACACAGACGTTACTGAATTAGTTGAGGAAAATCACTTAAACACACCAAGAGCAACAAAAACTATAAGCAGCTGCAATCCTGCGGGAATCTGACTTTCAGAGTTAGCGTATTTAATAATTTAAAATGTCCAGTTTTTAGCAACAACCACAAAGAGATATAAAATATTCAAAGAAACAACAAAATATATTTCATATGCAAGAAATAAACAAGTCAATAGAATCTGTTTCTGAGGAATCCTACACATTGGACTAGCCAGATAAGTACTACATCACTATTATTAAATACATTCGAAAAACTAAAGGAAACCAAGTCTAAAAAACTAAAGAAAAGTTCATTAACCAGGTTATTCTTTCATAACAAAATATCATAAATGGTATGGCTTAAAAACAGCAAAGTTCTAGAGGTTGGAAGACTAATATCAGGGAGCCAACATGGCTGAGCTCTGGGGATGGTCCTCTTCCTAGTTTGTAAATGGCCATTTTCTCACTATGTCCTTACATGGTGGAGAGCTCTGGTGCCTCCTCTTCTTCTTATGAGGACACCAGTTTTATTACATATGGGATCCATCTTTATGACCTCATGTAACCTTAATCAATTCGTTAAAGGCCCTGTCTCTAGTACAGAAGCATGGGGGGACTGAGTTTCAACATATGAATTTTGCCAGAACACAATTTAGTCCATAGTTTTCCCTCAGCTGGTGCTTCAGAATTTAAATTCTTCTTTTATGCGAAAAACATTCATTCCATCCCAACAGTCTTGCTCTCTGGGTCAGTAGTAGGAGTGGCAGCCTTGATGATCTACGAATTGCCAACCATCCCCTTAGCCTTAACTCATTCCAGCATTAAAATCTCATTTAAATATCATCTAAATAAGTTACAGGTAAAGTTAGGTATAATTTATACTGAGAACAATTCTCCAGCCGTGAGCCTTTTAAATCAGATAAATGTTCTAAAATACACTTATGGACAGGCATAGGATAGATACTCCCATTTCAAAAAGGAGAAAGTAGAAGAAAGGAAGAGGTGACAGGTCTCAAGCAAGTCCAAAACCTGGGAAGACAATTTCTGTTAGATCTTAAAGCTTGACAATAATTCTTTTTGGTTCAGTATTCTACACTCCAGGACAACTGTGGTAGCAGTGTCCCCTGGTCTTCCAGGGAGACCCCATCCATCAAATTCTTGGTAAGGGTCCCAACCATGTGGCTCTCCCTGCAAAGGTGGTCCTGCCCCTGAGGCACTGAGTGGGGTCATTCTGGCCCACTGAACCTAAAGAGGTGACATCACCTTTTGAAACAAATATGTTCTAAAACAGCCTTTCCCTCTGGGGCTGTGGTGGGAGTGGTAGCCCCGATGATCTTTGAATTGCCTTGAGGGCCATTTTTGCAGTTCCTTAAAAGAACAGCACGCATTCTCAGTTGAATAGCTCCAGTCCTGTAGAATCCAAGAATTCTACAGACTTCTTTAATTCTACCCTGCTTTCTCTGTCCTCTTTCCTCCCAACTGGCAATGTCTTTGCTGATATAATCCCATCTCTATTCCTGGCTTTTGCTAAAATGGCTAAAATTAAGTCCATGCGTCACAACAGTTATCTCTTTATCAAATGGTTATTTAGTCACACCCTTAGTGTTGCCTTCAGAATAACCTCTCTCACTTTTGCAACTTGGAGAGTCTGAGAATTTTCCAAATTTTCAAGTTCTGCTTTGTTTTGCTAAAAAGTTCTTTTTCCAATTCATCTCTCTCTTTTTACATTTTACCATAAGCAGTCAAAGTGAAGCAAAGTCATTTCTTCAACACTTTGTTTAGAAAATTCCTCAGCTAAATATCCAATTTTATCACTGCAAATTCTACCTTCCACACACTAGAACATAGTTCAACCAAGTTATTTTCTGCTTTGTACCAAGGAAAAGTGAACCTTTTGTACAGTTTCCAAAAACATGTTCCTCATTTCTACTTGAAACCTCACTAGAATTACCTTTAAAGTTCATATTTCTATCATTCATCTCAAAACTGTTCAACCTCTACCTGTTACCCAGTTCCAAAGCTGCTTCCAAACATTTAGGTATTTGTTACAACAGCATCCCACTGCGTGATATAAAAATCTGTCTTAATTGGGCTTCCAGAACAAAATACCATAAACATAATTTTTTTTTTTTTTTTTTTTTTTTTACAGTTCTAGAGACAGAAAGTCCAAAATCAATGCACTGTAGAGTTTAGTTTCTGGTGAGAGTTTTTTCTCTGGCCTGCAAAATGCCGCCTTGTCACTGTATCTTCACATGCAAAGAAAGTGCTTTGGTGTGTCTTTCTCTCTTATAAGGGCACCAATCCTACTGAGTAAGAACAATCCTTATGACTTCATTTAATTTTAATCACCTCATTCAAAGTTCTATCTTCTCTCTATGTTTAATATAGTCATTTTGAGGGTTGGAGCTTCATTATTTAAATTTTGAGAGGACACAATTCAGATAATACTGGAAAGTATGAGAATGATGTCTCAAGAAATAGGGAATATCAAGAAAGAAATTTACAAATATATATATCAGAATTAAAAATTGCAATTAGTAAAATGAACAATTAACTAGTAATTCTTAACTGCAAATTTAAAAAGTCACAATAATCAAAAAACTAAAATATAGATAATTAGAGAGTATCCTGTCTGAGGAAGAAAAAGAAAAAAAAGCATGAAAAAATTGAGAAAAGTGTAATTGACCTCAAAGTCAATTACAAATGTTTCAATACACATGATGGGAATCTCAGAGGAAGAGAAAAAGAGAAAAGAAGATTCGAACAGCATTTAAAAAAATAATAAATAGAAGCTTCTCAATTTTGATTTAAAAAATAATCTACACATGCAAGAAACACAGTGAACTTCAAGTTAGTTAAACTTAATAAGCTCCACATCTAGATACATCAAACAAACTATAGAAAGCTAAAAACAAAGAGATATCTTGAAGGAAATATGAGACCAGCAACTCATCACAAACAAGGAGTCTCAGTAAGATGAATGGCTGATTTCTTATCAGGAACCACAGGTGCAGGAGGTAGTGTGATGTCATATTCAAAGTTCTGAAAAAAACAAAAACAAAAACTGTCAATCAATATTTCTGCATCTGGCAGAACTTTATTTTTGTAAAAGTAGAAATTGAGACATTCCAAAAAAACAAAAAGTGAGAAAATCTATTCATCTCAGAGGTTCCATACATGAGATACTAAACAGTGTCATTCAGACTATACTGCAAGTACACTAGAGAATAATTGGAATCCATATGGAGAGCTAAAGATCACCATTAAAAGTTAAGTACATAGATACAAACATAGTGCAAGATGCTTTCGTTTATAACACATTTTTTTTCTATCTAATTTAAAAGATAATTTGCAAAATGCAATAAATACAACTGTTGCTGGGCATAGAATAATAAAGAAATAATTTAGGAGGTGGAGCAAGAAGGTCAAATAGAAGCCTCCACAAATCATCCTCCCTGCAGAAACACCAAATGTAACAACTATGTACAGAAGAAAAGCACCTTCACAAAACTAGAAATCAATCACAGTACTTAGTTTTTAACTTCATATTGCTGAAAGAGGCACTGAAGAGGGTAGGAGAGACAATCTTGAATTGTCAGTGCTCCCCCTCCTCCAGCCTCCAGCAGTTTCTGGGCAAAGGGGAGAATCTGTGTGGTTGGGGGAGAGAGAACACAGTGATAGTAAGACTTTGCATCAGAACTTAGTGCTGTCAACATTGGGCAGACTCAGCCGATGTCAATAGAGGGAGTATTTCAATAAGCCCTAGCCAGAAGGAAATTTCACATCCCAGAGGTCTGAACTTGAGTTTTGGCGAGCCTTGCCACTGTGAGCTAATACGATCCAGGGTCCTAAATAAACTGGAAGGACAGTCTAGGCCACAAACTGCAATTCCTAAGCTAGTCCTAGTACTGTTCTGGGACTCAGAGCCAGTGAAGTTGGGGGGCATATGATCAAGTGAGACATCAGTCAGGGCAACTGAGAGAGTGCTTGCACCATCTCTTTCCCAACACCAGGCAGTGCAGCTTGCTGCTCCAAAAGAGACTCTTGTTTTCCACTTACGGAGAGGAGAGGAAAGAGTAAAGAGGATTTTGTTTTGAAACTTGAATACCAACTGAGCCACAGTAGGATAGAGAGTAAACAGAGTTGTAAGGCTCACATTCTAGGCCCTAGCTCCCATAAAACGTTTCTAAACACATCCTGGGTCAGAAGGGAAAGCACTGTCTTAAAGAGATGGATCCAGTCCTGGTAAGAATCAGCTCCTGCTGACTAAAGAGTCCTTGGCCCTGAATAATCAACAGCGATATCCACTGAGGGCCTTTGGTGAGATTCTGAGATGTGCTGGCTTTAAGTGTGACCCAGAACATTCCCAACCATGGTAACTATGAAGAGACACTCATTCTGCTTGAGAAAAGCAGAGGGAAGAGAAAAGGGGACTTTGTCTTGTAGCTTAATGAGTTCAACCACAGTGGTGTAGAACACCAAGTGGGCTCTTGGGGTCTCAATTCCAGGCCTTGGCTACGGCATAACATTTCTGGACCTGCCCTGGGACAAAGGGGAGCCCACAGCCCTACACGGTGATTCCGAGGCCCGTCAGCATTCACCCCAAGCTCTTGGGCTGTAAGTGAACATTGGCAGTACCCCCTTGGGCCTCTGGTGTTGGTGGCCACAGGGAGAGAACCCCTTTCCTGTGGAAAGGTGATGAAAGAGAGATTAAACACTTTGTTTTGTGGTTTGGGTGCCAGCAGCCATAGTAAAATAGAGTACTAAGTAGATTTCTAAGGTTTTCGACTCCAGACCCAGACTCCTACATGACATCTCTGAACCCTCCCAAGCCCAGGAGTATGAGGAAACTTGGCACCTTGAAGGGGAAAAAAAAAAAAAAAAAAGCCTGGCTGGCTGACTTCACCAGCTATTGATTGTAGAGCTCTAGAACCTTGAGCAAACATGGGCAGTAGCCAGGTCATGGTGGAAACAGGCCTTGGATAAGACCCAAAAGCAGTCCCATTGGTAGTGACTACAGGGTACTTGTGTCAAATTTTCCATAGCTCCAGGCAACTCAGCACAGAGAAAAAGACTCCATTTGTTTGGGCAAAAGTAAGGAAAGAAAACAAGAGACAAGAGTCTTTGCCAGGTAATCCAGAGAATTCTTCCAAATCTTATCCAAGACAACCAAGGCAGTATCTATGAATTTGTAAGTACCATAGCATTAGTGGGCTTAAGGGGGTCCCTAATGCTGCTACTGCTGCAGTGACCAAAAAGTTAGATCACAACACCCAAATTTCTTTAAATACCTGAAAAACCTTCCCAAGAATGATGGCTACAAACAAGCTCAGACTTCAAAGACTACAATAAATACCTAACTCTTTAATGCCCAGACACTGAAGAACATCCATTAGCATCAAGACTATTCGACAAAACGTGATCTCACCAAATGAACTAAATAGGACATCAGGGAACGGTCCTGGAAAGTCAGAATATGTGACCTTTCAGATAGAAAATTCAAACTAATTGTTTTGAGGAAACTCAAAGAAATTCCAGATAACACAGAGAAGGAATTCAAAACACTATCAGGTAAATTTAACAAAGAGATCAAAATAATTTAAAAGGATCAAGCAGAAATTCTGAAGATGAATAATTCAATTGACATACTGAGGTATGCATCAGAATTTCTTAATAGCAGAATTGATCAAGCAGAAGAAAAAATTAGTGAGCTTGAAGACAGGCTATTTGAAAATATACAGTCAGAGGAGACAAAAGAGAGAGAGAAAAAAAATACACTGAAGCATGCATATGAGATCTGGAAAATGACCTTAAATGGGAAAATCCATGAGTTATTTGCCTTGAAGAGGAGGTAGAAAGAAGAAAGAGTTCGACATTTTACGTAAAGGAATAATAACAGAAAACTTTCCAAACCTAGAGAAAGATATCAACATTCAAGCCAAGAAGTTTATAGAACACCAGGCAGTTTTAACCCAAAATGATTACCTCAATATTTTTAATAATCAAACTCTCAAATGTCAAAAATAAAGAAAGAATCTTAAGAACAGCAAGATAAAAGAAGCAAATACATGTAATGGAGCTTTAATACATCTGGGAGCAAACTTTTCAGTGGAAACCTTACTGGCCAGGAGAGAGTGGCATGTCATATTTAAAGTGCTGAAGGAAAAATACTTTTATACCAGGATAGTATTTCCAGCAAAAAATATTCTTCAAGTATAAAGGAGAAATAAAGACATTGCCAGAGAAACAAAAGCTGAGAGATTTTATTAACACTAGATCTGTTCTACAAGAAATACCGATGGGTAATCTTCAATCTAAAATAAAAGAATATTAATGAGCAATAAGAAATCATCTGACGATACAAAACTCACTGTAACAGTAAGTTCAAAGAAAATCACAGAATATTTTAACATTGTAAATATATTTACCCATGTATTAGGTAGAAAGACTAATATGAACCAATCAAAAATAATAACTACAACAACTTTTGAAGGCAAGAACCATATAATAAGATACAAACAGAAACAAAAAGTTGAAAAAGCAGAATGAGGCTAAACTGTACACTTTTACTAGTTTTTCTTTTTCTTTTTATGCTTGTTAGTGTGTTTGTTTATGCAATCAGTGTTAAGTTGTCATGAATTCAAAAAAATGGGTTATAATATATTTGCTGGCTTCATTCTAACTTCAAATCTGAAATATACAATATATTCATAAACAATGAAAAGCAATAAATTAAAACAAGCCACCAGATAAAAGAATCTTCACTAAAAGGAACATGGGAAGAAAAGAGAAAAGGTAAAGAAGACCACAAAACAATCAGAAAACAAATAATAAAATGGCAGGAGTATGTCTTTACTTATCTTAAACAGCATTAAATGTTAATGAACTAAACTCTCCTATCAAAAGAAATAGAGCAGCTGAGTGGATTAAAAAAAAAACAGCCGGGCGCGGTGGCTCAAGCCTGTAATCCCAGCACTTTGGGAGGCCGAGACGGGCGGATCACGAGGTCAGCAGATCGAGACCATCCTGGCTAACCCGGTGAAACCCCGTCTCTATTAAAAAATACAAAAAAAACTAGCCGGGCGAGGTGGCGGGCGCCTGTAGTCCCAGCTGCTCGGGAGGCTGAGGCAGGAGAATGGCGTAAACCCGGGAGGCGGAGCTTGCAGTGAGCTGAGAACCGGCCACTGCACTCCAGCCTGGGCGACAGAGCGAGACTCCGTCTCAAAAAAAAAACAAAAAAACAAAAAAACAAAAAACAAAACAGACCCCAAATCTGTTGCCTACAAAAAATACACTCCACCCATAAAGACATACACTGAAAATGAATGGAAAAAGATATTCCATGCCAATGGAAACCAAAAAAGAGCAGGAGTAGATATACATACATGACACAGAATAGGTTTCAAGACAAAAACTATAACAAGAGATGAAGTTCATTATATAATAATAAAGGGATCAATTTAGCAGGAGAATATAACCATTGTAAATATATATGTACCCATACTGGAGCACACATATATGAAAAGTAAATATTACTAAAGCTAAAGAGAGAGATAGACTCAAATACAATAATAGTTGAAGACTTCAATACTGCACTCTCAGCACTGGACAGATCATCCAGACAGAAAATCAACAAAGAAATGTCAGACTTAATCTGCACAATGGTCCAAATGGACATTATAGATATTAAATATTTATACAACATTTTATCCAACAGCCAAAGAATACACATTCTTCTCCTCAGCACATGGATCATGCTCAAGGAGACACCATATAAGTCACAAAACAAGTCTTAAAACATTCAACAAAATTGAAGTAATATCAAGCATCTTTTCTGACCACAGTGGAATAAATCAATAAAAAGAGGAATTTTGGAAAGTATACAAACATATATAAATTAAACAATATGCTACTGAAAGACCAATGGGTCAATAAAGAGATTAAGAAGGAAATTGAAAATTTTCTTGAAACAAATGATAATGGAAACACAACATACCAAAACCTATGCAATATAGCAAAATCAGTGTAAAGAAGGAAGTTTATAGCTATAAGTGCCTACATAAAAAAACAGTAAAACTTTAAATAAACAACCTAGTGATGCTTCTTAAAGAACTAGAAAAGCAAGAGGAAACCAAGCCTAATATTAGTAGAAGAAAATAAATAATAAAAATCAGAGCAGAAATAAATTAATCTGACATGAAGGAAACAGTACAAAAGATAAGCAAAATAAAAAGTTGGTTTTTAGAAAAAGATAAAGAAAACTGACAAATCTTTAGCCAGACTAATTAAGCAGAATAGAGAGAAGATCCAAATAAATGAAATCAGACATGAAAATGGAGACATTACAACTCATACTGTAGAAATTCAAAGGATCAATAGAGACCACTATGAGCAACTATATGCCAACCAATTGGAAAACCTGTAGGAAATTGATGAACTCCTACGTACATAGAACCTACCGAAACTGAACCACTAAGAAATTCAAAACCTGAACAGACAAATAACAAGTGACTAGATCAAAGTCATAATCAAATTTTCACCGCATAAAAATGCCTGTGATTGATGGCTTCATTGCTGAATTCTACCAAATGTTTAAAGAAGAAGTAATACCAATCATACTGAATCTGCTCAGAAAAACAGAAGGGAAAACTACTTCTCAACTCATTCTATGAGGCCAGTACTACCCTGATACCAAAACAAGACAAAGACATATCAAAAAAGGAAAAATGCATAGGTCAATTTCTCTGATGAACGTCGACGCAAAAATCTCTACAAAATAATGGTAAACCAAATTCAACAGCACATCAAAAACATCGTTCATCATGACCAAACTGGAATTTATCCCTGAGATGCAACAATGGTTTAACATTCACAAATTAATCAATGTGATACATCATATCAACAGAATACAAGACTAAAACCATTTGATCCTTTCAATTCATGCTGAAAATGTATTTGATAAAATTAACATCACCTTGTGATAAAAAACCTCAAAAACCTGAGTGAGGAAGGAATGTATTGCAACATAATAAAAGCCGTATACAACAGACAGCTGGTATCATACTGAATGGGGAGAAACTGAAAGTCTTTCCTCTAAGATCTGGAACATGACTAGAATGCCCACTTTCACCACTGTTAGTCAGTGTAGTGCTGGAAGTTTTAGATAGTGCAATCATTGAAGAAAAAGAAATAAAAGTCATCCAGATTGGAAAGGAAGAAGTCCAATTATCCTTGTTTACTGATGATATAATCTTATATTTGGAAAAACCTAAAGAATCCAGTGAAAACCTATTAAAGCTGGTAAACAAATTTAGTACAATTGCAAGATACAAAATCAACATACAAAAAGCAAACAAAAAAAAAAGAACATCAATTCTTTCCAATTGACTTATGGATTCAAAGAAATCCCATTCCAAATCCTAGTAGGTTTTTTAGTGACACCTGAGCAGCTTATTCAAAACTTTATATGGAAATGTAGATATCTAGACTAGCTAAATATAATTTAAAAAATAAGAATAAAGCTGGAAGACTTATGGTACTTGATTTTAAGATGTACTATAAAACTACTGTAACAAAGAGTCTCAAAATTGACCCACATATATATATGATCAATTGATTTTTCAAAAAAATATGCCAAGTCCTAATTGCAAACATCCAGAATATAAAAATTTTTGATAAAAATTTTGAAAAATATTTGTTTTCTTAGAAGAAACTTATAAGCCATAAATGAATAAATGATTAATCAAAATTGATGAAAATCAAAATGTTGGTTCTTCAAAAAATAATGTGAAGAAAATGAACAGGCAAATCTCAGAAGGATAGAAAATATTTGCAACATTTGTCTGATAAAGGGCTTATTTCTAAATAAAGGATTCATGAATTCTAAAAAGAAAATGAAAAAATACATTTCAGACATTAAGATATACAAAAGGCAAATAATATGAGAAGAGTACATTTCTCATTTGAGAAGTGAAAATTACTTCCACATTGAGATAACACATTACACTCACTAGGAGTTATGGAATTAAAGACTGAAAAGAGCAAATGCAGGCAATGATGGGAAGCAACTAGAACTCATACATTGTTAGCGAGATGTAAAATGATACAGGAAAATCGGAAAACAGTCTCATTATTTCTTAATCATTCTTTATAACCTAGCTTCCTCATTCCCAGATATTTCTCCAGGATACATGAAAATGTATGTTCACACAAAACCTTTTACTCAAATGGACCTAGCAACTTCATTCTCATAAGCCCCAAATTAGATACAACCCAAATAATGTAAAAGTGAATGGTAAATAAATGGGTGGTTTGTCATACAATGGACAACTTCTCAGCAGTAAAAAGGAATGAACTACTGATGTAAAAATATAAAATGCCACACAAGCATTAGGCAAAGTAGAAGCAGCCAGACATAAATACGCCATACCTACTTATGAAATTCTAGAAAAGTCAAATCTAGAGACAGGAAGTAGATGTGTGGTTGTCAGGAACTAACATTTTAATGAAAAGAGGCATGAGGAGACTTTGTGTTAATTAAAACTATATCTATGTTGTACTTTAGGGAATATAATGCCAACCAAATATGTAATTTTTTAAAGGGGTCCTGTTGCCATATTAGAAAGGTAATAAGAAAGAGGTACAATTAAATTTAACTGTGGTGTCTATTTTATTTAACTCAATATCATTCACCATGTTGCATTAGTTATATTTCAAATGCTCAAGCACTATATGCACGTGATTGCTGCTGTGTTAAATGGTGCAGTTCTAGATTATGACTTTGGTGGTTTGACATCATACTCAGAATGTGATATATTTGCCAAAACTCATAGTATTTTGCACCTAAATTCATACCTTTTAATGTATGTAAATTATATATTAAAAAGCTATTTTAAAAGAAGCAATAAAATAAACAGCACAAACAAGTAATGATGAGAATGACTCCCCTGTATACCTTCAGGATATATGGAATCTATTCACATATACATATATATATATGTTAAAAAAAAACCCATATGTCTGTCCATCTATCTTGCAGTTGTCAAAATTAAAGAACCAATCAGATGTTTCAGAAACTATATGTTCTATATACAGAAAGTCAGAGAGCAGAGTATAAAAACAGTGTACATAGAATTCTTTTTATACAAGTGGGAACACACTGTATATGTTGAATTTTATTTTGTTTTCTCGACTACTTTCTCTTCATAAAACACATCGTGTCTAAAACACTTGATTGACTCGACTGTTTAAAAATGCAAGACATTAACGGCATTGAAACACACTCCAGAGAGAAGATAGTCCAAGGGTACTTGTGTTCCCTTAAGGTATACATATTTCCATTAATCAATATCAATGGCAGCAAAGAAATAACTCCAAGGGAAAAGAAGTAAATCCCTTTATTACGGATTCATTTTTCAACACAGTCTTTTCAGCTGGCTGTTAATTTGAAATTCAAGGCAGAAATAAAAAATAGCATATTGTCATGTAGCTTCAGATAAATAGATGGGAGCCTGGGCTTCATTGCCCTGGGACCTTACTCTCCTTAATTTCAGTGACCTTCTGGGATAATTACAGTCACCATTTATAGAGTTTATTGATTAAGTAATTAATAAATGATGACAAACCCAGGCATTCGTAAGTGTGTGTATTGCAGCAGCAGCAGCAGCAGCAGCAGCGCAGGTGTTGAATACTAACCTTCCACCTACGTAATAGCAGAGTCAGAATAAAATCTAGGAAGCACCAGGATTCTAACAGTCTCTGCTACAGCTGAAGAAATTAAAGAATTCCAGACATTCATTTCCATCTGCTCTTAGTTTCCAAAACTCTAAAACATTGTCCAAAAGGACATTTCAAACAGCTACTTACAACAAACACATGGGAAGACTGAAAATGCTCAGCTCCAATACGCTTTCACTAGAAATTTCATATCTATTCCCCATTTTCTTTATTGTCCTAAGTACCCTGCTGTCATTGCTGGAAATCATTTTATTTTCCTAAGAGTCCACAAAGTGAAACATTTCTAAAATAAAATTCTTTATTTAACCTCAAGAATAAAATGTTGAGATTTTCTACACCAATACCTTTTCTGCTTTTAAACCATTAAGAGTTCATTTCTCGGGCACCTGTAGTCCCAGCTACTTGGGAGACTGAGGCAGGAGAATGGCGTGAACCCGCGAGGCAGAGCTTGCAGTGAGCTGAGATAGCGCCACTGTGCTCCAGACTGGCCGACAGAGGGAGACTCTGTCCCCCCCGCCCAAAAAAAAAAAAACAAAAGAGTTCATTTCGGTGTTCAATTGAATATATAGTAAATATTTATGTATATAAGCAAGAGACACAGTATATATGTTTAACATTTCATGTAATTAGCTTAAATATCATGGTTATTATATAAAATAGGCAGACTGAACTTTGTTTTCTGTTACATAATATAGGGAAAAAGTAAAACATACATATGTATTTCAAAAATTCTTTTGATATTAAGAAATATTTTTGTTTCTTGAAATATACATTTTAACAGGATGGGACATTTTATTTATATTATTATTCTTTATATCACATACAAAAATAAGCTACAACATTGAAGAAGAAAATTTACATTGAAAACTGTGCCCGCAGCAGGCAGATTCCTCATAGATTATGGTGAATTAACTGTAAAACGAAAGGCAAACCTCAGGAAATTTACTCTAAAGATGGCACGCATCTTTATGGAGTGAATGCTCTGTTCCTTCTACTGCAGGGATTAAGAAGATGAATGAGGAGAAGATACTGCCTTCCAATACCACTATTATCTAATAGAGGTGATAAAAAAAAGCTATACATGAATGTATTGTGCATAACAAAAGGGGAACATCCTAGAGGGTATTTTCAATCTGATGCTTAAAATGCCAAAACAACAGCAGCAAGATAAACACATTGTTGTACACACCCCCACACGCAATACTTGTAGTACACACACATATATAAATGAAATACTGCTTCTGGTCTTCCCTCCCCATTGTTATTCTTCTCCATAATATCTAAAAATTAACCTTCTCCCATATAAAAAATGCTATTCCGTATTAGCCTAAAAGATGTTTTCTATTAATCAAACATTTATTTAGCAACTGCTATGTGCTAGGCTCTGAGCTAGGGTTTGGGTATCGAGAAGTGAGTCTCTATAAGAAACTTTCAAGGATATTTAAGGAGCTTACAGTCTAGTGCTCTGTTGTTCAGTATGGTAGCCAGGTATGGTTCCTAAGCAATTGAAATATGGCTAATCTAAGTTGAGATGTGCTTTAAATATAAAAATACATACAAGAATTTGAAGACCTATTACAATACAAAGAAATGTAAAATAGCTCATTACTAATTTTCTACACTGATGAAAAGTTGATATTGTAAACCAAAAGTGAAATTCTAATCCCTCCCAACAGACTGAGTGTGAAAACCTGAGATACAGAAGAGCCAGTAGAGTAAGTTCCAATCTGAGTGCAAAAGAAGAGTATCACATTGTGACTCACGCCTGTAATCCCAGCACTTTGGGAGGCCGAGGAGGGCGGATCATGAGGTCAGGAGATCGAGACCATCCTGACTAACACAGTGAAACCCCATCTCTACTAAAAATACAAAAAAATTAGCCAGGCGTGGTGGCGCGTGCCTGTAGTCCCAGCTACTTGGAGGCTGAAGCAGGAGGATGGCGTGAATCCGGGAGGTGGAGTTGCAATGAGATGAGATCGCAATGAGCCGAGATGGCGCTACTGCACTCCAGCCTGGGCGACAAAGCGAGACTCCGTCTCAAAAAAAAAATAAAAAAGAAAAAGAAAGAAAGAAAAAGAAGAAGAGTATTACATTAATTCAAAAGCAGTTAAGCAGAGGGAGCAAATTATCTCTTATCCCACTTTTTGTTCTATTATTTAGGCCTACAGTGGATTGGAGGATGCCCACTCATCTAGTTAAACTTACCCAGAAACACCCTTACAAGAGATACTCAGAATATTGTTTAACCAAATATCTGGGCTCTTTCTTTCCCAGTTGACTTATAAGATTAACTGTCATAGGAGGTACAAGAACATGTTACCTATATCCAAGCTATTTTCCTCATAGCTAACACCCACAGGCACCATATATTTAGATTTTTTTTTTTTTTTTCATGCAAGCAGGCAGGATGGTAGAGATCATCCGTTATTTATTTATTTTTTTTTTGCCAAGCCATTTATACAATGATATACATGAGCTTTTCTTTTCCAAGCATCTTATGGTATTGTTACCAGATCCTGCCACTTACCAAAAGTTAGGATGTTTCTGCATGATAGTTCCTTCTGAGGTCACCAGAAAGATGTTACAGGAAAGGGGTCCTGATCCAGACCCCAAGAGAGGGTTCTTGGATCTCGCGCAAGAAAGAATTCAGTGCGAGTTCATAAAGTGAAAACAAGTTTATTAAGAAAGTAAAGAAATAAAAGAATGACTACCCCATAGGCAGAACATCCCCAAGGGCTGCCAGTTGCACATTTTTATGGTTATTTCTTGATTATATGATAAACAAGGGGCAGATCATTCATGCCTGTTTTTTTTAGACCATATAGGGTAACTTCCTGTCGTTGCCATGACATTTGTGAACTATCACGGTGCTTGTGGGAGTGTAGCAGGGAGGATGACCAGAGGTCACTCTCATGGCCATCTTGGTTGTAGTGAAATTTAGCTGGCTTCTTTAGTGCAACTGGTTTATCAGCAAGATCTTTATGACCTGTATCTTGTGCTGACCTTGTAACTCATCCTGTGACAGAATGTCTAATGGTGTGGGGATGCAGCCCAGTAGGTGTCAGCCTCATTTTACCCAGTGCCTATTCAAGATGGAGTTTCTCTGGTTCAAACGCCTCTGACAGTATCATTGTTGTTAATACTAAAATGGGCTTTTTTTTTTTTTTTTTAAGAGGGAGTCTTGCTGCATAGCCCAGGCTGGAGTGCAGCGGTGCGATCTTGGCTCACTGCAACCTCCCTCTTCTGGGTTCAAGCAATTCTCCTGCCTCAGCCTCCTGAGTAGCTGGAACTACAGGTGCACACCACCACACTCAGCTAATTTTTTCTGTTTTAGTAGAAACGGGGTTTCACCTCGTTGCCCAGGCTGATCTCAAACTCCTGAGCTCTGGCAATCTGCTTGCCTCAGCCTCCCAAAGTGCTAGATGTATCTTTGCTGAGAAAATTGAAGTAGTCAGCTTCCTCCTGTTTACACTAATAAGGAGTCATGACATCATTAAAAAAAAAAAAAAAAAAAAAAAACCAGAGCAAAACAAAAAAGGCAAACAAACCAAAACTTGCTTTAAATTAACATCAAAATAGATAATAGAGTTTGCATTTACATTTTTAAGCTCTGCAAGGACTCCTTCTTCCTGAACTGAAAGGGAGGCTGTTTCTCAAGATAATGGCAGGGAATAGAGTCAGAATATTCATGCTTTTCAAATTATCAGTTGATAGAGAATTTTGACCACACAGTAGGCCACAGGTATATTCTCAGGAAACTTCAACACCGTTATGACTGGAAGATCTTGCAAGTGACCCTGACTCACCTTCTTTGTCCCATTTGGCATCCAGTCACGGCTGCTAAGAGAATATTCAGGTACATTTCCTGCTGCTCTGAAATGAAAGTGGAAGGCAGAGAAATTTCAAATATTCTCGAAACTACAGAGTGTGGTAAACACTTGGGGACCCAAAAACCTTGGCAAGGCTTATTCAGAGGTATTTAAACTGCCCTGTTCCTCCAGCCCCTCACCATCATTTAAAGATGTCTAACCAGAGGGGATTTCCCACTCGAGGAAATTGTGTCGTGAAGATTTACTATCCTGGCCATGCAAAGATTCCAGAAAGAACACACTAGGACCCAACAAAGCAAGTTGGACTGGACCTCAAAGTCCAGTAAGTCTCACCCCAGGAAGTAACTACAGCCTACGGCAAACTACAAAATCTCTCAGATTAGTATGTGTTTTTTTGTTTTGTTTTGTTTTTGTTTTTGTTTTTTGTTTTGAGACACTCTCGTTCTGTTTCCAAGACTGGAGTGAGTGGTGCAATCTCGGCTCACTGAAACCTCTGCCTCCCAGTTTCAGGTGATTCTCATGCCTCAGCCTCTGGAGTAGCTGGGATTACAGGTGTGCACCACCACGCCCAGCTAATTTTTGTATTTTTAATAGAGATGCAGCTAGGCTGGTCTCGAACTCCTGGCCTCAAGTGATCTACCTGCCTCGGCCTCCCGAAGTGCTGGAATTACAGGTGTGAGCCATGACACCCGGACTCTCAGATTAGTATTTGACGTTGGCCAGTATTCTTCCTCCTCTCCCACCCCAACATAGCAGAAACAAAAGAGAAGGAAATGAGAGAGCACACACCAGCCCCATTCCATGCTGAATTTCAGCCAAACCACAGCTGAGGGTAGAAGAAGAGATAGGTATTATATTAGTTTTGTCTTTGGACTATTTTACAGTTACACTTTCCCTAGAGATTATAGAATCTACTCATGTCTAAATATTTAAATGTTTTGGGGCTGGGTGTGGTGGCTCACGCCTGTAATCCCAGCACTTTGGGAGGCCGAGGCGGGCGGACCACGAGGTCAGGAGATCGAGATCATCCTGGCTAATACGGTGAAACCCTGTCTCTACTAGAAATACAAAAAAGTTAGCCGGGCGAGGTGGCGGGCGCCTGTAGTGCCAGCTACTCGGGAGGCTGAGGCAGGAGAATGGCATGAACCCAGGAGGCGGAGCTTGCAGTGAGCTGAGATCGTGCCACTGTACTCCAGCCTGGGCGACAGTGCGAGACTCCGTCTCAAAACAAAAAAAACAAAAAACAAACAAGCAAACAAATGTTTTTAAGTAGGTTGACTGTATATTTGTTATCTAACCTGAAGCTTCTTCGAAAGTGAAAATGAGGGATGCTAAAAAATGAACAGGTGTGAATTTATAATAGGTGGAAACTTTCATAGTGTAAACTGTTCCAGACATTCCAGAAGGTATGATTGTCTTATCTCAGAGGAAAATAGCAAAACAACAACAACAACAACAATTTATGTTTATCATCCTTTCAGATCAAGGTGTTTAGCAAAAAAAATGATTGAACTTTTCTTTTACAAACCTGACCTCAATGATAATTTTAGTAGTACACATACTAGAGTCGGAGAAGTACACAGACTAGAGCTTGGGGCCACATCTAATTATCCCATTCCCTTAAAACTGTCCAATAAAATTCACACTAAGATAAGCAGAGATTTTATTCAAAGACTATTGTAACAGAAAGAATTCTCCAATCTCAGGATCTACAGAGGTGAGCAGAGAGCATGGTCCATTTGATCTGATAGAAAATATTTCTTGCTGTGATCAGCCAATTGTCAACACGGACTGTTAGGGAGATATTCTGCATTTTAGTTGGGGAAAAGTTGAAGATTAGGGGCATGTGTGGAGAAGACAAAAATGATGAAAGTGTGGTCCAGCTAAGGTAGAAGGTAAATAATGGACAATTGTAAATACGAGGTGAAATCATACATGGGAACATCAAGTCACGTACTTATAGTGAGTGTGGCTTTCTCTCCATCTCCAAATGTCTTTCGTCATTTCTCTTTACCTTAATCATGAGTTGTTTCAGCCTTACATAAATTCAAAAGACTAAGATGAAAAACAACCATATACCCCTATCCAGTTTAATTAGTCTTAATATGTTTCTCTATTTGCTTCACATATTTTCATCCTGTTATTTGTAAAAAATAAAATCTTATACAGCTACGACCCTTTGAGAACAATTCCCTAAACACATTCCCCAACCTACTCCTGAAAAATGTAACTGCTCTTCTTAATTTGTCATGTTTTAATCCTTGAATGCAAATGTATAATCAACAATAGTTCTTGAATGTTTAAAAAGTTTTTATAAATGTTCCCATACTCTCACAGTTATCATTATACAACTTGCTTATTTTTCACTGCACATTGTTCCATAATTTTAAACATCTAATTCATGCAGCTCTAGTTCATTAATTTCAGCTGCTGATTAGAGTTGTACTTCATGAACGTTTCATAATATTTATGAATTCTTTAGTTGAGAACCTTTTTGTGAATTCTTTATTATTTCAAATAACACTAAAATGAACATTCTTTCAGATGTGTCCCTGGGTGCTTGTGCAAGAGATTCCATGGTCTATATATCCAGATTGTGGGGTGTGCCCAGCTTTCTCTTTACCAGGTATGGTCATATTTGTTCTCTAAAGTGGTACTGCTAATTTATGGTGTCATTTTCTATCTCTTGCTCCACTGATCTCCAATACTTGGCACACAGGACTCTTTGACAGACTAATGTATGTAAAAAGAGATCTCATTAAAAAACAAAACAAACAAAAAAAAACTTTGTTATTTTCTGTAGATTTGCTTTTTAGATACTTTGTTCTCAAATACTCACCCTACTTGTTTTTGCTATGAAATTATTTTGTTTGCATCTAAGTACATTTAATGTATATATTAATTTATAAATAGATATGAGTTGTATGTTTGCTTAACTTTTATTCCCCAATTTAATTGCATTAAAGTCAGAGATCATAATATCTTGTTATAATGGTCTTTGAGATTTATTTGAATTTACTCTTTGACTTTGTTTGTAGTCAGTTTGTAAATTTCAGTGTATCCTGAACTTATATACTTTAATTGATTAGGTGAAAAATTATATAAATCTATGTTAGAGCTCTCTCTATCGTGTCTCTCTACATCTATGCAAGAAAATATTTTAATTTTACTTTACAAATTTACTATGCACACCCTTAGCTTCTAACAGAAATATATTGAAGACTCCTGTGTTTGTAGATTTTGTTGGTTTCTACTTAGGATTTTCATATTTTTTAATTTGTATTTTTGAAGCTGCAGTTTTAGATGCTAAATATTGGTGATGCTTAAATTTACCTGGTGAATATTTTCTTGGGTGGCTATTTCTGATAAAGTTTATTGACTTAAATTCTATTTATATCTGCTAATGATTCTCCTGTAGCACCTTTGGTTTGGTTAGGAATTGCTTACTGTATGTTTTTTGATTAACCTATTTTGAGACTTATCATATGCATTTGTTGTAGAATTCTTTTTTAAAGTAGCATAGAGTTTTACTATTACAAAAGATGTAAAACTCTATAAATGAGTTATTTTTGCCTATTTACTTTCATTGTGATTATTGATATATTTTGACTCATTTACAATGTCATATGGTGCATTTCCTCTTAACTAGTATATTAATTTTGACGTTGTTGCTGCCTCTCCCTGCAACACCTCTCACCATGGTGCCCTTCCCTGAAAAATTATACTTTTTATTTCACCAGTGTAACTCTTGCCACATGCTTTGATTTTTCCCAATGACATTTGAGTGAAAGTAACACCTGTTATCCTTGAGGAGAAACACTGCTGGCCAGTATGTCATTCACTATCATCTCTTTCTTCTCTGTCAGAAGACTAGAGATTCCTGGCCAGATACAGTGGCTCGCTCTGGTTATCCCAGCATGTAAGGGAGGCTGAGGCAGGAGGATTGCTTGAGACCAGAAGTTTAAGACCAGTCTGGGTAACGAGAAACATAGAGAGACCCCGTAAATATTTTTAAAATTATATGTATATATATGTGTGTGTGTGTATATATAATTTTAAACATTTAAACATTTTTAAAACTTAAAATTTGTATATATTATATATAAAATTTATATTGTATGAATTAAAATGTATGTATATAAAATCTATACATAAATTAAAATTTGTGTATATAAAATTCATACATAAATTAAAATTTATATAAACACATTAAAATTTACATATTTATATAGATATATACACACATACGTGTTTATATGCATATATACACGTGTGTGTGTGTGTGTGTGTGTATATATATATATGACTACAGATTTTCAAATATAAGCTTCTGCATCATCCTGAGTCATAGAACGATGATTACGAGGAGCCAGGCCAAGCTCAACCTAGAATGGACAAGTAGTCAGAACCAAAACCACACCAGTGTAAATGATATTTAGGGGTCATGTTTTAGCCCATCAAAACCCTCGTAATCTGACTGGAAAAAAAGATGCTTGTCTCCTTCACTTTCTTTTTTCTTTTTTTTGAGGTGGAGTCTCACTCTATCGCTCAGACTGGAGTGCAATGGTGTGATCTCGGCTCACTGCAACCTCCACCTCCCAGATTCAAGTGATTCTCCTGCCTCAGCTTCCCAAGTAGCTGGGATTATAGGTGTGCACCAACATGCCTGGCTAATTTCTGTATTTTTAGTAGAGACAGGGTTTGACTATGTTAGCCAGGATGGCCTCAAACTCCTGACCTCAGGTGATCCACCTGCCTCAGCCTCCCAAAGTGCTGGGATGACAGTCATGACCCGCCACGCCCGGCCCTTGTCCTTCACTTTCTTCCCATCCTTTCCATCCTTCACTTGGTTGGTGCTTGAATAAATAAGGTTTTCTACCTTTTCTTTCTTTATCTTTGCTGACTGAGAAACTTCAAACTACATTGACATTTTTTTTTCTGAAGGATGTCTTCAAATTTTCAGTGCACAAGGAATTTTGCAAGCATCAAGTGCTTGTTGGTCACTTATCTCCAACCAATGTGATATTCTTTACCTGAATTTTAAATTAACTTTTATTTTAAACCACACATAATAGCCTTTATAGCCAATAACTCATTAAAATCACCAATAGATGTTATTTATTTTTATAGAATGCTTATTATTTGTACTTTGAATACTCTTTCTCCATCTGGTTAATGACTGCTTCTCTAATGATTTTGCGGTTGTTGGATACTTGCCCCAGTCTTCTGTCTAGACCCCGGTCTTATAATGACAAATTGTGGCTATCCTTCTCATGCTCATGTTAGAAACATTAAAGTACCAGTCCAGAGGCAGCAGGCAGCTTTGCTCAGGTCCGGATTAGCATGTTGCGGCTTTGTTCTCTTTCTCACTGGTATGTATTCCTCATAAACCTGAATGTCAAGTTGTGTGGAGTAATATATTTTTTCCCCTAGCAGGAGCCTGTAAACGCCGAACAACTATGTGTTTTGTAGCCATATGAGTACACAGAAAAGAATTAAAAAAAAAATTATGAAAGATACCACCAATCTAGCCCTCAATCAAACTTACATTTAAGGGTAGACATTTTTTCTCATTTTCACAGAAGTTTCCGGAGAGCTTAGTGGACCCAATTTCAACCTCCTTTGAACAATATTTATTCCTATGACTCCTCATAACAATACTCCACTCCTTTCCTTGTTTTTTATTTTATTATTATTATTTTTTGTCCATGGAAATGGAAATGTTTTTGAACCCGGCTTTGGTCATTTGGCTTTCTCTTTGTAAATACTGCCTGTCATTCAAATGTGCTTAGAGCAGAGTAGCTCTTCAGAGAAGACCCTTACTACACCATAATGGATGACATTTGAATTCTCACATATTTCCTCTTCAGAGCAATTTTCCCACCCCTATTTGATTTAATGTTTTCATCATCTCCTTTGTGAAACATCAGTTCACACCACATGAGTTAAGAATCTTGATATTTTCCCACTTCTTATAATTTGTACACATAGTGATCGTTGCTCAGCCAGATGTTAATAGGGCCTTTTCTAAGCCAAGGCTAGCGTTGCTTGGGAAACAGTTGAATTCTGGTCCTGTGAAATAAGGAGTGACAAGTCAAAACAGTTAATTTTTTTTACCACTCATAATCAAAGCTCTTTTCATTCTAAATTAACCAGGCAAACACTGCTACACAGTAAATATTCATTTCCTTCCAAAGAAAGTGCAAACTTCTTACATGGCAAAAGTCTATTACTTGTATTATATCTTATTTCTCTCTCACTGCCTCTTGTATTTACTCTCTCTCTCTCTCTCTCATCAAATGTGTGTATGTGTTTGTATATGTGTGGCTATGTGTGTGTGTGTGTGTGTGTGTGCATAAAAATGATACTGGCATTATTGCAGCTGAGGGCTTATTTTCTTTCTTCAGGGTTTGCTTTTATTCCAAGACTCTGTATTATCTACGAATGTCTTTCCCAACCTTTCTGAGGTGGATGGCACAAATTTCAAAACAATCTTCCTAGACCTGAGTATGTTTGATGGCTTAATGCACCTTGCCCTCTGTAGGTGCTGTTCCTTGTCTCTTCAAAGTATATAATGAACCTAGTCTATACTATCTGAATATCCATTTTTTCCATAGTTCTCTCCTGTAATAAGCCCCATCTTTATAATTCATTTAATATTTTCTCCTCCACTATTCATTTATGTTAGAAATTGCTATAACTTGTTCACTTCAAAACTTTTAACAGACACTATTTCAATTGTTCAAAGTAGGCTTAATGTAAACATTAAGCTTGATGCCAGCACAATGCATAAATTTTGGAGATCTCTGAGAAACATTTCCTCAGACATATGGGGAATTCCTGTCTTTAAATGAATGCACTTCGTTGTTGAAAGGTGTTCAATGTAACAAAGACATTTTATGATAAAAATATCTGAATAAACAAATTTAAGACACATGTTGACCTGTTTACAGAAACAAATTAGCCATACAAGGAAGTGAAGATGATATAGTTCAATCAAATTGCTGCTGGAATCTCTATGAATTATAACCCACACATTGATAAGGAATGATGATAGAGATAGATAATTTCTGACAAGACATCTCTTGACCCAAAATCTATCAGTGACTCAGTGTTTCTTCCGACTGTGAATCTAAACTCTTTTTAATCAGTAATAAGATATTTAGCAATGATTCCATTTTATCTGCCCTAATAACAACACAGACATTTTTCTGTTTACAAAGTTCTCATTTTCTTAGTGTTGTGATTTCTTTTTATGATGCTAAGATGTTTCCACACATATATTCTCTCAAGCTTATTCCCTACCTTGAAATGCCTACTCTATGCACATTTCCTTACCTAATCTCTGCTCTTTATGGAGTAAATTCCTACTATAAAGACTTCTTAAATCTTCACCGACTCTACTGCTTTTTAAAATCTCCTCTTCATAAAACTTCAGTTGTACATAGCTGGCACTTAAATAGACTCTGACTGTTTTCCATTCTCTATTGTTCTGTTTGTATAATACATGCCTCTCCAACTTGATAATAGAGTTTATATCTTATCCTTCAGTAGAACTAACAGCACTTGGCACCATGTTGTGCTCTGCTAAACTTAACAAAACATGATACTCAAGCAAGTCTTCCAGCTTCACAGGGTCATCTTACCTTCAGAATTTACATAAACATTTGATTTTGACTATTTCAGCTACCTCATATAAGTGGATTTATGAGTATTTATCTCCTCTGATTGGCTTATTTCACTCAGCCTGATGTCATTCAGTTTATCCATAGTGTTGTCTATGGCAAGATTTTCTTCTTTTAAAGGTCGAATGCTATGTCATTGTGTGTATATACCATATTTTCTTTTATCTAATTCTCCATCAAGAGTAGAATGATGGTTTTCAGGGCCTGGGGAAGGGAAGAAATGGGAGGTTGCTGATAAATAGGTATAAAGTTTCAGTTATATAAGAGGAATGAATTCTGGCATTTGCTACACCATTGTGCACATATTCAACAATATTGTATTCTTAGAAATTTGTTAAAAGGGGAAAAAAGGGTTTGAGCTCCCAATAAATGATAACGGTATTGTTTGGGTGTTCACATTTTCCCTTATGGCATATCCACCTTCCACTGAACTCCTGATCCTGTCTCTGTCTTCAGAACATATTATCTGCTTTCCATACAATGTCATTGTCAATCTGTTTACTCTCTGGAGAACAACAGCACACATTTATTTAAAAATCTGGGTAAATGAGGCACGTATTACATTAGTAAATTATAACACAAAACTTAGATATTAGTAATACAAACCTTTCAAGTCATCGATAACAAGGATTATCCCATAGATAGCTCCATATTCCTACAGTCTTGCTAAACTCCACTTCTTCTCTGTCCACCCACAGACCTTTTGAAATTGCTCTCAGCACCACAGCATTGCACTTACTTTATTATTTAGAGTAGATCAGTTCTCTATGGCATCATACCTTTCTCACCGCATGGGTGGCCTAGTGACATATGCACCAAATAAGGTCTGTTACCTATGTTTACTGGAGTCAGCAGAGTGCTCTGCTCCTTGCGGGGTGCCCAAAATCCTCCCAACATCAAAAGTATTGCTTTTCTGCACCACAGGTTAAATCAGATTCTTAGGCAGGGTCTTTCCAGTCTACCCTGTGTAAGCAGAAGGGAAATAAGGATTTATGATTCTCCATTAAAAAGAGTAACAGAGGAAAGGCTCTTCCAATTATATTTATTAATTAATGGAAAGGTAAGCTTTGCCCCTAAAAAAAGGTGAGATTCTAAAAATAATGATGGAATAATAGTTCCTTCAGTGTGGGCTGAATTCTTTCCTGTTGAATTCTTCATTTAGTGGAGCTGCAACTCCCACTGTTGCAGAAAGGATTTGTTCACCACGCAAACATAGGAATGTGGTCCTGGGAATTTAATTTTTCCTACAATAAAATTCCTGTTCTATTAAATATAAATAGGTATGCCTAGTTGTGTTAGGGATTTTATAGTACTTAAATACCAATAATTATTCAAACAGATTTATTGAAAGTTAATGGCAATGTTATAATAATGTCGGTAAGTTTCATATGCAATAGTTGTTACACCTCATTAAACAGGTTGGTAAATGATCCATTGCTGTTTAATTAACATGCAATGACTGTGTTACTAAATCTTAAACTGTAAATTAAATCCTGATTTGAGACACTTAATTTTTAACTGTGATTGAAAACTTCTTTGGGCATGAATCTCCAGAGTCCCTTTTATTTCTCACTGTTTCTTCCTACCTTCCTTGTATCCCACAATATATGTTTGGAACTGAAAAGTAGGCTGCTCTTATTTTGTGTGGTTGAACTTTTTCTAAATGGAGAAAAGCATGCCTTTCTGGGAGGTGAACAAGTTTTGAAAGGAGAATAATTTTTATTTCACATCTAGCTTTTTACAGATGGAAGATTACATTTAAAAAAAAATTAGAAAAGGAAATAACTTAAAGCCTGCCAACATCGACTCATACTTGCATAGCAGAACATTGTGCAAGCTTGTCAAGCTTCATTCGGCTAATTCAGAACAAAACACCCATCTATTTACCCAAAGAAAAATCCATGATGCGGGTAGGTCTCCTCAAGCTTTATTGAACCAGCTCTATACAATGAGAAACTTGATAATAAGTAGGCAGGGGTGGTTTCTCTATATTTAATAAGGAGAATAAAATTCTGTCAAGGATTCTATGTATTTCAAAAACATACAGAGTTGAGCTCCTCTGTGGCATACGTCGGAGTTTGTGTGATAGTGGACCAAAGAATAGCAATACAATTTTGTTTTCCAGAAGCTATAACTTTTTTACATCTTCTTTTGTGTTTTTCAGGTGCATTTTAGTGTACAAAAAATGCCTGTGTTAGGATTTGTATTTTGTGGAACTTGTCTCCATAGCTAGACTATGATATTTTTCAGTAATATCTTATCTTCATACAATTTTTAAAATCCCAAGATTGGAAAACACTGTTTTAATAATTTGAAATATTTTATATTACCTTGGCTCCATATGGCTATTTTCCCACAATTCTTTCAATAAAAATAATGCAAGAAGATGCATATGTTTTTACTTTAGAGTTTTAAAAATATTTTTGAAATATTGTCAATGAAGCTTTTTGGATATACTTGTATATGAGAATGCAGTCCTCTTCTGAATATTTGGATTAAGAAAAATAAAAGAAATTATTACAGAATGATAATTAGAACATTTTGTAGAGCAGCAGAGTAAAAACCTTTATTTATTTATTTATTTATTTATTTTGAGACAGAGTCTTGCTCTGCCGCCCAGGCTGGAGTGCAATGGCGTGATCTCGGCTCACTGCAACTTTCGCCTCCCAGAATCAAGCGATTCTCCTGCCTCAGCCTCCCAAGTAGCTGGAATTACAGGCACCCACCACCACGCCCAGCTAATTTTTGTATTTTTGGTAAAGACAGGGTTTCACCATGTTAGACAGGCTAATCTTGAACTCCTGACCTCAGGTTATCCACCCGCCCCTCGGTCTCCCAAAGTGTTGGGATTATAGGGGTGAGCCACCCGCACCCTGCCAAAAAAGACTTTTTTAATACAATTTTTTAAACCTGGAAGTTAAAGTTTCTCCTGGATTCCTTTTTATTGAAAGTATTTGTGCACATTTGTTCATGCCGCTTAACACTTTTATATGGAAATCTTTGTGCATCCCCTCCTGTTGCCATGTCTCTCAGGTGGACATACCTGTCTTCAAAAATGAGCTGAAGGATTGCTTACTTTTTATAGCTTTTCCTGTTCATCTATAAGAAATTAGCATCTTCCTCTTTGGGACTTCTTGCTGTGAAGATGCTTGTGGCGACTTATGTATGTCATGTCTTTGGTTGCCTTTCCCTAATTGACTCTAGGCAATTTGCAGACACAGCCTATTTTCTATTCAGCTTGAATCATTAGCTCAAGTAGCGTGATGAACCCATAGTAAAGACTCTGAATTTTTATTGAATATTTACTGCTCTGACACTACATGTAAACATTCAGAGAGATTACCATGACTGCACTCTGCCTCCTTAACCACTGCGGAGAATGAGGGGGTGGGCACTATATCCATGTCTCCCTCCATCTTCTTAATTAAAACCTTCTTCCAGGAAAAGGCTGCCATTGGTCTTTTTACACTGCCATGATTCTGTAGGAGTCTCTGATACAAGGGATGTTTGACATCTCATCCATCATTGCAGGGCAGGATTTTCTTCAGGTGGGCTCTGAAATCATCCCACTTGTGCCAAGAAAGGTCATAACATTGTTGAAATTAATAAATATTTATGAATCACAATAGACTGCAATTTTGTATAAACTGAAATACATTACTTTATCAGAACATAAATAAAAGTGGTGTCATGAAACTACAAACCCCCCGAGGGTGTAATATTCAGGCAAGTATTTCTAAGGAAACGCCCTTCCATGTGCGAATTTCTCCAACATGGAGAAATTATTACTATAGAAATGTGTTAATTTGAGTTTTCAATCATTTCAGTTTAAAATAAAACTGGGAATGAAATTTAAAAGCATCATGTTTATGTAAAAGTATAATCAAATTGCATTTATAAATGCATTTGTTTACCTTCTGTATCCATCAATAGAAGAGAAGTTGCATGATAATTAGGATTTCTCACTGTTGAAACCTGTGTGTCTAGAATAATGTGTGTTCAGTAGATACATGTGGAATCCATGAAGATTTGTTTCTTCTTTTTATGAATTCTACTTAAAGATAAGATGTATGTGACACTTTGCCTTTAAATAATATGTTCACGTTATTGCTTTTAATCCTACCGTGGCTCTGT
The DNA here is from genome assembly GCF_003255815.1 of Theropithecus gelada. Classification (NCBI taxonomy): domain Eukaryota; kingdom Metazoa; phylum Chordata; class Mammalia; order Primates; family Cercopithecidae; genus Theropithecus; species Theropithecus gelada. Next base: position 84,562,577 of record NC_037675.1, on the reverse strand, counting down.
ATGATATGTAATTCAGTTTTAATTAATCCAGTTTTGAATATAGGGAAACATAAGTATTAAGAAAGTTGACTAAATTAACAAAGGCTATTGCTCACAGACTAGCAATAAAGCAATGTGCTCTTACTTTCAATTCAAGGTCATCTCTATCTTACCAAGAGACATAATTATAAAATTACTTAAATTTGTAAAAATATGATTGGCTTATTTCTAATATCCAAGTTATATAGCTTGGTGAAATTTTAGAGTTTAAACTTTAGCATAAAGTTAGTTTGAGTCTACATTTGAGAGACACCAAAAAACAAGATAAATTTGAAAGACAAAATAAATGTTTTCTATACCTGCTCCTTTCTGATCCCTTAATTTATATATAAACACACACATACACATATATGCACATATACACGAGTATCTATGAAGTGTACATATATATACACACACACACACATACACACATAAAATTTGTGTATTTTGTTAAATTCTATAGTTCATTAGCACTTCATTTTCTTTATAGCCATTTGTAAAGGGATTTACTGTACTTAAGGAAGGATGATGTAAATTATCTACTTTCAAAGAGACCTATTCATATTTACCAGTGTCTAGAGAGAATCCCACTGGACTTTCCAAGTGATTCTACTGGACCTCATGCTAAAATACAATTCCTTCATGCAAAATGGAAAACACCTGACAACCGAGTCTCCTGTATGTAAAGAAGAGAAATGCCAGGAAAGATTGATCAGCATGAAAGCAGAAGAAATTTTGTTAACCTGCTCCTCAGTGAAACTTGTAATAAAAGCAACAACAAACATTCAAAGTCTCTGGAAACAACCCTAAAGGAAACGTCCCTAAGGGGAAAAGAAAAGCAAATGAATAAATATCTACCTATGAAAATCAATGGAAATTTGTGAAGAAAGTGGGAGTTTATGATATTTGAACTAAGACTACTCCCTTTTTCCCTTAACCCAGCTCAGTGAAATAGAGACTCCTTTTGAGATTTTTTTTTTCAGCCAAGAACACAGGGCTTTCTCTCAGCTCTCAGTTGCAGGGCTTTCTTCCTGGAAAGAGTAGAACTTCAATGTTACTCATCCTGCCCTCAGCTACTCTTGCTGAGGCTAAGTCCCAGACAAATGCAGCTGATAAATGGTGGTTCTCTTCTTCTCATCCACTCATAAAACGGGGACTCTGCCTTGGGTGTGGTGTGCTATAAATGTTGGGGAGCCTATTGCTTACCATGGAGTGGTTCTGCTCCAGGAAAGATAAGTCAAGAGGATCTCAGGTTACTGACCTTCTCTAATGAGTGCTCCACTCCTGCACTCGGGGTGTCACTGAGAGATGGGCTTGTCGTTTTCTTACTCGCAGTTTCAGGGCCTTGGCTCAACAATTTTGTCTGTGTGGAGAAAAGAAGGCCATAAAACCAACAGTTCCTAATATCTTTCTAAAAGCAATGAACTCATTTACAACAGAACTTGGAGAATTTCAAGTCTGTGGTGACTCTCAAGAACAAGAAAAGATGTGGTGAAAGGGAAATATCAGGAGGATTCTAGACTAAATAAAGATTTAGCTTAGATTATTGGCCAATTAGTTTGCAGAAGAGAATTGAGGAATAAGACAGTGAAGAGGAGTCCATGTTGGTCAGAACAAATAGTGAATATAGACCTCAGAAACTAGTTCTTCAAGGAGTCACAGTTTGATTGCATTAATTTGTACAGCAATTTATATCCCTGGACCCTTGAAAACAATGATAGATCTATAGAGATTATTCAAGCAAAATAATACAGATTAAAAAATTGAAGACTGATAAACAGAACCTCAGAAAACTGTGAGACACCATTAAGCACACAAACCTCAGCATAATGGAAGTGAATTTTAAAAAATATAGAAAAGAATAGAAAATATATTTGAAGGAATAAAGGCTGAAAACTTCCCAAATTTATTTTACAGCAAATCACTCTACAAGCACAACAAGCTTCATAGGATGAATTCAAGGAGATCTACAAAAAAGATTTATACAATTGTAATAAGATTATACTAAAATACTGAAAGTCAAAGACAAGGAGAAAACATTGAAATTGGCAAGAGAAATAGGACTCATCACTTATAACCCAATAAGATTAGCAGCTGGTGTCTCAGCAGCAATAATCCAGGCTATAAGGCAGTGGAATAGCATATACAAACTGTTTAAAAACAACAATAAAACTGCTTACCAAGAATTCTATATTCTCCCAAGTTAGCTTTCAAAAAGAAAGGTAAAATTAAGGTATACAGATGGGAAGAGGGGCCAAGATGGTTGAATAGAAACAACTCTGGTTTGCAGCACCCAGCAAGACCAACAGAGAAGGTGAGTGGCTTCTGCATTTCCAACTGAGGTACCCAGTTCATCTCACTGGAACTGGTTAGGCAGTGGGTACAACCCACGGAGAGCTAGCAGAAGCAGCCAACAAACATGAAAAAAATCTCATCATCACTGATCATTAGAGAAATGAAAATCAAAACCATGAGATACCATTTCATGCCAGTCAGAATGGTGATTATTAAAAAGTAAGAGAAAAATCGATGTTGGCGAGAATGTGGAGAAATGGGAACTCTTTTTCACAGTGGGTGAGAACGTAAATTAGTTCAACCATTGTGGAAGTCGGTGTGGTGATTCCTCAAGGATCTACACCAGAAATACCATTTGACCTGCAATCCCATTACTGGGTATATACCCAAAGGATTATAAATCATTCTAATATAAAGATATGTACACATGTATGTTTATTGCAGCACTACTTACAATGACAAAGACATGGAACCAACCCATATGCCCATCGGTGATAGACTGGATAAAGAAAATGTGGTACATATACACAACAAAATACCATGCAGCCATGAAAAAGAAGGAGCTCATGTCTTTTGCAGGGACATAGATGAAGCTGGAAGTCATCATCCTCAGCAAACTACCACAGGAGCAGAAAACCAAACACTGCATGTTCTCACTCATAAGTGGGAGTCGAACAATGAGAACACATGGACACAGGAAGGGAAATAATACACTCCAGGGCCTGTTGTGGGGTGGGGGGCAAGAGGAGGGAGAGCATTAGGACAAAGACCTAATGCATGCGGGGCTCAAAACCTAGATGACGGGTGCAGCAAGCCACCATGGCACATATATACCTATGTAACAAACCTGCACCTTCTGCACATGTATCCCATAACTTAAAGTAAAATAAAAAAATAAAAGTAATAATGTGGCAAGTCATATTATGGAGATTGTAAGGTTTTAATTTAAAGTCGACAAGCAGAAAATTGAGGGTAAGAAGTTCAGTGGATTAAAACCTACAAAATATCATTCGATTTTAAAGAATTTTGTAGTTTTGGGTAGACACATTTTATTGAAATGGTGAAAGTAGAAAATAGATATTAAGAAGAAAATCCTACAGAAATTGATGTTAGTAAAATATTTTGCAATTTGCTTTTAAAAAAGGTATATAAATAGTCTATGACTTGTGATGATTCAATTTAACAATTTTAGGACTTTATGATGGTGTACAAATACACATTATGTAGAAACCATAGTTTGAGTACCCAGAGACCTTTCTTTGACTTTTAGCACAGTATTGAATTAATTAATGAGATGTTCAACACTACATTATAAAATAGGCTTTGCATTGGATGATTTGCCCAACTGTAGGCTAATGCAAGTGTTTTGTGCAGATCTGAGGTAGGTTAGGCCAAGTTTCAATGTTCAGTAAGTTAGGTGTATTAGATACATTTTTTACTTATGGTATTTTCAACATATGATGGGTTTATCAAAACACAATCCATCACAAATTAAGTAGCACCTGTAGTTTGAGAAGCATCTATATATGATAAATCCTAGAGAAACCATTGGAAAATACTTCAGAAATCTAGAGTGAAAAAATTGTTAAAATGGATCATAGACTTATATGGAAAATGTAAAATTATAAAACCACTAGAAGATATTATAGGATAATTTCTAGATGGCCGCAAGTCTGACAATGACTTTTTACATACAACACCAAAGTCATAATTTATGACAAAATCCCTGAGAAGCTGAACTCATTTAAAATTAAAATCTATTGCTCTGAAAAGGACAATGTCAAGAGAATGCTAAAACAAGCCATAGACTTGGAGAAACGTATGCAAAAGATACACCTGATAAAGGACTGTTACCCTAAATATATAAAAAACTCTTAAAATTCAACAACAAGAGGCCAGGCATGGTGACTCACCCCTGTAATCCCAGCACTTTGGGAGGCTGAGGCTGGAAAATTACGAGGTCAGGAGATCAAGACCATCCTGGCTAACACAGTGAAACCCTGTCTCTACTAAAAATGCAGAAACAAAATTAGCCGGGCATGGTGGGGGGTGCCTACAGCCCCAGCTACTCGGGAGTCTGAGGCAGGAGAATGGTGTAAACCCGGGAGGCGGAGCTTGTAGTGAGCTGAGATCGCGCCACTGCACTCCAGCCTGGGCGACAGAGCGAGACTCCGTCTCAAAAAAAAAAAAAAAAAAAAAAAAAAACCAACAACAAGAAAATCAACAATCTGACCAAAGACCTTAACAGACATCTCAGCAAATAAAATATGCAGATGTCAAATAAGCATTTTAAAAGGTGCTCCACATCATGTGTCGTTAGGGAATTGCAAATTAAAGTGATAATGAGTTACCACAATGTACTTATTAGAATACCCAAAATTCAGAACATGGACAATACAAAATGCTGGCAAGGATGTGGAGCAATAGAGACACTTACTCATTACTGGTCGGAATCCAAAATGATACAGAACTTTGGAATACAGTTTGGCAGTTTCTTACCAAATTAAGCATACTCTTATCATATGATCCAACAATTGCATTTTTTGATACTTACCCAATTAAAATGAAAATGTATATCCACACAAAAATCTGCCGACGGATATTTATAGAAGCTTCATTCATAATTTCCAACACTTGAAAGCAACCAAAACGTTATTGAGTAGGTGAATGAGTAAATAAACAAACTCTGGTATATATATAGACAGTGGAATATTATTCATCACTATAAAGAAACAAACTATTCATTCATAAAAGGACATGCAGAAAACCTAAATGCATGTTGCTAAATGAAACAAAACATATGTATGATTCCAACCTTATAACTGTCTAAAAAATGAAAAACTATAGAGATAATAAAATGATCAGTGGTTGCCAGGGTTTGGAGTAGAGGGAGGAAGGAATAAATGGATGATGCACAGAGGACTTTTAGGGCAGTGAAAATATTCTGTATGATCCTATGATCATAGACAGATGACATTTTAATTTTGTCCAAACTGATAGAATATACAATACCAAGAATTAACTCTAATGTAAATTATTAACTCTGAATAATAATAATGTGTCAATGTAGCTTCATCAGTTGTAACCAATATACCACTATGGTGCAGGATGACAATAGTAGGTGAGGCTGTGGGTGAGTGAGGTTAGAAGATACATAAAAATGCTCTGTACTTTCCACTCAATTTTGTTATGAAACTAAAACTCCTCTAAAAATTACAGCCTACTAAAAATCATTAAAGAAATTAAAGTACTAAATGATATGCATTACGAAAGTAAAATTTCTTCTCTAAATTCCCTACTGAAACATATTAAGTGCCAAATATATGCATGACATTATGCTCTGTGTTAGAGACTCAAAGTTGAAGTACACATGAATTTTATCTGCAAGATACTCAAATTCTTTTTAGCTAGATAAAACTTATACACACATAACATTTATTTCAGGTTATGCAATTGTGACTAGTCTCAAACTCCTGTACTCAAATGATCCTCCTGCCTTGGCCTCCCAAAGTTCTGGGATTTATGGGCATGAGCCATCATGCCTGACCCAAGAAACACATTTTCTTTCTGGAAAAGCTCATTGGAGGAGGTGACATTATTATTGGTCTTTGAAAGAAGGAAAGGCTCAGAAATATATAAATGGTGAAAGTTTTCCAGGTAGAAGAAGTTGCAAAAGTAAAAGCCTGGGGTTTAGATAGTGGAGATTTGATAACATAGCAAACCATAATTAAGGATTCAGTACAGAGAGAAAGCCTCAAGACGTAAAACCCAGAGGGGCATGCTGGAACAGGCAGGCACCTGAGCGTGTGAGGGAGTGATGAGAGACTAAGCCCAGGAGGAATACTCCTTTGTCTGAGACAAAAAGAAAATGAACAAATACTCATTTAAAACAAAAAGCTGAAAGAATATAAATCAGATAATTTTCTATAATTTATTACAACATCCTCGACAAAATCAGCACATTCTAGGTATAGTTTAAAGCTTAAAATCCATAGTATGTGCAAGAAATAATGTGACAAATATTAAATTAGAGACTAATGAAAAATACAGAGCTGTCATGAACAGGTGAACCGATTGTGCTGCAAAACGGTGACCAGATGAGGACACAAGTGGGGGACAGGGGGTGCTGGCAGAGTCTGTCAACTCCAAAGCCACCTTTCTCTAATTCACAACACACACAAAAAATGCCAAATGTGTGAGTAGTGGTTCTAAAAAAAATCCAAAATTAAATTGATGTTTGCATTTTATTAAAAATAATTACACTCTTAAGTGAACATAGAACAGTCAACTTAAGAGAAATAAGTGCCTTAAGGCTAAATATAAGGGACCAGAAACTTTAAAAGGGCCTCACATCCACTCCATCAGCTCTGGACCTCGAGCACAATAAGCCATTGCAGAATCACAGTGTCTAAACTTCGTGTGGAAGAAGCAGTAACTTTACACAAGTATGATTTCTTTCCATCTTAGTTATGTTGGAAATAGTCCCAAAGCTAGGGAACAGTCTACATAATTTGCCAATATATTTACTATGTGGATTTAATTGCATAAAATTTCACTTTAGCCAAATGGATTTTCTGAATCATAACTTAGTTTGGACTTCCTATCTTAAAAACGTAGCTAGCAATTTCTGAAATTCTTAATGACTTGTCTGGTAGTCAAATTGTAAATAAAAGAAATGTCTCCAGATGCTCAGGTATGTGGGGAAATTGCTCCTTTCACGGAGCAACTCAAGTTGTTGAAAAGTAAAAGGCAATATTCTATTTATACTGGCATAATTTCAGTACTCAGTGCAACTCTCAGCCATCCAGTATATAATGCTTAGGAATTAGAGAAGAGCACAATCCATCTTACCCCAGTTCACTGGGGGATACAGAAATAGAATGTAAATATGAGGGAATAAAAACAAGAATAAGTTGCTGTTTGTACTTCCCTCTGTGTAACTATTAAATATCAAACTATATACAATGTACTGTTTCACTCCTGACTTTTAGATTTCCCATTCTAATAATGCTTAAGTATTTTTAAATAAGTATAACCTCAATAGCATTTTGGAAGGCTGCATAAATTATGCTTTCCTGACTCTGCCTGGGCTACTTTGGTGGTGGCTATACAACGTTCCTGAAGCAGAAAATTAACCAAGTAATATGGGTCACGTAGAACAGCATGGAGTACCAAATGATCCCATCGCACTGATTTTCAACGGGTGCCAATTAACAGAAATAAATGCAGTTTTTAGTTTAAAATTATTTATGTATTGCATATGAAAACAATTGATCTGATTCAATCCATTTTGTTTTTCTCGTGACTGCTATCCTGTATAAATAGATTTATCATTTCTGTCTGTTGATGAAAAAACAAGCTTATGCTGTCCTTGTAACCTACATCTTTTCAGTAATAATTTCTGGGCTGCCATATGTACAGGAACAGGAGGCTTGGCCTATTTAAATCAGTTTCTCAAATAAATGCATAATATAAAATCCCAAGTATTCTTATCTTTAGAAATCGATATTTCTTTGAAAATACGAGTTTTTTTCTGCATCCAATTAGCCATTATGAAAAATAAGATTTTATGGACTGTGGCTTCCCTAATTCTCACAATAGTTCTAGAAACATAGTTCCTTTCTTTTATCTACACTGCTTCCAGAAAGTTTTTAAGAAGAACTCAATAAATATGCAGTTTTCTTTACTTTTCCACTTTTTTTTACCCATCTCTAAGTCTTTCCATAATTACAAGCACACATAAACTGTCCACTCTTTAACACTAAACTGATTCATTTCATTTTCATAAACCTAGTATCCCTTTGAGTTCGTGGTTTTTCAACAAAAATAACAATAATCTTTCTTATAACGCAAGGTATTTCTTGTAAAAAAATCAATGTGGTTGCAAATAAAATATTAAATGCTGCAATACTGTCCCATTCTCCTTTCCCTTGTCCGAAATCACTCTTCTGGCTGCAAAGCTGTCAGCCACAGCATGACATCTGCTAAAAAATGAGTTCAACTCAGAATCTTGTCAGGTGTAGCCCATGTTTTCTGTTCTCTAATTTTCTAAAAACAACAAACAAACCCAGAGCGTAGGAAGGTACTTAGATGGCTTCTAGGGAAGCTGTCATTTCCACTGTAGCTTTGTTCTTTACTGCAGATAGAGGCTGATACTAAAAATTGCTGGAAGAACAGAGAAAAATAGAATAGCATCAGCAGCATGTTGATAAATGTCAAATGAAGGAAGAAGATATAAGACCATAAAGCAAATACAGGGGGCTGATACAGAATGAGAAGATATTTGAATATGTTAGTGAATATTCAGAGCTAAGAAAAGGGTATGAATAGGGTAATGTATAAAAATGTTTCATTAAATGAGAATTACACTTGATCATGTCTAGCGCACTCTGGTTATAGCATTTCTAACTATTTGCCTAAAATATTTTATGTAGTCTACTGAGATAATGAAGACACAGTCAAAATATGTGTGTGAGTGTATGTGTGAGTCTCTCATTCCCTATATGAACTATGAATGGGAAAAATATATATAAAGCGTTGAATAATTTATAAGTGTATATTTCTGACAAAATACTTGAGCACATATATACAAATATATGCACAAGGAATCTCATGACAATATTGTCAGTGGTATGAAAAAAAATGAGTGTGTGCGTGTCTATGTATGTGAGTATGTATGTGCATGAGAGAGAGAAAGAGAAAGGATTACATAATATCATAAATGGAAAACTGTGCAGCAATTAAAATAAATAAATTAGGTTACGATTTAGAAATATCTTAATTGCATATTGTTAAATAAAATAGCAAGCTACAGAACAATATGAAGAGTCCAATCACAATTTGTAAAAACATCAAAATAAAATTGTAGTTGAACATATAAGATTTATATTTATATGCACAGAAAAATAATTTTAAAGGATAATAAATATAGAACTATTAAGGACAAAGAAAAGGCACAGAAGGACTTACCCAGCTTACTATATACACATATATGTTACACAAACATGTTTTCTTATTTAATTTAGACAAAAAAAATTAAAAGTGCATGCAGCATTCTCAGAATAAGTGCTTTGTTGAATAGCTTGGAAGTGAGAGGAATGTCAGACTTCCTAGTAGTCTCTTTCATTTATATTTCAGTACCTCCGGCCATTTTTAAAGGGTAATAAATACATGGAGTTGATGGCTATAGTGACTTATTTATTCTTTTCTCTTTGCTTTGAAGTCAAGAAATATTTGTGCTCCCTTTTTCACATGACTCCCCTCTGCCCACCCTGTTTCCACATAGTCTGTTATTAAAACAACTCGGAATCACATAATAAAACCCTCAACAGTTGTCTCTTGACTTTCAACTCCATGATTAAAAGGAGACTGAAATTATAGTTTAGAGGACTATCCAAAGTATATACACATGTCATAGTTAGTTCAGATGTTATGCAGAGTGCAGCAAAGTGTAGCTCCAAAGAAGACGGAATAAGCAAATGTTAAGTAAATTAGTTTAATCCAAGCAGATAAGAAAAAGGAATGTATTTAATTTATATTGAAGAAGCAGTCACTTGGTAGGAGGGGAAAAGAGTGTTTAGAGTATAACTGTAGAAAACTGGTTTTTGGGCACAGTGGCTCACGCCTGTAATCCCAGCACTTTGGGAGGCTGAGGTGGGTGGATCACCTGAGGTCAGGAGTTCGAGACCAGCCTGGTCTACATGGTGAAACCTTGTCTCTACTAAAAACACAAAAATTAGCTGGGCATGGTGGTGGGTACCTGTTATCCCACCTACTTGGGAAGCTGAGGCAGGAGAATCACTTGAACCCGGGAGGTGGAGGTTGCAGTGAGCTGATATTGTACCACTACACTCCAGCTTGTGAAATAGAGTGAGACTGTCTCAAATTGAAAAAAAAAAAAAAAAAAAAAAAACAGAAAAGAAAAAAAAGAAAATTGGTTTCTGGACATCTTTAGAAACTCATAAATGTTGTATACCTTTTTCCCCTGAAATTTCCTAAATTACAAAAAGTGCAGCCATCAACAGTGCACAGGGATGTGGAACAATAACGAATGCTAGCTACTATTGTTAAGTTAGATTAAATTTGGCCTGTAACTACCTCTGTACTTAATAAACTTTAACCTAACTTAATATGTAAACAAATTGTTAGTTAACCTGAGAATATTTTCTTATAACAAGTAATTTAATTTTGGCCAATTGCAGCAGCTGAGCTTTCCACCAATTATAGGTTGCAAACTGATTGGACATGTCCAAATTATGTGAATGCAAACATTAGCCAATCGGGCTATTTCTGTATGTCACATCCTTTTCTGTCTATAAAAGCCTGCCCATGTTTCTGGGTGAAGCTCTCTGAAGCTTTACTGCTTCAGGATACTGCCCAATTCATGAATTGTTTCTTTGTTCTAATAAACTCTGCTAAATTCAATTTATTGAAAATTTTTCTTTTAAGATATTGGCATCAAAAATGGGTTTCAACATAGATCCTCAAGGACCCCCAGGAGCTGTGAATGAGCAAACAAAGGTACTCAAGAGGGTCCCTTGTGCCTATTGCTCTCTTGCAGCAAATTCTCACTGTGGACAAGTTTTCTCTTTGATTTCAGCTCCACGGATTTGTGTTTTGAGCTGACTGATTTTGTTTAAGCATTTTTTTACTGGACTGGTTCAGGATTGAATTGGATTCTATAATTCACCAGATTGGATCTTGTTAGAGGCCTCAGGTAGCCACTTTTTGAAAATGGTTCATCCAAATCTAAGGAATCTGTGACCTTACTTAATGGGACACCTGGTAACTTAAAAGAAATATATTCAAAGAGATTTATTCTGAGCTAAATGTGAGGACCATGACCCATAACACAGCCTCAGGAGGACCTGAAAACATATGTCCAAGGTGGTTCAGTTACAGCTTGAGTTTTTACATTTTCGGGGGACAGAAGTTACAGGCAGACATCAATAAATACATGTGAGTTATACATTGGTTCAGTCTGGAAAGGTAAGACAATGACACAGGAGCTTACAGGTCACAGATGGATTCAAAGATTTTCTGATTCGCAATTGGCTGAAAGTTAAGAATTTAACCCTGAAGACTTGGAAAGAGTAGAAAGGAGTATCTGGGTTAAAATAAGGGGTTGTGGAGACCAAGATTCTTATTATGTTGACAAAGTCTGGTAGGTGGCTGCCCTTAGAGGCAATAGATGGGAAATGCTTCCTATTCAGTCCTTTAAAAGATACTAGACTCAGCTGATCTCTTCAGGATCAGAAGAACACCTACATAAAGAAGGAGATTCTCATCCAAATGTAAATTTCCCCCACAGGAGGCAGCTTTACAGGATCATTTCAAATAGGTCAAAGAAATGTATCTTGGAGTAAAATATTTTTATTTATTTGAGAGCCTGCTGTCATTTTGTGATGTTTCTTTTTTTTTTGTTTTGTTTTTGAACTTTTATTTTAATTTCAGGGTAGAAGTGCAGGTTTGTTACACAGGTAAACTTGTGTCATGAGGGTTTGTTGTACAGGTTGTCTCATCACCCAGGTATTAAGCCTAGTACCCGTTAGTTATTCTTCCTGATCCAGGTATTAAGCCTAGCACCCATTAATTATTTTTCCTGATCTCTCCCCACTCCTGCCCTTCACCCTCTGAAAGTCTCTAGTGTGTATTGTTCCAGTCAATGTGTTCATGTGTTCTTATCATTTAGCTCCTACTTATGAGAACATGCAGTATTTAGTTTTCTGTTCCTGTGTTAGTTTGCTAAGGATAATGGCCTTCAGCTCCATCCATGTACTTGCAAAAGACATGATCTCGTTCTGTTCTTTTTTATGGCTACATAGTATTCCATGGCATATATGTACCACATTTTCTTTATCAAGTCTATCAATGATGGGCATTTAGGTTGATTCCATGTCTTTGTTATTAGGTTACCAGTTAACCTTATGTGTTAATACAAAAATTGTGGGCCTAGAATCTGTATATTTTTTAAAAAATGATTTAGTCTTACTAAGAACAACTTAAATTTACAGTGGCCACAGTGGGGAATTTTTAACCTAGATAAATCTGTTTATTTGTGAAGTGCATTAAGAAAGAAAATATCAAAAATGCCACAAAATCAATTGAATGAATTCTTTAGTTGGTACACATAGACATCTAAAAGATTGAATAAAACCAAGATTTCCTCTTAAAAAAGTTTCTAAGAGAAGGCAAATTAAAAATCTTAAAAGTATTTATTCATAAATATCAGTCAAAATCTTTAGCCATGTGGGCAGGAAATTTTGTTCCATTGGCCAGAAAAACAAGTGGAATCCAAATAGTCTTTAATAAATAATTGAACATGGGTTAATTATACCTGGTGCAGGAATACAATTTTAGAATGAGATCTATAAGATCTTTTTCTGTCTATATGTTTGTATGCATGATATATATGTGTAACATTTATCTCCTTAAAATATCACAAATTAGATTGTAAAATATCTGCATTTACATGGCTTTAATAAAAATAAGTACTCATGTAAATGAAGCATTCTCTTAGAACAAAAGATGACCTAACTCGAATGCTTTTCAAGTTCATATAAATTCAGTAATCTTTGGAAAATAAGAATATTGTTGATTTGATTAAACATACGTATCTCCAGAGTTTTCAGTATTAAATATCATGCAGATGCATGGCATTTTCTACTTAAGTTCAATGGTAAAATAAGCTTAAATTATCTCTATATTACAAAATTGGAAACCGGAAAAGTAACTTAAGATTATAGATAGCTGTTTAAAGTCTCATCTTTACACGCAATCCAAGCATAAATGTTGAAATAACTTAGTTAAATAGATGTAAACAAGATAAAATTCCCATGTAAAAGATGTTCTTCCTATACCAGAAGGTTTTAACATTCTTTTCATTAGAATGGAAAGATGAGGCTCAGGGAAATCTATACAAACAAAAATCTAATTCTCAGGCCTATCCACAAAAAAACAAAAAGCCTGAGTATAAAGATAAAACTGTGATTCCTTTACAGTTTCTTATTAAAGGGATACTAAATATATTTGGTGGTATTAGTAAACATGTCCTGTCCCACACTGACAAATTGTACAATGAGGAAGCACACACTTCTGTAAATTATGATTCACAGATTTACCAATTGACAGATTGTTGGTGTCACAGACAGTTCACAATTGCTGTCTTCTTAGTGTTCACTGAAAATTAAGGTCGCTAAGAATTAAATATTCTAATTAATATATGTAACTAAAATTGTTAGAAATAATGAGAAGCAACTCTGTATGCAAGCATACAAAGAACGTAAGATCTGCTTTTGTTAAGAAAATGCTATGAAGATGTGAAGGTGTTGTATTTTTCTTAAGAAAAAAAAGTGTATTTTGTCCTAAAGAAGAATGAGTGGGTGCTCCACAATGAGAAGAGAAAAAGTAGAGGACAAAAAGTAAATGAAAGACAAAGTTGTAGAAGATTTTTCATAGATAAATCTTGTGAAAGACATTTTGTTTGATCAAGCTAGCTAAGATTAGAAGGGAATTGTTTGTAAGATTTGTTTTCTAAAAGTAGAGAATTAATATCAAAAGTATACTACTGCAAAATTAGAATTTGGTCCTCTGTTAAAATAAAAAAGTTTTCTTAAAGTATTAGTATATTCTTAATTTGAAATCATGAAAGATTTTTCTTTACCTTTTAGATAATTGGCCTGGGAAACCAAAATTTTTTTTGTTACTGAGATACTTTTCTGTGCTTCATGTTGTCTTTTTTAAGTTTTGATTGTATAAGAAAATGAAGTCATCTCTACTAAAAGAGCTAAAGTTTTTCTACAATGATGGAACATTCTACTATTGCTCACAGCTGCCTGTGATGCTATTTGATCAAGTGTTTTCAACCTTTTGCATTATTTATTTATTTATTTATTTATTTATTTATTTATTTATTTATTTTTTGAGAGGGAGTCTCACTCTGTTGCCCTGGCTGGAGTGCAGTGGCACGATTTCATCTCACTGCAAGCTCCACCTCCCGGGTTCATGCCATTCTCCTGCCTCAGCCTCCTGAGTAGTTGGGACTACAGGCACCCAACACCACGCCCGGATAATTTTTTGTATTTTTAGTAGAGATGGAGTTTCATCGTGAGAGCCAGGATGGTCTCAATCTCCTGACCTCGTGATCCGCCAACCTCGGCCTCTCAAAGTGCTGGGATTACAGGCGTGAGCCACCACGCCTGGCCTACCTTTCGCATTTTTAACAAACTTTCCAAAATTAAATTCTAAATTAAATATTTTAATTGACCCTGAATTAACTTCGGAATTTTCCAGATGGCCCTTGGAACATCTCAAAAGTATACCTCTATAAAGAGGAGAAATATTGACTAATTCCGTTTATTTGATACATTAAATTATATGCACACTCTTTGAGTGTTTGGTACACTAAAATTTCAGACTTCACCACTATTTAATTAAGGAAGAAAAAGTGATATGGAAAACATTGTTAAATAAGTACTGCTAAAACCTTCTTTGAGTTGTATTTTTAAGAATGTGGGATGTGTCATTACTACCTGTTTCATAAATTATATAAAATACTTATAAATCTATTAGTCCTGGTATAGTACTATCGGTGATAATTCTAGTTATTATCTTAAAATGATATTCTCAGATTATTAACAGTTACAAACCATATGTTTTTGTCAATTGCATCATTATTTTAATGAACTCTCATCAGATCTTTAACCATGGCCATTTTAAGTCTTGTAATTCATAGACAGTTAATTGTTTACTCTGGTACTTCCCCAAACAACTATAAGCTGAAAGTGTTTTACCTTTAAGGAGATTCATGGAAAAGACTCTCACAAGTACAGGTTTGTGATAAATGTGAGATCATACCATCAGACTCGGTAAGAATCCCCAGAACTTTAAAGAAGAAACTTACTGGTTCATAGAGCTTCTAACATAATATTCAGCAGAGCAAGAATTAATTAAATACTGAGGAAATTATTTGGCAGATTTTCGTGCTGTGTCACCCAGTATTAAAATTTTTAAGAATTGCAATTACAATGAATTCCATAAGATTGATCCAAGTCAAGTTACCTATAATAGCCTATATTAATAACAGTGCAATGCATCTGATCTGTAAAAACAAATTTTGTGTCTGAAATCATGTAAATTCAGTGTTAATCATGGACTCATAGAGAGGCTGGACTGCTGTTTGGTCCTTCCTGAGTCCTTAAAGCTTACATTATTAAAACCTATCACTCCAGGATTCACCACAAAAGAGATACGATAATTCACATTATGAAAAAATATTGGTGAAGTTACTATTCTAAAATCACTAAAATGGTTTATGACCAATGTTTGGTTTGTCAAATCCATAATTTTTGTAAGAAAAATAAAAACATCAGGTGATACATTTCCAGCATCTGCTCAATCATTTGAACATCTGCAGATGGATTTCATTCAACTGTCACCTTTACTGTATATTTTCTGGGTATATAAAAGCTTTCTCATGCATGAAGGTCAATACTATAACAGTAGCTGTAATAAACAGTTGTTAGAAAATGTGTTTAACTTATGGGACATTCATGAAGAAATCTCCAGCGATAGAGGTACTTGTTTCACTGGACAAGTTGTAAACCAGTTAAATAAGGTATTACAAATGCAGTGGCATTTTACAAAGCTAATTGAACCAATTGGATTGCCTCGGTCAAAGGTATTAGCAATTGACGGCAACCAAACTTACTCCCGCTGGAAAGCATAGATTGACCCCTTATGAAATAGTTACTTCAAAGCCTATGCCTTTAGTAATACAACCTCACATAATTCTCACTCACAAATTTTGACATGATTCAATAGTGTAAGGCTTTATTGCATTACACCAAAGCATAATTTCACCAGGTGAAATAAATCCTTTGTAACTCACGAATTAACGACAACCAAATCTTTCATCATCTAGAACCTGGAGACTGGATCTTTTGGAAAAAGCACACCAGGGAAAGACAGCCCTTGAATTCCACTGGAAGTGACCATAACAAATTCTTCTCTGCAGCAAAATTTCAAGGCATCAAGTCTTGGATCCATATCTCTCAACTCTAAAGGGCCGCTCCAGACTCCTGAGACTCTACACCTGTTAGAGATCTTAAGATAAAGTTGACCA
Organism: Theropithecus gelada; assembly: GCF_003255815.1. Classification (NCBI taxonomy): domain Eukaryota; kingdom Metazoa; phylum Chordata; class Mammalia; order Primates; family Cercopithecidae; genus Theropithecus; species Theropithecus gelada. Next base: position 84,546,139 of record NC_037675.1, on the reverse strand, counting down.
GGGAAATTTTCCCCAGAAGCAGATGGCATTCAAGATGTGAACAGCTTTCCCAAGATTATGTATCAAAGCTGCTTTGCTGTCACGAAAGCCTTACCTGTTTTGTTTACTTTTCCCTTATTTTCTGTTGTTTGAATCTGATATAATTTGGCTCTGTGTCCCCACCCAAATCTCATCTTGATAGACGGTGGACTTTTAAGTTAATGTTGAAATGAGTTAAGACTTTGGGGGACTGTTTGGAAGGCATGATTGGTTTTGAAATGTGAGGCATGAGATTTGGCAGGGACTAGGGGTGGAATGATATGGTTTGGTTCTGTGTCCCCACCCAAATCTCATCTTAAATTGTGCTCTCATGATTCCAATGTGTTGTAGAAGAGACCCAGCAGGAGATAATCCAATCCTGGGGCTGATTTCCTCATACTGCTCTCCTGGCGGTGAGTAAATCTCACAAGCTCTGACGGTTTTATCAGGAGTTTCTGTCTTTGCATCTTCCTCATTCTCTCTTTGCCTGTTGCCATCCATGCAAGATGGGACCTGCTCCTCTTTGCCTTCTGCCATGATTGTGAGCCTTCCCCAGCCACATGGAACTGTAAGTCCAATTAAACGTTTCTTTGTAAATTGCCCAGTCTCACGTATGTGGTTATCAGCAGCGTGAAAATGGATTATTACAGAGTCCCTTCCTTTTTCTTACAAAAAAAAAAAATCCATGGGAAAGTAGTCTGCAGATTGCTGTAGCAAAGGCTTATGCTCTAGCAAGAATCCACAGAAATTATTGGCTCATGGACTATTGATCAAAAATCAGAAAACAACTCTACTAATGCCAATGTGTCCCTGTATTCCTAATATGAGTCATCCTGAAACTACAAAGAAGAATGGAAAGTTATTCTTGATATTCTAGACATTACTACTATTTGCTTTCCTACAGGTAATGGAAATAATGCCCTGACTTTTCCAATCAATAACTTAATTGCTACCAAATATAGAAAATCTATCCAAGTGATGCCTATAAAAAGTATATTGTACTTCTAGGCATTGTTCACTCAAGGCCTTGGTACTACTTAAGTGGCTAGAATACATGTTCGTATGATGTTACTCTATTAAATCCAGTAAGCTCCCTTTCCACTAAATGTGGTTATGAACCTTCACAACAGGCTTTATAAAAGAACCACAAAAAAGTAAATCTTTCCCTGGACCTTTCTCAAGAGTTATGCAGACTTATAGGCAAACAAATGTAACTGACCCTTGCCCAAACACCATTTGATAGCCTTCTTTTCCATATCTGAGGGCCAATATGGAGTCTGTAAAGAAATTTCTACTCTACTCTACCTCCTTCTTTATACAGATTTTACTATTTGGCCTGGCTGTGTCCTGCCTTCTCAATAGCTTTCACTAAAAGTTCCTAATAAGACCTCTCATAATCAGAGGCCAAAGTGGTCATTGACTGAAATTAGTATCAACCTCAAAATATATGAAGATATGTTAGGTTCCACTGAAGAAAAGTTCTAGTGACTTTCTTGGGGACCCAGTCTTAGTGTTAGAGAGGTGCTTGTTGTAGGAAATTTAAAGCTAATTTGTAAAATGGGAAAAGTATTGGATTTTGTAGTCAATCAGACCTACCAGGGGCTCAGATGGATAGAAGCCACTCTCCAAAATGTGGTTGAGAATATTTATGTTCAACAAAACACATAATGCTTTAGAGCGCCCCGTTCCCATGTCGGGGGCTCGCGTGGTGTGGTGCTGAAGAAAATGAAATGTTGCACTTACCTTTCCCCTGATTTTATTACCACAGAAAGCTTAATTAGAAAGGTGGCTGTTACTCCTAGTTCTCTAGGCACTGCCATTAAGTACATTAAAGAAATTTCTCAGAAGGAAGAAACATATAATGTGTTTACGGGAGCAGCTAATAGTTGGTTTGAAGGCATCCCAAATGGTGGATGGCAAGCTTGACTATTCCAAGGTTTTCTTTTCCCTACAACCCACCCAAGATTTTCTAATCTTTATTTATTTGTTTATTTACTTACTTATTTATCTATTTGTAGTGAGTCTCCAAGTTACTATGACTTGTATTACTAGGTTAAATACAAAAATGAATACATAAGTCAATGGCCTTACTCAAACTGTGGTCCTTAATTGCCATCGTATCTGGAACAAAGACTATGACTCATTGGACTGCTGAACTATTTTTGTTTCCTAAATTTTGAACTGTTTGATTTTGGTCAGTTTGGTTTGCAGATAGTTCTGTTAAGGAGTACACTTCCATTTCGTGGTATTGTCCTCCTGATAGCCATCATAATAGTTTCTCTGATGTGTCATATCCTCTTAAGAGTTTTAAGTGCTTGTGTGCAGCCTTCCTTTGTACACCAAGTGATCTCATTACGGTAAACATAAAACATGAAAAAGCACTAAAAAGTCATCCAACTAATTTGACATTGTTAATTAAGACATCTGCATTGAGACCAAGTAATCTATTATGATGATGACAGAAAGGGTGTCAGTCCTCAAAATTGAAAGGCTAACTGAAAGTGGGAAATTGTTAAATTAAATTAAATTAGATTTGATCTAAGGCATTTCTTTTAACATCACACGGAGGAAAAATATTTAGACAAAGTTTGGCTTTGTTACAAAGCACATTATATGAAAGGGTATCTGAGGCAGGTTTACTAAACTTTTAAACACACATTGGTTTTGACTTATGTGTCACAGCAGCTATTGTTTGTTGTTTCTTTTTTTTTAATAAGTGTACATAGAGTTTTCCTAAAGCATCCACCTGACACTTTCAAATGTGTTTTGCAACTTTATTCATGTGCTTGGCAGATTCTGTGCAGGAATGACTTAACTCGTCATGCATTTGACATTCCATTCCATATTGTTATATGATTACAGGAAACAAACGAGTATCCTCTCCACTATTTTCAGTGTTTTTATTCAAAAAAACATTAAGATGCACACAGTGATAGCACAGATTTACCTATACTGTGGTTCAAATCATGGATAGCAAATATTTGTTTACAACCTCTCCCTTCACTACCAGTACTTCAATTTGAAACATTATTATCATTACTAGAAATGTTGGAATAAACACCTGATTCATCACTTTACATCCAGGCACTCCTGGATCCAGTATATCCTACATCTTTCACTGTCGTATTAACTTTACTTTTGCCCAGTTTTGACAGTTTTGAAAAGAACTTCATGTTTCCTTCTTCCCTACTGAATCTGCCATTTGAAACTTTTCACTACAAACACTTAATTGATTGTTCCTGTCTTATCTCTGTTCTCCCCTTTGCAACTTCTTATTCTGTGTTTTCTTCTCAACATGCCCTACACTTTCCTTTCCATTTTATTCATTTATTTATTTTGAGATGCAGTTTCACTCTTGTTGCCCAGGCTGGAGTGCAATGGCATGATCTCAGCTCACTGCAACTTCTGCCTCCCAGGTTCAAGAGATTCTCCTGCCTCAGCCTCCCAAATAGTTGGGACTAGAGGCACCTTGCCCAGATAATTTTGTGTTCTTAGTAGAGACGGGGTTTCATCATGTTGCTCAGGCTGGTCTCGAACTCCTGACCTCAGGTTATCCACCCACCTTGGCCTCCCAAAGTCCTGGGATTACAGGCATGAGCCACTGCGCCCAGCCTCTATTTTCTTGCCATCACACTCGGCCTCTATTGTCTTGATTTTGCATCTTTCACCTGAAATCCAGACTGTCTTTTCCTACACTTGCCTTTTGAAGTTTAACCAACTCTTAATTTGTGCTTGACTGACACCAGGTCTGAGAGTTTCAGAATGGAGTAAGACACTGAATTGAGTTTAAATCTTCCATTTTTACAGGTCTGAGATGGGAATAAAGTATCTACATTTCAGAGCAGTTGGAGAAGAGCGCCTAAAACATAGTCATTGATGGTTGCCTAGTTTTTCCACCAGGAACCATTAAATGATGCATTTAAACATTTTATTTTATTACTGTTATGCTTTATTTCTCATTGCTCCTCAATATAGGTTTCTAATGGATAGGGAAATAAGAGCAGATTCTGTTTGTTTAATGTGCTTTTTTGTTGTTGTTGTTTTGTTTTGTTGTTTTTTGTTTTTTGTTTTTGAGACAGAGTCTCGCTCTGTCGCCTAGGCTGGAGCGCAGTGGCACTGTGTTGGCTCCCTGCAACATCCGCCCCCTGCGTTCAAGTGATTCTCCTGCCTCAGCCTCCTGAGTAGCTGGGTTTACAGGTGCCCACCACCACGCTTGGCTAATTTTTAAAATATTTTTGGTAGAGACAGGGTTTCACCATGTTGGCCAGGTTGGTCTTGAACTCCTGACCTCAGGTGATCCGCCCACCTCAGCCTCCCAAAGTGCTGGGATTACAGGCATGAGCCATTGTGCCTGGCCTTGTATACATATTTTAAAACATCATGTTGTACAAAACGGCCCTACCTAGGTAATAAGGCTGGTGTGGAGTAGACATTACAAGCAGAAGAAAAAGAAAAAGAAAAAGGCATGCAGGCATGAATTAGTTGGTAAATGCAAAGGAACTTCAAATAATTCACACTAAGGATAAGCTAACAACATGGTGCTTAGTAAGGCCATAGAGTTAGGCACTGGCCTGGAAATAAAAGTCTTTGGAACTTGAGAAGGTAGCTTGAAGCTTATCTTGTATGTAAAACACTGAAGAGCTTTTGGTGTGATCTGATTTGAATTTAAGAATAATTTACATAGAAGTACAGAGGATGGAAAAAAAGAAAGAAAGCTGCACAGCTGGAAACTTGCAATTATTTATATAAAATCATCATCACTAATATTTCCATAACATTAAGTATATACCGGGCAATTTCTAAGTGATTTACCTATTAAATAATTTACAAGAGGAGGATATGAAACAGATATGTACATATGTAAATGAAAATATGTTTCCCATATAATATGGTCATATTGGAGAAATTCAACAAGTGGAAAATGTTGCCTCCCAAGAGAATAATGAATGGGGCACATTACCATGATAAAATCAATCAAGCTGAGAGAGAATCCTTGGCTCACCTGGACCAACATGAATGGATAGCTACTCATAGGACCAGGGGTGTCCTGACCCTTCTCTGGGAGGGCCTCGATTTCTGATGATATTCCAATTTCAGTTCCAGTTCACAGGTATATTTACAAAAAAGTAAAGAAAGAAAGAAAAAACACATGTTTCCTTAAGGTAATCTAAGCAAAACTCCAGTTATAGTCAAAATATTATATTTTGCCTCTTCTGAGTAAATCTACATATTATTTCCCTCATGTTTTACGTGTTGATCTTCTCATTGAACCTTTAAAGAGTGTTTTTATTTTCATCATTTCCCAGTTCTCAGGAACACTCTAAGTTATCTCTTCCAAGAAATGAAAGGTATAGAAATATATCACTTGGATCTGTATAGGAGATTTTATACATCAATGTGTTATACAATATTTTCTTAGAAAGACAAGGACTCTCGTGATATTTAAAATTGTATAAAAATGCAGAAATACATTTTATATATCTGATTTAATGAAAAATAAACTTTCTTGGGTGATGGTAGTAATGATGAAAGGGGAAGTTACAAGTTAATGAGATCCAAGCAGATTTTTCTGGTAACTTTTTTTGATCACTGAGTAAAATTGAAAATCTGTAGAGAAGGGACAAATTGCACGTATCAACAATGTCAAATGTTTTGCATTTCTATGAATGTTGACAATTTTAAATATCTTTTCAGCAAGAGCGGTGCAGAAACACTGAGAGCCACTTCTAAAAAACAGTTTTAGAGGCTGGAAGTTTCTTCAGCAGCATTTTCTAAGTATGCCAATTCTTAGGCCACATGCTACTTTATTTTTCTATGAGATTTAATTATGCTAAATAAATATTCCTGAAAAAAATTTATTCTTCTTGAGTCAAGTCACTTATTGCTTTATTTTTCTACTTACCTTCCAAAATAATTTTTGAAGATTCAGTCTCCATCTTTTCCTCACCTCTTTACTCTCTCTCATTTCAGATACCATCTCACTAACAGGCTTCATGGTCACTTCTGTTTGTATCAGTCAAAGTATGCTAAGTTATGCTGTGGAAACAAACAGCTCAAAGTTATAGTGGTCTGTAACAACATAGTTGTGTTGCTTTTTGTTTGTTTGTTTGTTGTTTGTTTTTTGAGACGGAGTCTCTCTTTGTTGCCAGGCTGGAGTGCAGTGGCACCATCTTGGCTCACTGCAACCTCCACCTCCCGGGTTCAAGTGATTCTCCTGCTTCAGACTCCCAAGTAGCTGGGATTACAGGTGCCCACCACCACGCCTAGCTAATTTTTATATTTTTAGTAGAGACAGGATTTCATCATGTTGGCCAGGATGGTCTCGATCTCCTGATCTCATGATCCACTCACCTAGGCCTTCCAAAGTGCTGGGATTACAGGCATGAGCCATCATGCCTGGCCAACGACATCGTTTTATTCCCCTCAGAGTCCTTAGCCAGGAAGAATCCACAGCAGTGGCCATTGTTGTGACACTGGGAGTGGAGTAAGGTGGGGCAGGAAGAGGTTAAGGACTCTGTTCCATGCAATTGTTTATGCTCTACAATTCAAACCTATGCCATGGGGAATATTGCTGGTTGATGTGGAGGAGCAAATGAGCTGTGACCAGGTAGAACATGGCTCTCAAAGCACATCCCCAAAATGACACCTTACTTCAGCTCAAGTTGCATTGCCTATAACAAGTTAGGTGGCCAAGCCTATTCTCAACTAGGAGTAGAAGTATGATACTTCCCAGAAACTACGTAACACAATTTACCCACGTTTCAATGACACTCAAACTTCTATTTCTATTTTAATCCTTTTTTTTCAGCCCCAGTCCTGCCTTTCCCATTCTCAACTGGACACTTCCATTTTAATATTATATGAGTGCCTCAAACATTTATCATATCAGAACAAAAATTCATAATCTCCTTCCAAAGCCAACTGGTCTCCAACGTCCATAGACATAATTTCAGAATAATGTTAAACTCCTTGACCATTTCCCATGTAATCACTCCTGTAAACCCTGTTGATTATGCTTTTGAAAGTTTTCTTATACTTAAACCTTTATTTTGATTTTCCCCCAATTTACTTCGTTCAGACTTCCTATCTGGTCTATTCTACGCTTAATAGTATACAATGCAGGTAAGTCGAAATAAGTTTTGACTGTGTCATTTTCTTTGCTCAGAAGCCTTTAGCATCTCCCATTGTTTAAAAAATACTATTTAAACTCTTTGATCTATAATTTAAGACTGCCTAAGGGTTACTACCCAATTTATCTTCCCTCAGTTCCATATATTCATAGTTTGTTCCATTCCAGTTAGAAAAGTCCTCACCCTCTGAACACAAAACACAATTCATATTTTCATATTGTTGTCTATTACTCGTTCTTCTGTAATTTATACATTTTTTATTCTTCAGAGAGAGTTCTGTACATAGACGTTTCTCAATACCTGGCTAAGAGGAAGAAAAATAACACTATGTTGTTTTACGTGAGCATCATCAACTGCCTGACATTTTACAAGATACTTTTAAAACATCATCTTATGTATTCCTTACTTGAGTTTACGAGATGACTACAATTAACTTTATTTTATGCATGAGGAAAACCGCAGCTTTAAATAAAAAATGGTAAGAAATAAGGGCCAGAATCAAAATATGGTTGATTCAAAGCCAGTCTGTACTTTTATATTTAATATTTGGAACTGTGTTGGATGCACATTCATCTAGTAAGTCTATAACTTTGCCCCAATGTCTTCTTTGAGTTGAGAATTTTTCTAGGTATAGAGTAAACTGATTATATCACATTGTGCTGATTGCCTTAAATTAAATTAGCTTCAGAGACGAATAGGGAGGTGGTTCTCAAACTCCTTACCTTAAATGTATGTTCCTCCTTAGGTCTATTGTAAGCCTCTCAATGTAGTGTTTGCCAATCTATGTCACAGCGTTCACCTGTCAAACATGGTGACAACCTCATAAAATTAAGACATCCTGTAATCTGCTTCTAACATTCGATGTTTGTAAAGATTCCCAGTAATTAAAGATTATTTGAACTAAATAATCTTTTAAAAATCAGTAAAAATTCCTCATAGTGTCTAATATAAACAATATAGAGAAATATATATGATACATTGAGATGTTTATATGAGATATATTACTAAATACCAATAGAAAAAAACAAGAATTTCTCTCTTTCAATAATTTCGTATACCCCCAAATATATACATTTTAGTTGCATTGAAAAATATTCAAGTAATAATTCAACTGTGATTCACTCTTTTTCATCTCTCAGCTCCTAAAAGTGAATTTCCACTGGAAAAAGCCAGAGTTGTGTAAGGTACCAAGAAAAATTTTTCCAGATTTTACTATTCTGGGAAGGAAGATTAGTGTGGAAGAGACCTAAAGGCACATCTGCTCATATTAACCCATAAATACACAAAATACCAAATACAAAAGGTTCAGAAAGTTCTATTTCTAGAATATATATGGTTGGTTAATTCGCAAGTTAAGTATCCCTTAAAGATTTTGTGATTTTATTGGGCTGACTTCACTGAGAAAGGTAAACATTGCTACTTTGCTTTAGGTATTAAACAACCTGTGCACTTCAGCACCTAATTGGCATAGTCTTCTTTATGTGTTTAATGAGTAAACTGCCTAGAGCAGAAGGAACAGGTGATAAAGAAATTATTTTAACAGCAGTAGAAAGAAATGAAGAAAAAAGAAAGACCCATCTAAAGAGTGAACTATTAGTAAAAATTGGGCCTTGCTCAGTTTTATGACTGTAATATCTCTTTTAAATGTTTCACCACCCCTCAGGAATGATTGGAGTGCTTTTAGCTTATTTTAAAAGCCTACACATAACTATGACATCACCTATTTCCTTAACTTCCTATCTTTGTGGCATCATCTAATGAACACACCTCAGAAAAGATAGCTTCCTTGTGCTTGGATTTGGAGGAAGTATCTTGGGAGAGACCAAAGGGAACTGTTCTTTCTGATTTTTGATGACTTGGAGTAAGTTCTATTTTATATATTAACAAAATGGACATAATATTAACAAAAATGGCCATAAAAATAGACTAGGTTGTCTACAACAAAATGATCAGTAACATAATTTTCCATAGTGAATTCAAAGCAAATGCAAATAGTACAATATTTTACTTATGAAGCAGTTGTCCAAGTATCCTACTGTGATTTCTGTAGGTATGTAATTAATATATTTAGTGCTGGATATCAGAAAGAGAGAGAGAAAGAGAATTCGATGATTCAGAGTTGTGATTTAGGCACCTAATACAGTTGTCATTCCTTATTTGTGATTTTACTTTCTGTGGTTTCAGTTACCACAGTCAACCGCAGTTCAAAAACATTAAATGGGAAATTCCAGAAACAAACAATTCATAAGTTTTAAATTACACAGTCTTCTGAGTCATGTGACGAAATCTCATGCTGTCCTGCTCCGTCCCGCCTGTCTTGAATCACTTCTTTGTCCAGTGGGTTCAATCTGCCTATGCTGCCCAGTACTTATTCACATAGTAACTATCTCAGTTATCAGATTGACTATGACAGTATTGCGGTGCTTGTGTTCAAGTAACCCTTACTTTACTTAATAAAAAGTGCAAGAGTAGTGATGTGGGCATATTGTTATAATTATTCCGTTTGATTATTAGTTATTGAAGTTAATCTCTTACTGTGCCTAAACTATATATTAAACTTTATGATAGTTATGTACATATTTAAAAAAAAACAGAGTATATGTAGGGTTTGGCAATACCTGCTGTTTCAGACTTCCACAAGAAATCTTGAAACCTATCCCCCACAGATAAAAGGAGGCTCCTCTATTCCTCTGGCTCTGTTCAAGAGCCAAAACAAGTTGCAAAGGTGGCACTATAAGATATCATTTTAACCTTCCATGTGTTAACTATCCATGGGAAATTCTAGACTTGCCAGAAAAAGACTGGATGGACCAACCTGTCAATAGCAGAATGAAGCCATTTTAATGTCAGTCACCCTGGTGAGAGGAATCTGGAATCTGAAAATTGACCAACAATTGTAATGTAGTTTCCAGTGTGTGCTTCATTTACCATAAACACTAAAACCACTTTAAAAAGAGGGTGCTGGAGTATGAGAAAGGGATGCAGGCAGAGGCTGACTGAAAGAGTTAAGAAGAGACAAAGAGAAATCAGAGAGAGGCAAAGCGATGTATGTTAAACAAGTATGAGCTCCACACCTGTGTAAATTTGTGAGGGTTCTAGGAAGTTATGAAGTTAAAATTCTCCTCAGTCTTGCCCCAAAGCAAAAGAAAATTGCTTCAGCAACTATCCCCCAAGTGCATAAGGAATCTTTTTATAAATAGGTCCTTTGTGATTTGTATTAATCACCACGTATGAAAGCTTTCAGTCTGAAAAGTAAATTTCAAGGTGTTGAAGCAACTTCAGTATGGAGTGTATTGCTTTTGGAGGAAAGCTGTCATTCTTCTGCGGGTGCCGTCAAGTACAAGTTGTCAATATGAATAAAAGACTACGGGCCACTTATAAGAGCGAGCGTGAGGGTAAATGATGAGGGAACTTGGGGTTAAATCGCTGGGAGCCCTATTTTTTTAATTAGAAATTCCATCTAGTAGTTTCTACCCCACAGGGATTCTGAGGTCAAATCCAGAGAATTGTGTTTACAAAATGACTGAAATTTGTAGGGTCAGGTTCAAATCAACATCAATAATTAAAAAAAAAAAAAAAACAGTTTGACTTGTGTTATTAACCGTGTTCTAAAAGTTGACATCTCATGAGAATTTCTCACTCTCAAAGTTTTCCTCTGCCCTCTTACTTTGCTATTTAAAGAGTGGTTAACACATCACTGAAAAAGACAACTGTGTTAGAAACCCGCATGACTATACTTGTTAATGGGGAATAAGGTGTTTGGTCTGTGGTGGAATGTGCCACTCAGACACACATGATCCAAATGAAGCCAGTGGAGCCATCTCAGTTCATAACTTTCACACCACACTGTGTTTTTCTTTAGGTTCTCTTAATTCAAAGTCTGTGATCTTTGGAAATGGTTTTGTTTTCCCATGGTCTTAGTTGGGCTTCCTAGAGAGCAGTGGCTAGCAACCACTCTCTTTCCCAGCCTCATTTGAACTCTTAACAACAATCCTCTTGTAATGATGCAAGTTCAAGGGTAGGATTAGGATATTTGTCCAGGAGACCTGGAATTTCTCAGTTTCACTTTCTGAATTTAAGAAGGGTAAATTTGCTCCTGAGTTTTAGAGAAGATATTTTAATTCTCCTGTTGACCTTATGTTCAGATCCTTGAAGACAGCAAGGTAATTTTTTAAGTGCTGAAATATAGTATTATTTCATATGAAGATTCATATATATATATATATATATACATACACACATATATATCTGGATTTACTTTTCAACTCTCATCAATTCAACTTGGTCAAGATAATAACATTTCATATTCAAAGCTGTGTATCTGCTATGGGAACTCAGAAATTAAAGATTCACCAACCAAATGACCAAATGACTCTAGCAACCAAACTCACAGCAGGCAATATTTTCTAAACAATGGGATATATACGGTGGAATGAATGATTAGCATCTACAGTGATAATAGAGTTCTCTGAGCGGTTTGAAAACATACTATGGCAAGCCACGCAAGAGAAGATGAAATACCACGTCAACCTGGAACCTCTCCATATGGGTTCATGAATAACAGGATCACCTACACACAGAAAACACTGCCACAATTTCACAGTATTCATCATCCAGGAAATCTATGCACTTAATCTGAAGAACATGTATTGATGATTAGCACCAACAAATACGTCTCTATCCTTGTAGACGTAAGAGCAAATTTGGCCCTTTTTCATTTGAGCACTATTTTCTACCATTTCAGTTCTCATCAGTGGAATAACAAGTGATAATGATAATTCCATGGCTCATGGTTATTATAAATTTTGTATAGCTAGTAAAATATCAAGTTCTGTTCAATGCGATTTTAGAGAAAAATATAAGTATTTCCTCTGTTCATTACTTCTTTAACATGTGAAAATTAATGATTGAAAATAATAGCTGAGTATGATGTGAGCATTATGTTGTGAGAATGTTTAAATCAACTGTTTAAATAATGCATATAACAGGTACACTCCACCCTGATAGAAAAAACCATAACCCAAACCAGTTGTGTGTACGTGTGCATGTATATATTCTCTTTTCATCAGTGTATTGACTCTATCAACTTAGCAATGTCATATAAATGAACAGTTACTTTTTACTTGTTTTGGAAAATGAACCCTGAGATTCAATTAACTTTGAAGTAATCTTTACATATATCAAAATATATATGTAACGTGTATTAATTCCATGTTCAAGGAAATTATTCTATATCACAATACTTTATGTTTACATCAACCTTAATTTCTGGACTTTATCCAAAAGAGAAATCACATACATTTCTCACATATTTTAGTCAGAAATGAATGTTCCTATGTCACAGCATGACCATAGCTAGTAGCTGTTTTCCTTTTGCTTATACAATTCATAAAATAGATTTATCTGCTACTTATGTAATACATATATATAACGTAATTGAAAAAAGTATTTGAAAAAAATGTGTGTGCTTTCCAAATTTTAAAGTCTGTACTTTACTTTCAATGATCTACTTGATTAAAATTACATGTGTGTGCATACATGTGAGGAGAAGACTGTGTGTGGGGGGGTGTATGTGGACCTATGCGTTTTTGGCATACAGTGTCATGAGAGTCTGCTAATGCATACTGTCACTTTTGCATTGGAATTTGTAATAGATCTTAAGAAAAGCAGTGCTGCCAGATGCCTGGTTTGGGAAATTGGCCTAAAAAAGATACTGATTTTTAAGAATGCAACCAAATAATTAAAAACAAACAAGTAAACTTTGTTTTTCTTTTTTACAAACTACTTTTTACAAACTATCTTGTTATTCATGCTTGTAGTTTTCTTGCCTTAAAAGTATTGGCACTGTGTTAAAATATTAAACCACATATTTGACAAATATTAAATGCATATAAAATTAAGTGATGTGGAAGAATTATGTGTCATTAAATCAGAACTATATATTTATTAAAACTGAATGTTAATATTTATTTTAAGCTTTCTTGCAGCCAGGGTAAATATCATAACATATGAGAAAAAATGACAACAATAACATTTAAAACATATTAAAGGCACATATCTATTTATGTTTTTACATGACAAAACACTGTAAACCTCATTTAATATCTAGTTAAAATTAAACATTTTTCTAATCATCAAACTTATTTCTGTACTAAATCAAGGAGGAATTTGTTTTTTTAATCATGTTATAGGTTGTTGAATAATCTATTCTGCAAACAACTAACATTTGCAGAATATATGGAAACCACTCTTCATCAGATGGTCTTTAAATTATTACGGCATGAAATGAAAACACAAGCAAAACCTTTCCTTGTTAAATCTATATGAAATATTTATAATGATGAGCACTTTAAGCACTTAAGCCTAACAAATATAATCTCAATACAAAACACACAGTGACTAAGAAGAAGGGATTTTAGCTTCATAGTATAAACACTTATGTATCAATTTTAGTTCTGCAGTTTGATTTTTTCATGGTCATTTATATTCTACAAATTTTTTTGCTGCTAGAAGTTGTATAACAATGAATGGATATTTGAAGTAAATATGAGGATGTATGTAGGTTACATGGCACATTGGATACATTCAATTTATGTGAATGATACATTCCTCCTAATTAGGAAGGACAATTTTTACTATAGTAGTTATAACACGTTGATCTTTTAAAATGATTTGTGACCTAAGCACTTTTATATACATTATTTAATTTGTAAACTTCAGAAGTATTATAATGTACATATTATTTTCATTTCTATCAACTTATTGAGATATAATTCACATACAACATTTACCCATTTTAAGTGTAGAATTGGGTGAATTTTGGTGAATTTATGCAGTTGTGTAACACCACTTTAATAAAACTTCAGGATAATTTTAATCATTCTGAAGACTTCCCTTGAGTTCAGTTGAAGTCAATGTCCTCCTCCAACTTCTAGTCTCAGGCAACCACTGATATGCTTTAATAAGTATACTTTCGCAGTTTCTAATTACATATGGTGCTAAATAAAGATAGAGCTTCCTTGTCTTATTTTTTCCCCTGCATATTTTCAATTGCTGTAGCACTATTTGTTGAAAACACTATATCTTATTGAATTACTTTAGCATTTAATTGAAAATCAATTGTCATTATATAAGTAGGTCTACATGCTATTGTGATCCAATGAGCTATGTTTCTAAGTTTATGCTAACATCACACTATCTTAATAACTGTACTTTCGTTGTAAACCTTGAAAACAAGTAGTGTAAGTTTTCTAAACTTCTCATTTTTCAAAATCGTTTTTGTTTTTCAGATCGTATGCCTTTTAACATAAATTTTTGAATCAGCTTGTGAATTTCTTACCAAAAAAATGGCTATCATAATTTTGATTTAGATTGCACCAAATCTATAGATTAATGTGGGGAGAACTGCATAGGCATTGTATGTTGGGGTCTGCGTGTTTCCTAAACAAAAAAATGAACACACAAGACAACACAGGACAAGACAAACATGGCGGCCGCCCCGAGCAGCACGCTCTGCTTTATTTTATACGTGCGTGTGGAATTGTACTACGTCACAAGACACAAGTTGTTTTTATGTCAAGAGTTGTTTTTCTGACCTTTCCCTAACTTTCTGAGTTCTCAAGATGCTTAAACATTAACCAGTTCCCAGAGTCTGCTGTTTGCGGCTGACTCTTCTGTTCTTCCTGTTTGCAGAGAAGAAACGTCCTGCTTTGTTTGCAAGAGCAGGACTTATCCGGATCATCTCATTTGCGAGCACGTAGTCCTCTACAATTGTATGTCTTCGTTTATTTAGAATTTTTTCATTTTCCTTTCCAGTGGTTTGTATTTTCCATATCTTACAGATAATTTGTTGAAACATTTACAAGTTTTTGCTATTTTAAGTGGATTTGCAGTTTGATTTAATATTCTAATTGTTCACTGTTTATACCTCCCCCACTCCCCCACCCCCAACACAATTGGCTTTTGTTATTTGTCCTTATGCCCTGAAGTCTTGGTAAATCCACAGATTAATTCTACGATAATTTTTTTCTTACAATTCTTTAGTATATTATAGGGATGTAAACATGATTTATTAACAATGTTTTCTAGGTTCCATATTTGATGCTTTGACATCTAGGACTTTGCTGACCTGGGAGAGACTGCCTCCAGCAGGGTTGACTGATTCCTTGTCGCTTGCCTGTGAACATGCCTTTCCTATGAATACTAACCAACTGAAGGCACTTACTCTCATTACCTCTTTATTAGGCTTTTACACTTTAGGCCACTATTTCATTGCCCTAATCATCCCCAGGAGTAGACAGACCCCATACAGAGGCAAGAGCTCTCTAAAATTGTTCAGACTAACCAATCCTAAATCTATGTAGCCTGCTTATCTTGCCCTGTTCATTCCTTCCAAAAAAAAAAAAATCATAAAAAAACCTCTTGACTACAGTTCCCTTTGCTTGCGGCCTGTGATCAGCATTGATGTTACTTCCCATGGCCTTCTGTATCCTGTTTTTGGGAACTGTGAGCAATAAACTGTATTTCAGTGGAAACTGTCACCTAATCTGACAGTCTCACCATACCTAAGTACAAATGAAATCTACATATTAAAACACAGGGTCATGTTGTCTACAGATGAAACAGTTGCACTTCTTCCTTTCCAATGTCTTTTCTTTTTTTTCTGCCTCATTTCAATATAGTTTTAAATGTTAACTGTTGAGAATACACAACCATGCCTTTTTCTTAATACAAAATAGAAAGCATTGAGTAGGATGCAAGTTCTAATTTTTGTGTTGGTTTATAAATATTGTTAATGACATTTATAAAGTTTCTTTTCATGTAAAGTTTGCTGAGAATTTTTATCATGAATGGAAGTTGAATTTTGTCAAATTCTTCTGTATTTATTAAAATGATCACATATTTTTCTTTATTTTTTTAGTTATATTGGTTGAATTTTTAAATTGTTACACCAACCTTGCACTTTCCTGGTAAAATTCATTTCACGATGTGATATATGTATTGCTTTTATAGATTGCTGTGTCTCATTTGACAAGTTTTCTTAACTTCTTGGTATGTATGTTTATGAATATTATTGGTCTGTAGTTTTCTATCCTTCTAATGTATTTTTAAAACATTAATAATAATAATATTAGTTTTGTAAAATAAGTTAGGGGATGCTCCCATTGCTCCTGTTATCTGAATTACTTTGTGTGTGTGAGTGTGCGCATGTGTGTGTGTGGATCTTCTTATTTTTTTTCTGTTCTTCCCCAAATACATGACAGAATCACCAGCATTGACATATAATTCTGGAGTTAGATTTACAGGAAAGCTTTTAATTATAAACTTAACTTTAAAAATTTATGTAGAGTTATTCAAGTTTAAATTTATTCCTGGATTTATTTTGATACAATCCTCTTTTTACAGATTTTCTTTATTCCATCTAGGTTGTCAAATATGTAATCATAAATTTGTTGATAACATTTTCTTATTATTTTCAATGTTCATATAATCTGTTCTGATGCTTCAATTTTTCTGATATTAGTAATGTTTCTTCTTTTATTTATTTCTTATTTTATTATTTTTTGAACTTTATTTCTTTTTAAAAAATTTATATATATTTTTTCTTCCAATTTTATTTTAGTTTTAGAGGCTACATGTAGAGTTTTGTTACATGGATAAATTCTGTGTTGCAGGGGTCTGGTGCACAACTTACTTTGTCACCCAGGTAGTGAACATAGTACCCCATAGTTTTTCAATCCTTGCCTTCCTCCCATTCTCCACCCTTAAGAAGGCTCCAGTGTCTATTGTTCCTTTCTTTGTGTCCATGTGTACTCAAGGTTTAGCTTCCCCTTGTAAGTGAGAACATGCAATATTTCGTTTTCTGTTTGTGAGTTAATTCACTCAGGATAATGGCCCCAATCCATCTATGTTGCTGCAAAGGACATAATTTCATTCTTTTTTCATGGCTGTGTCGTATTCTATGGTGTATATGTACCACATTTTCTTTATCCAATCTACTATTGATGGGCAACCTAAGTGCTTATCTAGGTTAATTCCATGTCTTTGCTAGTGTGAACTGTGCTGAGATGAACATCCAAAGTGTATGTGTCTTTATGGTAGAATGATTGATATTCCTTTGGGTATATACTCAGTAATAAAATTCTGTTTTAAGTTTTTTGAGAAATCTCTGAATTACTTTCCTCAGTGGCTGAACTAATATACATTCCCATCAGCAGTGTACAAGCATTCCCTTTTCTCTGCAATTTCTCCCGCATCTGTTGCTTTTGACTTTTTAATAATAGCCATTCTGCTTGGTCTGAGATGGTATCTCATTTTGATTTTGATTTGCATTTCGCTAATGATTGCTGAAGGGGTGGCCTGCCCCTCCACACCTGTGGGCGTTTCTCGTTAGGTGGAACGAGAGACTTGAGAAAAGAAATGAGACACAGAGACAAAGTATAGAGAAAGAAAAAGTGTGCCCAAGGGATCGGCGCTCAGCATACAGAGGACCCAGGCCGGCACCCAGTCTCTGAGTTCCCTCAGTATTTATTGATCATTATCTTTACTATCTTAGAAAAAGGGAATTGGCAGGATAATAGGATCATGGTAGGGAGAAGGTCAGCAGTGAGACATATGAATAAAGATCTCTGTGACATGAATAAGTTTAAGGAAAAGTGCTGTGCCTTGATATGCATATGCAAACATCTCCACAAATCTTTTTAGTGCATAAAGAGCAGCATTGCCGATAGCAGGCCCACCTTCAGCCCTAAGGCGGTTTTCTCCTTTCTCAGTAAACAGAACATACAATCGGATTTTACACCGAGATATTCCATTGCCCACGGACAGGCAGGAGACAGATGCTTTTCTCTATCTCAACTGCCAAGAGGCCTTCTTTCCTCTTATACTAGTCCTCCTCAGCACAGACCCTTCACGGGTGTCAGGCTGGGGGACGATCAAGTCTTTCCCTTCCCACAAGGCCGTATTTCAGACTATCACATGGGGAGAAACCTTGGGCAATACCTAGCTTTCCTAGGCAGAGGTCCCTGCGACCTTTGGCAGTGTACGTGTCCCTGGGTGCTTGAGATTAAGAGAATGGTGATGACTTTTCACAAGCATACTGCCTTCAGGCGCTTGTTTAACAAAGCACACCCTGCATAGCCCACAACCCGTTAAACCTTGAGTCACCACAGCACATGTCTCTTGCTAAAACAAGGTTGGGGGTAGGGTCACAGATTAACAGCATCTCAAATACAGAACAAAATGGAGTCTCTTATGTCTACTTCTTTCTATGTAGACACAGTAACAGTCTGATCTCTCTTTTCCCCACAGTTGGTGATGTTGAGCTTTTTTTCATATGCTAGTTGGCTGCGTTTTTATCTTCTTTTGAGAATAATCTGTTCCTGTCCATTGCCAGTTCTTTAATGGGGTTGTTTTTTGCTTGTTGAATTGTTTAAGTTCCTAATAGATTCTAGATATTAGACCTTTGTTGGATGCATAGTTTGTGGCTATCTTCTCCCATTATGTAGGTTGTCTATTTACTCCCTTGATAGTTTATTTTGCTGTGCAGAAACCCTTTAATTTAATTACATCCCACTTGTCAATTTCTGTTTTCGTTGCAATTGCTTTTGGAGATTTTTTCATGAAATCTTTGCCAGTGCCTATGTCCAGAATGGTATTTCTTAGGTTTCTTTCTAAAGTTTTTATAGTTTTAGGCTTCACATTTAAGTCCTAAATCCATCTTGAATTAATTTTTATGTATGGTTAAAGGAAGGAGTCTAACTTCAATGTGCTGCATATGACTAACCAGTTATCCTATTATTGAATAGACAGTCCCTTCTTCATTACCTGTTATTGTTGAGTTTGTCAAAGATCAGATGGTTGTAAGTTTGCAGCTTTATTTCTGGGTGCTCTAACCCTCTCCATTCGTCTATATGTCTGTTTTAGAAGTCCAATGTGCTACTCATTATGCCACAGAGCCACATCTTTAATCTCTGATCAATCTTTTTCAAGATTTACTAATTCA
Source organism: Theropithecus gelada (assembly GCF_003255815.1). NCBI lineage: Eukaryota > Metazoa > Chordata > Mammalia > Primates > Cercopithecidae > Theropithecus > Theropithecus gelada. Next base: position 84,526,987 of record NC_037675.1, on the reverse strand, counting down.
TTTAGTTATTGGTTATTGATTTTATATTAATTTTCTGATTTATATTTAATTAACTTCTTACCCTTTTCTATTTTATATTTTACCCTATACTTACTCTAGGTTTAATTTGTTCTTTTTCAAATTCTTAAGGTTTGATCACAGCTTATTGAATTTTTTGACCTTTCTTTTTATTAGCATATTAACTTAAATTACACATTTTCTTTTCAACATTACTTTAGCTGCACCCTCACAATATTTATTTGTTGAATGTTTTTATTATCATGTAAGTCAAAGATACCTTGTGATTTCTTCTTTTCCCTGGAATATGTAAAAGTGTGTCATTTTTCCCCCAACGTTTGGAGCTTTCCTAGCATTTTTTGTTACTGATTTCTTATTAATTTTGGTTAGAAACTAGTTTCCCCATAATTCTAATCCTTTTATATTTATTAAGAAATTGTTATGAAACACCATAAGGTCATTTTTTAAAAACTCATCTCAGTCAGGCATGGTAGCTCATGCCTATAATCCCAGCACTTTGAGGGGCCAAGGCAGGTGGATCACCTGAGGTCAAGAGTTCAAGATCAGCCTGGCCAGCATGGCAAAACTCTGTCTCTACTAAAAATACAAAAATTACCTGGATATGGTGGCATGCACCTGTGATCCCAGCTACTAGGGAGGTTGAGGCAAGGGACTCATCTGAACCTAGGAGGCATAGGTTGCAGTGAGCCAAAATCATGACACTGCACTCCAGCCTGAGCAACAGAGTGAGAAAAAAAAAAATTTCTACCAAAAAAATACAAATAAAACAAATTAGTCAAGCACAGGGTTGCATTCCTATAGTCCTAGCTACTTGAGTGCCTGAGGTCTGAGGTGGGAGGATTGCATGAGCCCAGGATTTGAGGCTGAAGTGAGCTATGATTGAGCCACGGGAATCCAGCCTGAGTGACAGAAAAAGACTCCGTCTAAGAAAAATCAAAAGAAAGAAAAATATGTAGGTTATCATTTCTAGATGTGGGTATCATTGAAACCAAGTAGAAAGGGACATTAAATCAAGGTAGGTGGTAGCACTATTCAAATATACTAAGTCTCCTTATTTTTGGTTTAGTTCTGTCAATTGCTGAAAAATTTTAAAATATCCACCTACGGCTGTGGAATTAACCAATGTCTCCCATTGATTCTTTTTATTTGTAATTCCTGTATTTGAAGCTCTGTGATTAGTAACTTATATGTTTGTGATTATTATGTCTTCCTTGTCAATTTAACTTTTTTATCAATATAAAATGATCTCCTATCTCCAAAAATATATTTTGCTTTAAAGTCTGTTTAATCTGATATTAATAGAGTTACTTCAGTCTTCTTACGATTACTGTTTGCATAGTATAACTTTTTGTTTTCGTGAATTTCAGTCTAGTTTATGTCTTAATATTTAAAGTAGCATTCCTACAAATAGCATATATTTACTTCTTCCCTTTTGTCTGTGTGTGTGTGTGTCTGTGTTATTTTCTAATCCATTTTGACAACCCCACATTCTAATTAAAGTGTTTTTCCAATAACCATGTAATATATTTGATTGAGTGCAGCTCCACTCTTTTATTATTTGTTTTCTATCCTGCCTCCCATTTCTGTTCTGGTGCTGTTCTCTTTCTCTTTTCTTATTTGACATTTCCTTTAGAACATAATTTTAATTTTTCTATCAACTTTTAAAACTCAGCTTATTTTATAATATTGTATAGTGTAAGCTAGGGATTAAAATATGCCTTGTATCTTTTCATGTAAAATATATAAAACTTGTATATGTGTAGGTTCACAGCCCACATTATTTATGCTTTAATGGATATATGTACTGCTAATAAGTAAATTATTAATCAAATCAATGATCTCATTTATGTAGTTTATATAATATGTCACTTTTTGTTTGCTAATGTCAAGATCGGCTCTTTTTTAACGTATGGTTTTCAACAATTTAATAGTGATGTGCTGAGGCACAGATTTTTTTGTATTTTTTGCATCCGCTCATTGTTAAGAATATTCTATGTGGAAACTTCTGACTTAAATCAAATTTAGAGAATTCTCAGACATTAATTATTTGTTTTTCTTCTGGTCTATTTCCTCATTTATTTTCCTTTTAGAGCTCTAATAACATGTATGTTAGACCACTTGATATTTTCTCCAAGGTCCCTGAGGCTCTCTTAATCATTTGTAGCCTTTATTATTCTGTGCTCTTCACATCGGATAATTTCTTTCAATTTATCTCCTAGTTCACTGATTCATCTACTATTTACATTGAACTGTTAAGTCCATCTAGTAATATATTTTGTATATTTATTTTACAAGAATTTCTACTTAGTTTTTTATATTACATTATCTGTATTTCTCCACTGAGATTTCCTATATTTTCATTCATGGAAGCACATTTTGCTTCACTTCACTGAGGGGAGCTATAAGAGCCACTTTAAAACTCTTATCTGCTAGTTCCAACAACTGGGCCATTTCAAAGTCAGTTTACACAAATGAGAAACGTAAACTCTTGTTTCGTGGGTAGAAGCTCATCTCAAACCCAGTCCTTTGTAATGAGTTTACCTGATTTGAGTCTGTACCAGGTAAGAAGAGCTCAGGGGTCAATAACGGAATATGTGATCACCTCTCTGGTTCCTTCCCTCCAGGAAGTCCAGTCCCTGCAGTAGCCGTAGCTTCCCTGGGTTCATTTTTCTGATTTCCTACATCACGACACTGCAGTTATTCTACCAACAGCAGTAGACTCTCTGCTTGTGCTATAATCACAAGACTGGGAGTTTTCTTTGTACAAATCCCCTTCTCCAGTGTCTACACTCCTCGCCAGTCTGCCTTCTTCTGATCGTTGTCCAGTGTGGCTGTTTTTACTATTATGTCTAGGTTTTATGATTGGTTTATTTGGGCAGAGGAGGGGGGGTATTCTGATAGCAAGTGAGTACTCAGTTGCCAAAACATGATTCCCATTTTTTATCTGAGGAAACTTATATTAAATTAATTAAATACATTTGTGTAGTTAACAAGACATAGCATTGGAGCTGATTCCAGCTCCTTAATACTATGATAATGTTGTAACACTGTTCATTTTCATCTAAGAATATACATTTTAAACCAAATGTATGTTTATTGATTTCCTAAAAATTACCAGTAACAGTAAGAGCCTGTAATAAATTCTATGGTTACTGATTTAATGAACACACCATTTGTTTAAGAATATAAGTGTTACTAGAGCAGTCAGAACTTAACACTTCCAAATTATCAATATGTTCACTGCAACAAACACACATAAATATCAAGAGAAAACATAATGCAGTTGTGCTCAGCAACAATTATTATATTTATTTAATAGATATGGTAATAACAGTGAAGCCTATAAATATATCCTAATCTATAACTACTAATTTTAAAAAACAAAGAAAACACTTGCTATATCAGAGATAGACCTTGCAATTATTAACACTGATCCATATTTTCACAGCTAGCTGAATCAGCGCAACTTAGTAACCTTCATGTTTGTAAGAAATTAATTTGATATAGGTATAGCTTAGGTATCTAGAAATTTCCTTTTGAAGATTAAACCCTACCCTCACAGTGAGAATTCCTCTTGAGGCCAGTACTAATCTATTAAATTATTGCCTATTCTAAGCCATTTTTTCACTTATTTTTATAATGTTTATGTTTTAAGAATTGTGATAGCTGCCTTTAATCAGGGAGCATTAATCGAGGTACCAAATGCGACTACTTAACATTCAGATACAATGAATGTTCCTGAATGAACAAGGTGGGGGTAGCCTTTCCTGTACCTCCCCTTCAATTCTTTTCCAGAAGAACTTAAAGCTGTTCAGTAAATTTAACTGCAGTCACTGACTGTGATAGAAAGTAATTTGAATTAAATGTATATTCAAAACTATTTAACCCAGAAGGTAGCAGACAAAGGTATTTAAAATAAAGCTTCTGGCAGAACATGTGATGACTTTAATGATCATTGTTCTGGAAAACAGGTGTCAGCCTGCCTCCCTTTCATTTCCTTCCACCCCCTCCTCTTCCCTTCCCATCTGTTTTCCCTTTTCTCCAGCTTTTCAAGTGTATGTTTTGGTCTGTGAAGAGTAATTTGCTATCTTTAGGTTTGGGGTAGGGGATGCCCACCAACATTGGGAATCAAAGATGTGGAAAGACCTGCCGTTCCCACTAGTACCTTTTTCTATTTTGTTGAGCAACTTTCCCTGTGGTTTTATGCACAGATGGAATAAATGTATCTGCTGTTTCCATACACATTAAGGTGGTATGCCCCACAGGTTGTATCCCCTGATGTTAAAATGATCCTAGCAAATGAATTTTTAAAAAATAATCAACCGTTTATTCCTAGAAGAAAACTTCCTGAAGGCTTGTTAACAACCCCACCAATGCTAGATTTGGATTCTTTGAGTAACATTAGAAAGTTTTTGGTAATTCAATTTCAATTTGGGAATCTCCTATATAAGTCCAAATATTTGGATAACTACAGAAAAGACAATAAAAATAAAACTAGAAAAATCATTCATAAAATTTTCAGGATCAATGTGCCACGAACCTACATCTATTTCTGTTACTCTAGTGCAGATCTGCTCTACATCACCACTAAATAATTGGTCTCTAATCTTCTCTCCAGACAGGCCATCTCCCCAAACAATGCTATACACTTTGAACAGGCACTTTTTGTACTTCAATAAATTTCCAAAACTGTCTTCCATAAACATCTCATGATTTTATTTGACCAGTCACAAATCTTCAGTGGCAAAGCCAGGCATTTTTTAGATATTGGAAGAGAGAACAGAAAGTGAACAAATCAGGCAAAATTCCTTGCCTTTCTAGAGAGCAATAAGAAGAAAAATGCAATGAACAAGTAAGCAAGCTGACTTTATAGTATTTTAGAAGATAATAATGGTATTCAGAAGCATCCAGTGGAGAGGAGAAGATGTCCTTGTGGGTGTTGAGAAATTCTAAATAAAATAACCAGAGCATTCTTACTGAGATACTGCTGTTTATAATTCCCTAAGGAAATAAGGGAAAAGACTGTGTGAATATCTTAGGGAGCATTTTATAGGAAAAGGGACTCAAGTATAAAGTTCTTAACCTAGAAGACTAATTGCTACATTCTCAGAACAGCAAAGAGACCAAACCTGGCTGAAGGTGAGTGAATGGTGGGCAAGAGGAGAGAGAGAGACAGAGGTAAGGTCAGAGAGTTAAGTAGGGCAAGATTTTGGTCACTGATAAGGACTTTGATCTTGACTTTGAATGAGACAAGGAGTGACTGACAGGTTTCAAACATAAGAGGGACATGGCCTAGATTACAGTATAAAATGATTCCTCTGGCTGTCTTTTTGTGAATTAAGTAGAGAAAGATGGGGGCAAATCAGGAAGGTTAGAATTAATCCATGTGAGAGATAAATGGACACCTGGAATAAAGAGAAAGCAATGCATAGGAGCAGATGTAAGTTTTGCAGAGAACTCTAAAAAATACAAAATTATTGCTACCAAGTCAGGTGCTGGAGTAAATTTTTTTTAGAATAAGTAAAGACTGCAAATGTTAAAAAACTGTCAACATGATGTCAACAGGCATCATGAAAGAGCTAGAATTTATAAGCTATTAGTGGCATTATTATTACCTGCCTGCTGTATCTCTATGTTGCTTTTTCCCTTTACCTCCAGATGCATTTTCCTTGGCCAGCCCTTCATACAACAATTTTTTTTTTGCAGAGAGAATAGAAAGATAATTATCTGGTTGAAAAAAGTCAACACTCCTTTTGTTCAAGCATGTTTGAACAAAAATTTTCTTTAATTTCTGACAGTTTAGAAAAAAACAACTTTCTGTTTTACAGCTTTCTCTGTAGTTCTTTGCCAGGCTGTCCTTCTTGCTGGTGTTGACCCTCTGAAGTTCCAGACCATTAATCTCCCATCCTTGAACCCTGGGGAAATACACAGCCCCAAACACTGGTCCAGCTTGACCTAATCCTTATCTTCTGGGGTTCCTCACTCTCACTCACAATTGCTACCACTGTGCTAGTCCTCACGGGCTGGATAAGCCTGGGTCATATTGGTCATCTCCCAGAGAGAAGAACCATGTAGACTTTAGATACTTTGCTCTTGGATTGACCGGTTGAGTCCAGATACTGTTCAACGTCAACAAAGGGCAAGTGTTGCTCTGGACTTGATGGTTGTGGAGGTGGTGTTGCCAGCATGCTGATCCCTACTCCCAGCTTCAGATCTCTCTCCAGAATGCATTAGAGTACAGACTGCACCCTGTGCCTACAGCACATAGATAGATGACTGTCCTGCATTCCTGGAGGGATAGAAAGGACCCATACTAGGGAGGGGTCATGAAGCTTACTTTCAAGTTAAATTCACTTTTGGAGATACAGATGAGAAGAAGTAAATAGTATGTTTCTTTGTATTATATCAACATATTTTATAAATGTTGGTGATAAAGCCAAGAGGACATGATGATATACCAGATGTGAGTGTAAGAGAAGGAAAGAAAGCAAGAAAAGCACCATGGTTTAAGCCTGAGTTACTAGAAAAACAAGAGTTTCTTTTCTTTTCTTTTTTTCCAGAAGGCATAAGTCTATGGGAGGGGAACATTTGAGAGCAAGAACAGAAATTCGGTTTAGACATGTGAAGTTTCTGATGGACATTGGCACACAAACCGAGATGTCAAGAAAGGTAGCTAGATATATAAGGAAATAAGAGAGACGAGAAGAAAGAAGAAACATGTTTTAGAGTCTTCCACATATATGTGGGGTTTGAAATTGTTAGATTGTGTGAGATTACAAAGGAACACGAGAAATGAATTCGAAAGACTATTCCTTATGAGAGGTGAAGCCAGCTGGACCTCCCTGGTCCAATGGGGACTTGAAGGACGTTTCTGTCTCACTAAAAGTTTGTAAATGCACCAATCAGCACTATGTAAAAACGGACCAATCAGCACTCTGTAAAAGGAACCAATCAGCACTCTGTAAAATGGACAAATCAGCAGGACCTGGGTGGGGCCAAGTAAGGGAATAAACGCTGGCCGCCTGTGCTAGTAGCAATCCTTTCAGATCCCCTTCCACCCTGTGGAAGCTTTGCTCCTTCACTCTTCCCAATAAATTTTGCTGCTGCTCACTCTGGGTCCACACTACCTTTATGAGCTGTAAGGCTCACCCTGAAGGTCTGCAGCTTGACTTGTGAAGTCAGCGAGACCATGAACCCACCAGAAGGAAGAAACTCTGGACACATCTGAACATCTGAAGGAACAAACTCTGGACACACCATCTTTAAGAACTGTAACACTCACCGCCAGGGTCCGCGGCTTCATTCCTGAAGTCAGCAAGACCAAGAACCCACCGGAAGGAACCAAATCCAGACACACTTATGTTGTACTCTCATCTTAAGATACCTAGATGTTTAAAACAAAATAAAAATAATATCAGTAAATAAAGGAGAGAAAAATTAGCAACCAGTGAGGTAAGAAACAAAGGGGAGAGAGAGAGAGAGAGAGGGGCTGTGCCCTGGAGGCCAAGAACTAAAAAGAAGTACATGAAAAGAATAGATGATCAAATAGATCAAGTAGGAGAAAGACTGAAAATGTATCATTGAAATTACAAAACATATACATTTTATATTATGTATTTTTTATAATTTTATTGATGTTCTTGATAAATAGGTATAAACAAATGTGGTGTTAGAGGTGGGGAAGAGAAGAATTAAGCAGTTGAACTTTGGTTCATTTGTCTACCTCTACCTGGGTGATGTTTCCAGGGAAGAATAAACTCAGATAAGTTTAGGTTACTCCTCTTGTAAAACGTTAACAATAACCTACTAGACAACAAACTAATGATAGTGGAGGAGAGTTCTTACCCATTAGGTTATTTTAGTAGTCATTGGTTTAGTGACTATGGTAAACAAACCCAGAATCTGTAGGTTTATAAGGCCTGGGTTTTTGGAAAATATCTCATAAACTATGTAACTACCTGAGTATAGAACGGAGCTGTTTCATTATCTGAATCTTGCTTGCTGTGTGAGGTACTGTTTATCTCAATTAGAGACCACTTCTCTTGATCAGAGCTAGAAAGTACATCTCATGCTGGAATAAGGGACAGGGAATCACCGTGCTATGCCTGTGCTGCTTATTTTCTTATATCCTTGAAATTATTTATAAAACTTGACATAGTGAAAGATCTCTGTGAGTCCCTTATTTTCTGATCGGATCCTTTATTTAAGCTGGGAGTGGGTTCAAGAAAAAAAAATGAAAGAAAATTGACATATTTTTCTAAGATCTTTTTGTAAATGCAAGTAGAGGAATGGAGCACAGCTGTAGGGACAATGTGTGGTCAAGATGGGTTTCCTATTTAGATTTTGTTTGGAAATTCTTTTGAGTTGAACAGCTACATGCTGACAAATTGGAAAACCTAGAGGAAATGGATAAATTTCTGGACACGTACAACTTGCCAAGATTGAATGAGAAAGTAATAGAAAACCTGAACACACCAAAAGTGAGTAATAAGATCTAGGCAGCAATACAATCTCCAATCAAAGAAAAGCCGAGGACTCAATGGCTTCACTGCTAAATTCTACCAAGCACTTAAAGAAAAACTAGTACCAATCTTAGTCACACGCTTCCAAAAAATGAAAAGCAGGGAATGCTTCTAAGACTCATTCTACCAGAGCAACATTACCCTGATACTAAAACCAGACAAAACACACTCACACACACAAAGAAAACGACAGGCCATTTGCTCTAATAGACATAGACACAAAAATCCTCAACAAAATGCTAGCAAACAGAATTCAACAGCATATTAAAAATATCATTCACTGGCTGAGCACAGTGGCTCATACCTATAATCGCAACACTTTGGGAGGCCAAGGCATATGAATCACTCTTGCGCAGGAGTTTGAGACTAGCCTGGGCAACAAGGCAAACTCCGTCTCTACACAAAAAATACAAAAAACCAGCCCAGTGTAGTGGTGCATGCCTGTAGTCCCAGCTACCTGGGAGGCTGAGGTGGGAGGATTACCTGAGCCTGGGAGGTCGAGGTTGCAGTGAGCTGTGATCAGACCATTGCACACCAGCCTTAGTGACAGATTGAGACCCTGTATCAAAAAAAAAAAAAAAAAAAAAAAATCATTTATCATGATCAAGTGAAATTCATCCCAGGGATAAAAGGATGTCTCTATATGTGTAAATCATTAAGCATACAGCACATTAAGAGACTCAAGGACAAAAATTATATGATTATTTCAGTGGATGCTGAAAAAGCATTCAATAAAATCCAACATCTCTTCATGATAAAAACTAGATATAAAAGGAACATACTTCAACACAAAAAGGCCATGTATGACAAATCTACAACATACTGAAGAGGAAGAGTTGAAAGCTTTTCTTTTAAGATCTGGAACAAGACAAGAATGCCTAATTTCTCTACTTTTACTAAATATAGTACTGGAAGTTTTAGGCAGAACAATTAATCAAAAGAAAGAAATAAACGATGTCCAAATTAAAAAGGATAAAGTCAAATGGTCCCTGTTTGCAGACTACATAATCATATATGTAGAATTCCACATACTACACACACACACACACACACACACACACACACACACACACACAACCTGTTGGAAATAATAAATGAATTTAGTAAAGTTGCAGGATACAAAATCAACATACAAAAGTCAGTAGCATTTTTATACTACTGATCACATCAATAGCATCAATAGCAAACTATTTGAAAAAAAACTCAAGAAATAATTCCATTTACGCTAGCTACAAAAAAAACCACCCCAAAAATCTAGAAATAAGTTTAACACAAGAGGTCAAATATCTCTGCAATAAAAATTATAAAACGTTGATGATATAAATTAAAGAGGCCACAAATAAATGGAAACATCTCATGTTCATGGATTGGAAGAATTACTATAGTTAAAATATTTATATTATCTATAAGAAAATCATGAAAAAAAAATCCTTCTCTCAGAAATGTTTACACTTATTACCCAAAATAATGAACTACAATTATTATAGCAGAATAATTATTTGTAAAAACTTCAAACTGGAAACCACCCAAATACACATCAACTGTAGAATGGATAAATAAATTAGGATATAGTCACATAGGGGATTATCTTATAGCAAATGGGAATGAACAAACTACAGAAACATTCAACAATATCAATGGATTTTAGAAACTTCATGGTACAGCAAAAGAATGAAGGTACAAAAGGTTTGTGAAGTATTAATGTAAAGTAAAATATATTTATATAAGATACTATATTTATAATGTATTTGTATGAAGTACAAAAATATATTTAAAAATCTATTTTGTCAAGTCAGAATACTAGTTACCCTTGAAGGGCTAGTTACTGGAAGTGGGGAAGAAAGGGAACGCTAGATTACTTGCAATGTTGTATTTCTTGACATAGGTTCATTACTGAGTCCAGCTTTTGAAAATTGTTGAGCTATGATATGAATTTAGTAAAGTGGTTTTAGAATGGGTTTTAGAAACTTCATGGTAGGATCTAGGCACTTTTCTGTACTTCAATAATTAACGAAAAAAATAGGCACACAAGTGGACATACAGTGACTCCACTTTTTTTTTTTTTTTTTTTTTTTGAGATGGAGTCTTACTCTGTCACCCAGGCCAGAGTGCAGTGGCCTGATCTTGGCTCACTGCAAGCTCCGCCTCCCGGGTTCACGCCATTCTTCCGCCTCAGCCTTCCAAGTAGCTGGGACTATAGGCGTCCGCCACGGCGCCCAGCTAATTTTTTTGTATTTTTAGTAGAGACGGGGTTTCACCGTGTTAGCCAAGATGGTCTCGGTCTCCTGACCTCGTGATCTGCCTTCCTTGGCCTCCCAAAGTGCTGGGATTACAGGCATGAGCCACTGCGTCCGGCCGACTCCACATTTGTATCCCATTTAAATGACCTAATTAAATTGAGCCTTTAGAACAGCAAACTTTATAATTAAAGAAGTGCAGCAGAAAAGAAAGATGTAGTTGCTTTTTGCTTTGTTTTGTTTTGAGACGGAGTCTTGCTCTGTCTCCCAGGCTGAAGTGCAGTGGTGCGATCTCGGTTCACTGCAACCTGCACCTCTCGGGTTCAACTGATTCTCCTGCCTCGGCCTCCCGAGCAGCTGGGACTACAGGCACCCACCACCATGCCCAGCTAATTTTTATATTTTTAGTGGAGACGGGGTTTCACCGTGTTTAGCAAGACTGGTCTTGAACTCCTGACCTTGTGATCCACCTGCCTCGGCCTCCCAAAGTACTGGGATTACAGACGTGAGCCACTGCACCCAGCTGGATGTAGTTATTTTAAGTCTTTATCTCATCTTCCATCCTTAGTCCTCATATAGGAAATTCTCTCAGCTGAGCATTCTTGCTTCAAAAGAATATTACTATTAATGATGCAGTAGTAATCATACTGTTTAGACTATACCTTGGCTGAAGTAGGTCCCTATCAAAGTAGATTCTTCTATTAATAGCCATGCTATATGTATAATTCCTAATTCATAATTGGTAAAGTTGGGAGTATAATATAGCAGCTCCTCCCTTTAGAAAAAGCCATACTTTTTCCCTCCAACCATTTAAAATGAAGAGTAGGCCCTTCTCTTTGCTATATAGCAATCAAATTATTACATTTTACATTAAGTAAAAATAACCTGAGTTATTTTTTTGACTTACTTATTTAAAATGTTGACTAATTACCAACACTTTTTAAAGAGTCTGTAAATGTTTAAGCTGGCTTAAAGACTCAATGAACCAGCATGTGAAATCTCAGCATTCTTAAAGCTAAAACAATGAGAAACAGCCTAGTATTGATAATTTTACAGTTGAAAATTATACTCACTATTCACAAATTAGTTTAATGATTATGTTCAATGTTCTCATTTTTAAAGGTGAAATAAACATAACCCTGAATTTTTAGAAGGATTATGTGGCCATGGTTAGATGTACGTGGAAAGAAAGGTGAGATTATGTAAAGTCGTGGTAAAACAAAATGGTGAGCCCAGTAATATTACAGTCAAGCGAAGACGTGGAAATGTCAGGTTAAGTAACACAAAGATATGTGGATATTAAACGACACAAGAATGGGGTAGAATATAAAGGTAGTAGGAATTAAATGGAGAAATGTATGGTGTCATACTGGATAAGGAAGGGAAGACTATGGAAATATGTGAAGTCTTGTTTTTGTTTGTTTTTAGCAAGATGAGCTGGATGGAGCAGATGGTCAGATTGGCCCTATATCTATCAATTATATTATTTACATGATGGCAAGGTAGAGAGAAGTTGAAGGTACTCACTGAGAAAATTTAGGTGGATGCTTTATAATGGCTTACTTATGAATGAATATAATAGTCTTTTTTTTTTTTTTTTTTTTGCCCAGCAGGTAGTTGGAGGAAAGCATTAACAATATTTAGGAGCAGAAAGCTGTTGATATGGTTTGATTTTGTGTCCCACCCGAATCTCATGTTGAATTGTAATCCCATAATCCCCACATGTCATGGTAGGAACCTGATGGGAGGTAATTGCATCAGGGGAGCAGTTTCCCCACATGCTGTTATATTGATAGTGAGTGAGTTCTCACGAGATCTGATAGTTTTATAAGTCTCTGGCATTTACCCTGCTGGCACTCATTCTCTCTCCTGTTGCCTTGTGAAGAGGTGCCTCCCACCATGACTGTAAGTTTCCTGAGGCCTCCCCAGCCATGAGGAACTATAAGTCAATTAAACCTTTTTTCTTTATGAATTACCCAGTCTCAAGTATTTCTTCATAGCAGCATGAGAATAGGCTAATACAGTTGTTATAAGATATTCCTGACATTCACTCAATGAAACATTAACACTGAACTTAAGCTGAAGACTATGACACTGTTTATTTGGAAGAACAACTGTTAACAAAGGAGATTCTTCTGTAGATCGCCACACAATATATGTAATTCTCAATTATTATCCTAATCTTCAGGAGGAGACAGACATTTAGCAAATTTAGGAACAAGGGGCTTGAGAGCAGGGAAAAAGTTAGAGCTGGAATCTACTGCCAGTTACAACAGAGAGGGCCTTTTAGTCACAGAAAGGAAAATAGAGTTTAAGTGTAGGGATTAGGGTGTGTCCTCCAGGCTAGGACAGCAAAAATGGTAGGCAATCATTCTTCTAAATGAGTGTAAGCTGCTCTGGCCTCAGGTCCTGGGATAAGAGTTAAATGTTGTTAAAGTCCTGATGTTGAGTCAACGATTTCTAGCAGTAAGAGAAAGGGATAGAGAAGTTGAGAACTAGGCTGGCCCTATGGTTTCAAGTAGAAAGTCCCATGGCACTTTGTGATGGTTAATTTTATGTGTCGACTTGGAGGGTGTTTCTGGATGAGATTAATATTTAAATTAGTGAACTGTGAGTAAGCAGACTGCCCTTGATAAAGTGAGTGGGCTTTATCCAATCACTTAAAAGCCAAAATAGAACAAAAAGACTAGACTCTCCAGTAACAAAGGAATTCCCCAGCAGACTGCCTTTGGACCTCATCTGCTTAATCAGCTCTCCTGGGTCTCAAGCCTACCAGCCCATTTGCATTTGACAGTTTCCATAATTATAAAACCAAATTCCTTATAATATGTATCATTTATCTATGTATTTATGTATCTATGTATCTATTTATCTATATACACACATAATCAATATTATATATTACTTGGGGATCTGCACAGCTGCTCAGGACTATATATTTTTTAACATGTACTCAAAAATATAATTGTATTTGATTTATTGAATAAATAAAATGTATAAAATAGGCATGTTTCAGAGGTATTCATTTTTATTTTACAAAATAAAAATGAATCAATCTGAAAAATATTTCATTTCAGCTAATGTGAAAGATGCTAAGTCTAGAAAAGAAATCTTAATTTACCATGCCTAGCCCAGCTTCCTAAGCTCTAGTTTTTCACTACTTCAGTTTATACCATGTGTGTTTCCTTTCATAGTTGCTGAGGAAGTAAGAAGTACAGTAGTCACTGAGAGATAGCCAGCATTCTCATCAATAATGAGCATAGTTGTAATCTACCAATATCTTAATATATTAAATCACTTAGCTGTCACAGGAAGACTGTGGAGGAGGATTAGATTTGAGAAAAGCTGAGGAATTCTTGAAAAAACCTGCATGTCAGAACTCATATAAAAGCAAATGAAGCATTCACATTATAGAGAGACTAATATCTGCTTTAAAATCTGAAATTTAAAAATAATGTAGTTTTCCAGTAGCTTTCCCAGTGGTGGTACCATGGACACAAATTTTAAAAAGTGTCAAAATACCTCAAACAACAAAAACAATCCCTTACAAAATGTTTTAACTTTGAAACTTTGTGTAAATATTTCCTCTTTAATGCTCTATTCCTAGTTCCACAAAGAAAAACCTTTGAGGAATTAATGTTTCCCTCAGGGGAAATGTACACCTAATTTTTTTTTCTAGAAAGTCTGTGATTTGCAATGCCTTGCAGACCTCTTCAAGATATCAAGTTTTCTCACATTGAAAAGGCAAAGGGAATAGGAACCTCTACCGCAGTAGTATTATGAAGGTTGTTATCCGAAGTACAGTGGTCAGTGAAACCAATCTTTTACTTTTAGGCTCTTCCCCTCAAGACATCAGAGGGTTTGTGTTGAACTAAGATCCTATGCCTCTGCCGATGGGACCTAACACAGAGCTCAGTCTTTCACTGGTGGTGGCAGTGGCAGTAGCTGAAGTGTTCTGTCACTACTTATTGTTTCCCAATTGCCTTGAGAGATTTTATATTATTCTTTTATTTCTAAAAAATTTTTTAAATAGTTAACATGTATTAGTTTGTTAGGGCTGCTGTAACAAAATACCACAGACTAACTGGCTGGTATAAACAATGAAAATTTGCTGTCTTACAGTTCTGGAGTCTGGAAGTTTGAAATCAAGGTGTTAGCAAGGTTGATTCCTTCTGAGGTCTGTGAGGAAGAATCTGTTCCAGGCCTCTTTCACTGGCTTGTAGATGGCCCTCTTCATGTTCATATGGCACTCTCCCTAAATGCGTTATCTGTCTCATTTCCCCTTTAAATAAAAACGCATTCTCATGATCTCATTGTACACTTGACTCAGTTTAACTTCATTACCTCTGTAAAGATCCTATCTACAAATAAGATTGCAAGCTAAAATACTGGGTCTTGGGATGACAACATCTGAATTTGGTGGGGCACACAATTCTACCCATAACAGTGAGTCTGTCAAAGAGAATGCATGGATTGACTTCCAGTTCACCATGAGCGAACAGACAATATTTATGCTCAGCTATCTTAATAACTATAACTTTAAACTATGATCATTTATTAGGTGTTTCCATGTGACAGGCATTGTTAGTCATTTTTCCATACATGAACATGTAAAGATAAACATATATGCATGCATATATTTACATATTTATAAATATATATTTTAATACAAATCTTTACAGGTCAAAATTGTTATGTTTAACAAATGAGGGAATTAGTCTATCAGAGATTAAGTAAATTTCAAAAAGTCATAGGACAAAGTAGTAATCGAGTCAAGGTTTAAACTGAGCTTTGTCTTACACGGAAGCTGATATTCTAGCCTCTACAGGGCTATTTTATGTACTTTCACCTTCTTCTTTCTTTTTTCTTTTTCCTTTTTTTTTTAAAGATAGAATCTCATTTTATCACCCAGGCAGGAGTGCTGGGGTGTGACCTGCGCTTGCTGCAACCACAACCTCCCAGGTTCAAGTGATTCTCCTGCCTCAGCCTCCCAAGTAGCTGGGATTACAGGCATGTGCCAACACGCCTGGCTAATTTTTGTATTTTTAGTAGAGACAGGGTTCCACAGTGTTGGGCAGGCTAGTCTTGAGCTCCTGACCTCAGGTGATCTGCCCACCTCAGCCTCCCAAAGTGCTGGGATTTCAGGGATGAGCCACCGTGCCTAGCACTTTCACCTTATTCTTGTGTGTGTGTACTTTCTGTGAGTCAGATGCTATTCTACACATGATATGATCTAGAAATTTTAAAGCAGGTATTAGTCTCTCTTCAATGTGAATGCTTCATTTGCTTTTATGTGATTTCTGACATACAGGTTCTTTCAGGAATTTCTCAGCTTTTCTTAAATCTAATCCTCCCCCATAGTCTTCCTGTGACAGTTGAGTGAATGTATTAACATTCTGTGTTTTGAATTGGTCATCAGTTGAAACATCTAAGTGTTTTAACACAGTAACAGTTTATTTCTCATTCACATTACATTAGGTTGGTGCAAAAGTAATCACGGTTTTTGCCTGTACTTTTAATCTGAAAAACCGCGATTACTTTTGCACCAACCTAATAGCGCAACGCAGGTTGAGGAATGGAGTGGATCTGCTCACATAGTCATTCAGAAACCCCACTTCCTTCCATGTAGTGGTTCTGCCATCCCTGAACTTTTTAAGGCTGACATTATGTTCTCAGCATCTTGTTGATAAAAAAGAGAAGAGAGAGAATATAGAGAGAATTGCACTGGATGTTTTTAGGGGCAGAGTTTGGAGTTGCATATATCATTTCCATCAACATTCCCGTTGCTATAATTTAGTCCCATGGCAAAGTTAGGTGAAAATTTTAAAAGTAAAAGGAATGAGAGAATAGAAAACAACTAGTCAGTTTTCTACAAGTGCTTAGAGAGGAAATAAAAAAAAATGTAGTTTAAGTGATAGCTCAATACTGGAATTAAGATCCTTTGTTTATCAAGATTGATAAGCCTGTTAAGTCTTCATGACACAGCTAAACAAAGAAAATGAATTCCACTATCCAGGATTTGTTAAAAAAAATGAATTGTCTGATGATCTAACAAATTTATATTATTGAGTATATAAGGAAAAAAATACATGGTCTTTGTCCTTAAGGAATTATATATTTTTAAAATTGGCAGTATTAACAGTAAAAATATATATCCAATTTATATTCATTAAGGCATTTTATGCAAATATTATCCAGGACTAGCTGTGCGTTAACATCTTAGAAAGAAAGGGAGTTAGTTTCTTTTTACTAATTTGCACATTAGTTAGTTCCTTTTTCTTTATAATACAATTTCATAAACTTCATTGATAATAATATATTTAAACTCAACAAAAACAGGCAGAACTGGCTTAACTCATGTTGGAGTCCAGCAGGAAAATAGTTGATAAATTGCAACACAGATCAGTAGAAAGGGATGAGAAAATCGGATAAAAAGCGATTGGAACAAATGGGCATAATCGTGTAAATAAAAAAGCAAGATTGCAATGGAATGGTTTTTAGAAGAAATGGTAATTCAGTATATGATTGATACCGTGGAAGAAAAAGGAAATTTGCCTAAGAGAAAGATGTACCTAACAGAAACTAGAGAATAGTAATACACTGAAGATTTAGTTGTAGACATGAGGAATAGGACAGGCAGGCGGTATTAACAAGGTTATTTTGTGCAGAAAACTAGAAAAAATCTAGTCTAAGGATTTCTGTGCAACATGACAAGGAGTTCCCAGCTAATCTGAAATTCTGATGACTGTGAAGTTTAGTGTTTACTCTGGCTAAATGGCAGAATATTGAGCTTAGAGAAGACTAGGTTCTTGAGGCTATCATAAGGTCTTAGATATGGGAGCACATTACAAATAGAGATAAACTACCCATGATCATGTCTCCAAAGCTATGATTATCTGTAGAAAAGAAAATGAAGCTGTATATAAAAAAAGACATTGAAGTGTCATCTTTAGGTAGAAGCTTCTCTTGACTCTTTCTTAATTTATCTTCACATTGAATTTGTATTGTCAAATTCTGAGGATTTTTCTTTCCTAGGCTTTTTTTTAGTTGGGAAGGGTTTCCTACAATATACCTATGGGATAAAGATGGATAAAAGGGGACAGAGGCTAGGAAGAGGATGAGTGCCAAAGTAGCCTCAAAATAACTATGTAGCTCTAAAGACCTGTGTATGGTATCATAATAAATATAGATATCTCTTTATTTTTAACAAAAAAAAGTAAAGCTTAGAGAAATAATACTGTCTAAAAGTCTCAAATCTTCTCATTGGCAATTGTAAATATGAACACTGGTTTATAACCCAAAGCTCACTTTGTAATCCTACTGCTGACATTAAAAGTCAAATTAATCTCCTCATTACAGTACGGATAGCATTGCCCAGCAGGAAAAATAGGCTTTGCTAAGTCAAAATATGTCCAGTCAGGAAAACCGTGCATTCACCTGCACATATGTGAGCGCACACACACACACAAATATGCATGTTCAAGTGTGCAAATACACCACTTTTATTTACAACTTAAAGCAAGTAGCATTAGACAAGGTAGGACTATGACTGTTTGAATATATTTAGTATGTAAATGTAGTCAAATGAGATTTTAAATCTTCCTTTTGATCTATGTAAGCCCAGTAATTCACTGACAAATCTATTTTGTTTAGAGAAAATTAACAATTTGAATTGCACTGGGTTGGTATTAATATTGTATAGACATTTGTGTTGAGAATCAACATATTGAAATGACCAGTTCTATTCTTTTAGTAATGGATTCAAAAAACATTCATTGAGTTCCTCTTAATTTCCAAGAATTATAGTAGGTTTCAAGTTGTAGTAAAATATAAATAATATATATATTTACACATACACACATACACACCTACCCACACACATATATTTCTATGTTGTGTGTGTATACATAAGTATAATCTATACCTATATATACCAAATTTGCATATGTATTTTCATTAAGGTAGTAAATGTTATCACAGCTCCATTTCCAATTAATGGTTATTATTACTCCTTATGAGCTAACCTTGTTTACTTCTATTCTGTTCTCTGCTACTTTTATTTAAGCATACCTATGAATTACCAAAACAATGGAAAAATATTGAAGAAAAGGTGGCATATATCATGAATCCAGCATCTTCTCTGTGTTATTTATTTGTTCATGTTTTCCTGTTGTAAATCCTCAGGCTTCCTTACCTCCTCATCTGTCAAGCTGCACTTTATTACAACAAGGGACGTTCTTATAACAATGAATACAGTGAATTTGTGTCTCCTTCAAAAGAGGGGTTCAATAAAAGACGGTCATTTTATTCTGATTTAAGAACATTTAATTAACTTTACTGTCTTGCTCATTTGCATATTTTACCCACAATGCACTATAACATGTTTTCCTTTAAAATTATCATGACCTACAGATGTGTCATTTTTATCTTTGTGGCTACCATAGAGCAAAGTGATGGACAGCCTGAGAAAGTACTGCAATTACTGTTTCAGTCATATCCAACTGAATATATAAATGTTAGGAGAGAATGGAGGGCAGGAGATTTCAACTTGCCTGGTCTGATTCTCTCTTTTTTTTCGTTCTCCAAATCTGTCAGTGACTGTAATAGCATTGATACAATCTCTGAGCTGCTTGTCTACCATGACTTACACATTTTAAATTTAAACTAACTTCCCTTTTTGTATGTATCTCCTATTTCCTAAAGCAGTGGACTAGTAAGCATAAAAGTGCATACCATGAAATGGGTAGGTAATTCCTCCCTCATAAACATCTTGAAAGACATAGCAAATAAATAAAACCAAACCCAACCCAATGAGAAGAAACAAACAAAAATCTACTGCTATGACGTTATTATAGCCATGATAATGGGAATTTATAAACATAGTGCATTTGACATCACATTATGCTCAGAATACGAAAATCACTTTAAGTAGGTTTTGATTAATGAGACACTCAAGAGGTTAATTGAACAAAAATTTGACCTGGCTTTTCTTCTAAAGGCTAATTATAAAGTTTGTATAACTCAATTTACAACTTTAGAAAATATCCATGTTTCAGAGCTCTTGTTCTTTCATTACTTTTTACTCCTGATGATGATGATGAAGATCATGAAGATTAATTTTTGGGATGAGGGGAATTTAGCTCAGGGTTGATATCCTAGACTTGAATTATGATGAGAAACATATGAAAAGACTCCATCATTATAAGCGCAATTCCAACAGCACTACATTTTATTATTAACAACTGACTATGCAATTCCTTAGCATGTGAGAGAAGGATATTTGACACTTTTACAAATGAAATACCTCATTTTTTTCCAAATATATCAAAGAATTCCACCTACTTCTGACATTCTCCACATAAGCCTATTTGAGTTACAGAAGGGTAGACTCTTTAATACCTTCAATATATAAAATTTACTTATGATGTTTTTTCTGAAAATGAAAAAATGGTCTACATTCTCTTCAAAGTGAGTTGAAATTGATTATTAGTAGGCATGATGCTATTATGGCACATTTGCATAATTCCTTTATGATTATTTTATAGTGGAAGTAGAGCTGCAATGAAGGAGCTCTTTAATTAAGTCACTATCCCCTTTTTTAGAGGTCAAACAACTCCACTCAAGATATTTATTCATGTTTTGAATTACCAATGCACTGCAGATGAGACCTGTTTCTCAGTCCTGAAATGAATCTAGAACTGGAGGGAACAAGTGCATGCCAAAATAGAATGGGTTTCTTTCCACCGTTTTTGGCCAGGACTCAATCAATAATCTGGTCCCAGAAAGCAAGAAGAACGATAAAAATGACACTTGGAGAATGGGAAACCTTCTGAAATAACAAGATGAGGGTTTTGTGAAATCCTGGCATTTCTCAGATGATTTGAAAGGAACCCAGTGAAAGATAATTGGGCAGATGTCTAAAAAGAAGTAAGAAAAAGCAAGCATGGCGGGAGTGACAGAAATTAAACCCTGAGAACTCTTCTGGAAAGATGAACTTCATAGGGATACTTCCTTTCCAGCCTCTTGTTAGATAAGATCTTCTCTAACTTTGTATTTTGTTTGAACAGGAACACATTTTCTCTTAAAACCACAAAGGAAATATATACATTTCATTTATTATAACATTAAAAGCATACTATCTTATGTACTTAGGTGTTCCCAATCTTTTTGGCCCTTCAGTTCTAGGTTAAACTAGAGAAATACAGTTGAGTTTTACCATTATTCTTCCTTCCTTTAATATCATGAAAGGAGACAAGATTTCAGTAAAAGTTTAGGAAGATGTGTATTAGCAAATTAACACAATAAACATGCGTTTTTCTTATGCATGTTTTAGCACATCATAATGTATGTTATGTAATATGCATGTGTTCCGTGGCTTAAAAGCTCTCTATTCCTATAAGCCTATCAGATTTTCAAGTACTCAGCTAGACAGAATTTCAACCTATACCCCTGGGATCTTTCTCCCATTACCACCTAACAGTGGGATTAATTAGTAGCTGGAAGAGTCATGCTGGGGTTTCAGTAATTGCTCAACTACTCCCTGAGTCTGCAGTCATTTCAGGAAGGGAAAAGGGTGCTCTGCTGACAACGCTACCAGTGGGCTTTGTTTCTATATTTCAATATTAACCTTAAGACAAAGGAGAAATAACTTTTATAAGGAATTGTGCAATTAAAAGAGCTAAACTGCAATGTCGCTTCTTTCCTAGAACCCTGCTACTGCCAAGCATAGTTTACATTGAGGCCTGCCTGTCTCTTTCACAGTGACACCAGAATTTGACACATTCAGGGGCGGTGAGGCTATAATCTGAGCCAAGATACTAATTATAAAGAACATGAAAGGATGTTAAATTTGGCTAGAGAACAAAAGCAAATGACTGTGCTTTTAAAAATCAGTTCTAACATTTGATCTTCTTAATCATTTATGGTGGTTGTAATAATGCTGGAAAATAACCCTGCATAAAGGATTAGTAAACATTGCTAAGAAGAAATTGGCCCAAAGATAGTAAGATTACATTTGGTTGAAAAACCCGGTTCCATCCTCATCTATTCAACATTTTGTGAATTCTGCACTAGAAGCCATCTCTGGTTTGCCAAATCTTTGCTTGATTTAATTACACATAACAATTATCTTTTAGAGTATAAATATAATTGTTTTATAATTGTATTTTTGCTTGATGGGGTCAGGGTTCTTTTGTTTCTGGTAAAACCCACGTGGTTAAATGCAGTGTAGAGAGAGATTATATGCCATGTGCTTGCTCTTAGCCACATGTTTCTCTCTGAATAGCTACTTTCTCCTTAATTATGTCTTAATGGGGAAGGTGTACACTACCTACTTTATCCCTTCAGCCCTCACAACTTCGCAAACCAAATCTCATTTGAACCAATTATGCACCCTTTTCCTAACTGAGGACAAATTGGTTTAGTTGCAGCATTTCCATTTTTGTTCATTGAAATATTAACCAACCGAAATTCACATTCAAGTCTGAGAAACCTTTCTCAGCAGTGGAAGACAATCGTGTATTAGTTGTCTCATTTGTCAAACACAATCCAAACACTGTCAAGTCATCTCAATGCCTACAACATTTATAGTACAGCTACAAGAATCAGAATAATAAAATACTTGGAGTACATATTTTCCCTAGAAGCTTAGGTAAAGTTTAACTCTTGTAACAAACATGAAACCTCGATCCTCCAGGGTGTAGAGGTAGAGCTTTTGCAAAGAAAATACGTACCCAGGAGATACATGGATTTTGAACCTTGCCAGATGAATCCAGGACATACCATACACTAAAAGGCCCCAGGGAAGGAAATTCCCCCTTTTTTTTCATTTTTTAAACTTTCTTCCTGGGTAAATTCAGGCAGCTTTTCAATTTATGAATGTTTCCTTCCTGCAAGGTTTGATCATTGTAAATGCATTGCTGGAATGGCAGGCGCATTTTGGCAGAAAATCCAGAGTCAACAAATATGTGCCCAGGAAATCAAGTTCCAATCTGGGTAGGTCAATTTCAAGTGAATTGCAGGAAAGTCACTTTTCAGTCATGCTGATTTCTTCTAAATTAAGCAGTGCTGGAAAACACAGACACTGGCCACAGTGCAATTAAGATAAGTTTGACTCATTTAGCAGCAGTAGTAAACCTGGGAAGCTGACTCAAATGAGTGAATGCCAATAATGTTGGTAAACAAGTGTTCACACCTGTTAACAGCTGTGTGGGTTTGCTGCACCAGGTGTGCTATGTAAACTTAACTCAATGCCACATTTATCACTTATTAAGAGTTATCAAAATGCATCATGCAGACGATCCTTCTGGCAAATGTCACATGTATAGCTGGATGCCATTTTTCAGGAGCCACAATTAAGTAGATTCACAAGCATAATGTATATGAGAGATCATATCAAATGAGCTCTATAAAAATTCTGTACTATGAAAAATAGCAAAGGAAGACTCCTCTAAAACTACATCCCTGGAAGAGTTCCACAAACCATTCAATTCTAATATTTTCAATAAGCCAATGGAAACCAGCATGTTAAATTTTGGTGGGGGGGAAGCACAATAGAAAATTATGATGAAGAGGTGTAGACGACTGATTAAACAGATACAAAGCCAATCAAATACCAAATTTGAGAATTTGCATATTATACAATCTATTGTAATAATGGGAGATACTGCGTGCAGATCCTCCAGGTGCTAGTTATGCAATTAACTTGATTGTAAATTTCTCCTACTTCTGTATAATATTCTTAATAAACTGAATAATCCTATCACGAGTGTTGAGCCCATTGAATACTGAATCATAGATTAATATGTTGGAAAGTACCTTAGGGGTCAATTGTCTAATATATTCTCCCTCAGGTTTTCTAGAGAACCTCTTTAAAATATGTTATAGTGATGGGGGCCTCAGTCCTTCATAAGAAATACATTTCTTTTCTGAAGATTGCATTTCTCCATTATGTTACATTATTCTTCCCCACAATTTTATACACTAGTCCAAATTCAATACATTTGAGCCCATTGCTTCCCACAACAATGTAGTTCCCAGAAGCACAGAGACTGTGTTTGACTTGCCCATGTTTTTACCCACATCATTTGTGTACTAGTGTACTATTACACAATCATTTACAGGTCTAGATAGTGGACAAAATAAATACATATGTTGATTGAGTTAGTAAAAGAACAGAAATTAAACCTCTTTCTTATTATATCCTGATAATCATGAAAATGTTTAAAAACAGTTATAAACCCTTTCATTCATTTCACATTCTTTAATTTTTATTTATGTATTTCACCATCCTAATTGCATATCCATGGGTTTATTTGTGTATGTTATGTGTGTCTGCGTGAGTGCGTGTGTGTGCGTTTTCTTTGGCAAGAGAGAGAAGAGATGCCTGTGGCTTATTACCTTATGCCAGTATTCTTTAGCCATTGACAATTTTTTTTTTTTTTTTTTTTTGAGACAGAGTCTCCCTCTGTCACCAGGCTGGAGTGCAGTGGCACGACCTTGGCTCACTGCAACATCCACCTCATGGGTTCAAGCGATTCTCCTGCCTCAGTCTCTCAAGTAGCTGGGACTATAGGCGCACGCCACCATGCCCAGCTAATATTTGTATTTTTAGTAGAGACGGGGTTTCACCATGTTGGCCAAGATGGTCTCAAACTCTTGACCTTGTGATCTGCCCTCCTTGGCCTCCCAAAGTGCTGGGATTACAGTCGTGACCCACTGTACCTGGCCGACAATTTTTAAATGATGTAATTATTTTACCTGGACAGATTCTCTTTCTCCTGGTATATCAAAATCATGGTCATGGTATAGCAGCCTGTTTACACTATCATGATAAATTCTTCAGCAGTGTTGTACACCCGGGTGTTCAGTTTATCAGCCATGCTTTTCCCCCTCTCCTTCTGGTCTTTCCCCTCCCTTAGTACTGCAGCTGCGTGACGCACAGAATGCTGAGACAATGCAGAAGAAGGAGTCTATTTTTCTGAGATAGAGTTATAGGAAGGGAGGGCCTGTGTTTTATGAGTCCATTAGAAAAACACAGTCCTTACAACTACATTGGTCTATTCTCTCCTGACTTGATGCTTGGAGCACAGAGGGGATGAAAGGGAGGAAGAGTTCCCACTGCCAGAATAAGTTAATGTGAATACTACAGATGAAATTCATAATGAGGACAATATCTATACTATTCATTTCCATATCTTCCTGTCTCTTTCAAAGTGATATATTCAAGTAAAAATGATGTTGAAAACAGTATCTATTCCTTAATTTATATCAGTGTCTTATTAGGTCCTTGAAATATATCTATATCATCTATACTGATGATATAGACGTCTGTACCATTCCCTAAATTTTTCACTCTAGCGAAATACGCACTTTACCTTGCTCTTTTTTAACTTTAAAATTGAAGACTTCAGAAAGTAAGAAAATTCAAATTTTTTCCTTCCCTTCTATCATATATTATTGTGTTTAAGTCCCAGATCTGTTAGCAGCTAGAGTTGACATTTTCTGGTAATCATTAACAAAGATTTTGAAACCTTCCCATGGTGAATTCTTTCTAAGGAAAATAGTCCATGTAACAATTATTTAATTTATACCTACTATGTGAAACCATTTGCAACACCATTCCCAATGGAGATTTTATTTGAGATGACAGGAATCCCGAAACAAATAAATGTTATGAGTGAAAAATATATTTATTAATGGATAATAATAATGTACAAACAAAACAGGCCAGAGTGTTTTGGCCAAGGGCATGAGAGTGACAATTTGTTGGTCAAACACTGCAAAAGTAAAACCTTTGAGTAAAGAGATGAGGAGAAAGAAGTAAGAATTATGGAGGTAACTGATACAAGCACACAAAACAAGCTATTGTAAGGTAACTCAGACTTCACTGTACGTATACATGAAGTCAAGGGGCACAGGGGTTTACAGATAATCCCATCAGGAGAACAGAATTTGTCAGTATAGTTTAATAAAAGATCAAAAAGGAAGAAAAAAGGAGAATGATTTTAGTTATTTTTTAAATGGTTCCATTTTTATATAAAATAGAAAAATTCTTCCTTCAGCCCTTAATCTTAACATAATGTTCAACATTTGTGATTTTTATTCGTGTCGCCATTATTTGAACCTATTTTATCATACTTTCTCATTTTCATGTGCTGTCTCACTTTTGGAATCCATTAGGTGCTAAATGCGTGAGTGCCAAGAATATCACTTGGGATCCTGCTTTGCATGAGGATTCTAGAGCCAATTTTGCATGCAGAGATGGATGGGAAAGGTTTCAGGAAAGCTATTGAATTTTCATACGGGAGCTCAAATGAAACCTTGAAGCCATGTAAATTTACTTCATTGAAACACACATATCGTATAACTTTGCATTATATTTTATAATACATACTTATTTTTCTCATCTCTGTAGTAAATTGGGAGGGCAACTAGACTTTATCAAAACTCTAATGATCTAAATTAAAAGTCTTAAATAATTTCAGGGTGTGTTATGCATGCAGCATATGTATGTGAGCTCTCACTCTCACACACACATCCTTCTCAAGCTGATTTCTGGAGAACAGCTAAACCAAATGTGTCGGAAAGGAAAAAGCCTATTAGAGAGAGAATTGAATCTTTCACACGTTATCTTCTCTTTTCCTTCTCTTGCATAGGTAACATAATTCAATTCTGCCTTGGCCACTCACCTTTGACAGAAAACTTTAAGGTGGTGATTCTGTGGAGAAATTAACTTTGATAAAATAATTCCATCCTGTGGATATCTTGGCTTCATGTATTTATCATCATTTAGAAAAGTGGCTGAAATGTTACCTTTAGGATGAGGACTTGCACAGGCTGAATAAATGCTGAATGTCTTTAGTTGGCTTTGCCTATGGGTTGAGCATAAAATAGATCACAGGAAATAAATTATTTTCTTTCTGCACAGAGCTATTCAACATGTATCCATTATCATAGGAACAATTCAATTAGCGGCTCTTGGGGACCAGAATATAGCCCTATAATCTTCACCTTAATAGCATCTATATATCATTGCAATCTAATCTCCAGGTTGAACTGAGTGGAAATGGCGGTTACCCATAAATTAAAGAAAAAAAAAGTTTAAATAGTACTAGTTTAGTTCCATTCCCATTATGCTCTCCTGGTATACATTTTAAATGTTTTCCTTTAATGCACACTCTGAGTTCTGCAAATTTAATACTGCTATTTTGATTTGACTCTGTCTTTTTAATTTTTAGATAAATCAGTAGGATGAAAGAGAATTGTTTGCTAGTTGGAGCCTGTTTACATTATCATCGTAAATTCTTCAGCAGTATTTGTCCTCCCTAGAGTTCAGAATATCAGCCATGTTTTTCCCACTCTCTTCCTTCTGGTCATTCGCCTTCCTTAGTGCTGCAGTTGAGTGAAGCACAGAATGTTGAGTTGAGGAAGAAAGTGTCTATTTCTCTGGGGTAGAGTTATAGGAGGGGAGGGCATGTGTTTTATGAGTCCATAAGAAAAACACAGTCCTTACAACTACATTGGTCTGTTCTCTCCTGACTTGATGTTTGGAGCACAGAGGGGATGAAAGGGAGGAAGAATTCCCACTGACAGAGTAAGTTAACATGAAATGATCTTTCCCATTACCTCCTTCCTTACCATCGCAACATTGGGCAAACTGCTACTCCTACTCTGATTTAATTCATTCACCAAAAATACAAAATCTGGTGTATATCTGAGCTGGAAAAAGAAACTGCAAATAGGATGGAACTCATGTGTGAAATAATTGCCAACCATGTGAGATCCATCTTGGCTTGACACTCGCAAAGCTGGAGGAAACAACTCGGTTTAATGGAGGAACTGAAGAACAAGAAGTTATACTATGTATATGAGGGCATTCCTTATGGTCATTGTGTGATCTTATTTCCCCTGACATCACCCTTACCACAGCTCTTAGCATTTTAGATTTGAATAAATGACTTGTTCCCAGCCACTGACCTACTCCGACGCATTCCTCCAAGACATCACACTCTGCCAGATTAATCTTTCTGCAAGAGAGCTTTGCAGGTGTCTTCCCTCTACTTTATGCTTGCAATGGACCCCTCTGTTGCTCCCTGGATGACAAAGTTCACACTTCTTAATCATAGTATTGGAGATATCATGATTTCTTCTTTCCTTACGATGCTAAGGAAGGCCTCCATTCAAATCTTGCCTGCTTGGCCACTTTTATCCACCAGAAATCTTATTCTTACACTGTGTGGAAAACCTGGATGCTTTTTTTTGATTTTATACCTCCTTCAAAATTCAGCTTATGCTCTTCCTGGCCCTTCAAGGCATGCCCCGTTGGAAAAGTGACTTTTCCACCTTATTTTTTTACCACTTTCTCTTATACAGTTTGATATGACGACCACATGGCTTCTTCAAGACTTTACTATGCTATCTATGCTTACCTGTGTTTTAGGTGACTGTATGACAACTACCTGGCACGTTGCAGATGACAACATCGCCTTCCCTTTTCCAATTATTCTCTTTGTCTTGTCAGTCTATTGAACTCCTACATAGCAGCTCAACCCATTTATTTATTTATTTAGTTTTTAATCAGATTTTCCCAGCCAAAGCCCTAGGAAGAATTTGATCCTCTTTCATCTGCACTCCCATTCATTTTTATCTATACACTTTTTTATCACATGCATATTTTTTGAGTTAGTGTTTATGTGCTTGTCTCTGCTACTTTTTAACCCAACCTGTAATTCTTTGAGGGTAATACAAGAGATCTATTTATTTACATGCCCTCAAACCTTAGCAAAGTAATTTTGAAACATAGTTGGTCCTCTCTAATGGTTTATCATTAATAATATTTCACCATGGCTTCCTTTGTTATATAACTGAAGTAAAAGAAAATTTCTCTCTTCAAGTGATCATGATCTTTTAATTGATTGCACCAAAGGCAATAGTTTTAATACCTGCTGCTCTTAAGCTGATGAGTGTCTTTTTTTCTTAGGATCTCTACAGACTGAGTAGCTGGCAATTAAAGAGGTAACCCCACCAGGAAGAGCTGAAAAATGTGCAGAGCTCTCTTAAAGTAATTCAATAGACATGAAAGAAAAATCTCTTTCTGATTTTTAATAAAGAGCAAATTGAGGTTACAGCACAGTGACAGAGTGTGATATTGACCTCTCAACAATCATCCCAGAAAATCGACACATTATCTTAAAAAAAAAACTGGCATTTAAAAATATTTAAAATAAGTTTGATAACAATAGCTGTAACTATGGGAACCCTTCACTCCCCTACGTTTGAATTAAAAAAAAGAAAATCTCAGAGGGATTTGGTTTATCATTCCTAACAAAAGGTGCTACTTAGAAAGAAGAAATGACAGCTTGTGAATTTTGAGACGTGCATCTGATGTGGGCTTGACAGTTAGTCGTCCCCTCCATCAAGAAGACAAATAAGTAATACAATTCTGGGATCAGTGAGTAGATTTGGGAAATGGAAACTCAAACATCCCTTTCTGTGGCTCTGCACTTTTCACCTGGTCTGTTTAAAGTCCACTTCATCCCAAACACTGGAAGAAGTTAACAAATATTAGTGACACATATTCCTATTTTCTGCAGTTCAGAAGTGGAAAAGTTACCATATCGTGCAAGATGCTGTTCTGCAGTAATTTGCATTCTAAATAGGAGCAGAAAGTTATGGGGAAAAATTATATCTCTTTTGGCATGTTTTCAAGCTAAATTTGGGAGACCAGAAAAATCTGAATAAATTATCAAGCCTACGCCAAACATCTTAGAAAGTGATTTAAACTAAACCCAACTTATAAGAATGTTTCTGAATGACTATTTGACACTTTGACTTTTGCGTATTAAAAACAATCAGTACTGTTCTTTTTAATTATTGAATTTATGTACCTCAAGTTAGATGATAAATACTTTTTCAATAAAAAAGAAAAAAAACAAAATATTAAGTCAAAATAGGAAATCTCAAGATGCATCAGTTACAGAGCAATTATAATCTTTTGAACAATTCGACTTCAGGACATCTCATTATTCTCTCGTTCTCTGTCTGTCTCTCCTCTCCTTTTCCTGAAAATAGGGACTTGAAAGTATTTATATTCTTAATATTCCAGAAATATAGACTGAAATCTTCACTCTTTATTCTCAATTTTCTGAACATCTTGTTACACAAACTACTTTGTACTTTGAATGAAAGAATAAGGAAGAAGAAAAGGAAAAACGCAGAGGCAGAGAAAGAGGAGGAGGAAGGAGAGGGGAAGGAAAAATAGTGAGAGCTGGACATTCTGGTAGATTCTGGAATAATGACAGAGAGCAAGATGAATATATTCTGTGCTGCCGGGAGCATAGAAAGTATTTAAAATATGCTCAAAACGACTTGCTTATTCAGTAAAATTATTCCTCCAGGGCAATGAGCCTTATTTTTCTTGAGGTTTCAAACTCCTCATGGCAATCCGACCCCGCTTCCAGCGGATATGAGCATTCAGTTTGAAAAGCAATTTCACATAGAAGTTTCGTAGCCTGGGCCATGCATCTGGGCCACTCCTCTGTCACCTCTCCCTCCTCCCCTTCCCTCTATGTTGATCAACTGCTTTGCATCTTAATTTTAAAGCAAGAATGGTAAGTGTGAACTGTGAACTCCCACATAGCAAAAAGAACTTGCCTGAGCATTGTGTTAAGAGACTTCGCTACTTCAGCCTGGCTTCTGCCTGCGCTAGACCCAACCACTAAAGGTGACCACGGTCCCAAGTAAAATATTGCAATACTGCCAAACCACAAAATGTACCTTGTCCCAACCCACGTGGTCCACCCAACCACTGTCAGTAATTTTCTACTCATCTCCCGCTACCATTTCCTATTTCCCCTTAGATTCCTTTTTGTTTCTTCATCACTCTCCTTGCTTCTTTTTGTGCTTTTTCACTTCCCCATGGCCCCTTTTTGTTTCCTCTCTATTGTTCCTTTAAAACCTCAGTCACCTTAGTCTTGGTTGGAGTTCAGCTCGGTTACAGTGGAATCTTTTTCTCTTACTGCAGTAGTCAGAATAAAGTCTGTCTTGCCAAGTTTAACAAGTGTTTAGTGCTATTTCCCTTTGACATAGGTCATACTGGCTATGTAGGGAGCAGTCAATTAGTAAAGCTTATAAAGAAGGTGAATGTTATTCCACACAGAGTGTAACTGGCAAATGGGAAAGAAGGTACTCCCCTGAAGAGGCAGCGGCAACTCAGCTTCTGCTTGTTATCTTTATATTCAATCTACTCTTCTCATGTATTTTATTTTTTTGAAACAAAAATCAGAGAGCATATTTTTAAGTACAATTTTCATACTGTTAAAATGATGACTTAAATTTCTAAACACTGTAATTACCAAATGAATAAACACTGTACACACACACACAAACACACACGCACACACACCAATAATTTCCTTACTTACTATGGCAGGTTGTGAATGAGAATGTGTGTGTATGTGTGTATTTTTAAGTCCTTTGGGATTATAAAAGCAAGAATAAGAAAAGTATTTTCTATCATTTAATGTAAATTGCTAAACTCACTGTTGCATCCTCTGTTCGAGACAATGTTATAGTCAGAATAACACATACGAGAGATCCCTCTTGTTAACTAATGGAGGGATTCTATCTGTGGGGCTGTCAGTTACTTCAGTCCTGCTAAATTTATGTGAAAACCAGTCTATTTCCCAGGTATAAATTATTTCTCTAAATAAAGGAAAGCATTATGCTCAACAGACATGGCTCTGATTGTGGATGTCACCTTAGTTATAGTGTCACTGCTATACAATAGAGCCACAGATTTTCAGTCAATTTTGTTACATTTGACAATAACTGGTTTCCTTTGTGTTAAATATTTTACATTGTGTTTCCTCACCAAATAAAGGAAAAAGCATTTAAGTAGGCATCACAAGAAAATGGTAACCAAAGTAAGACTTGTCATGAGTATTCTTTTCATTTTCTACAGAGAATTGCTTCCCCTTTCTTGTTGTCCTACTCACCACCAAAAAAGCTAAGTATTTCTCATTCCTCTCTTCTTCCTCTTCCTGTTATTTTCTTTATTTAAAAAAAGTCCATGCTTGTCTCCTTCCTTTCATTTACATCGGATATTACTAGAGAATAAAAATAATTATTAACACTGTAATGTTTATGGAACAAGTCTCATCCATTTTATATTCTGTCATCATTATACACATGGCTTCCAGGAAATATGTTGAAATAACACATACAAAATTTTTGGACAAACTATACTCCATGTTAAACATTGTGGCTGGCTGTACAGTATGAATCCCACATGTCCACACTGGGTTGTGTAGATGATGATTCTATCTCCAGGAATTAGTCTGTTCTTACACTGCTAAGAAAGACACACTCAAGACTGGGTAATTTATAAGGAAAGAGGTTAAATTGACTCACAGTTTCGCATGGCTGGCAAGGTCTCAGGAAACTTACAATCATGGTGGAAGAGGGAGCAAATATGTCTTTCTTCACATGATGGCAGGAAAGCAGTGCAGAGCAAAAGGGGGGAAAGCCCCTATAAAACCATCAGATCTCATAAGAATTCAGTCGCTGTCACGAGAACAATGAGAACCACTCGCTATCATGAGAACAGCATGGAGGTAACCGCTCCCATGATTAAATTACCTCTCACCAGGTCCCCTCCTACGACAGGTGGGGATTATGGGAACTACAATTCAAGATGAGGTTTGGGTGGGGACACAGCCAAACTATATCAACCAATTTGATAGGTAGGTCTTGAGTACTTTTAATCTATTTGAACATTGGTTCTCAAGCATCGTCTTAAGATAAAACTGAGAATGTAGAGGCGTCCACATTTTGACAAAAGAAAAGCCAGCTGGATAAAAAGCAAACATACAAAGTCAGAGTTAGAGGAATCATAGAGAAATATAGCTATATACCTGAAGATATCATAAACGTCGGGAATAAACTCTTACCTGGAACTTGCCCTACCCCTATACAGTACTTTTTAGTTGTATAAGACAATAAATAGCTTTTATTACGTTAGCCAGTGGAATTTAGTTCTCTATGATTTGCAGAGAAAAACATTTACTTGATACACACTCAATGCAAAGTCATTTAAAAATATCTCCGAGGCCTGCAAAGCCTGACTATGGCCTGACTGAATATATTAATTCTGACATTTGGTAGCCAAGATTAACTGAATTAATTATAGACTTTAATTAAGACTTTAATTGTGGGCTTTAACTAAGTTGCTTATAATCTCTCAGTCTGAGTTTCTTTTTATCCTTCTATAAAATGGGTTTTATAATAGCTGTTTTACAGATGTTCCAGGACTATTTGAAAAAATATGTAAATACTTAGAGACTATATGAAATACTTGGTAAGAGATGGCAGCAATAAAGAATGAATGTGGCTTTGCTGGTCATGAAAGACAAATAATGCAAACATTGCCAAAGCTCCTCCAAATCCTGGCCAACAGACAGGAATCTTTGCCAATTGACCATGAGCAATTCTATTGCCTTAGCAAAGGCATCTGGAAGTCATTTATTCAACAACAGCTTATTTCACATTTACTATGTGCTGCTCATCATCCTAAATGTTAGAGCAGTGGATG
The DNA here is from genome assembly GCF_003255815.1 of Theropithecus gelada. Taxonomy (NCBI): domain Eukaryota; kingdom Metazoa; phylum Chordata; class Mammalia; order Primates; family Cercopithecidae; genus Theropithecus; species Theropithecus gelada. Next base: position 84,493,619 of record NC_037675.1, on the reverse strand, counting down.
CAATAGACAATATTTTCTGATTACATGATTCTTGTCTTCTAATGGTAATAGAAATTAAACAAAACGCATATGAAGTGTACAATCTGCTACATGGTGGTGAGTACTATGGAGGAAAAATAAAGCAGGAAAAAGGAATGAATGGCAATTTCAAAGAAGGGAAAGTTTTAACCTAACCAGAGAAAAGTTTGTTGAAAATGTACTCTATGTGCAAGGTCTCAAGTAGGGGAGAGAGTGAGCACTGCAAATAACTGAATGAAGAGCATTCAGGCTAATGGTGCAATGTGCAGAAAGCACCTGGGGCTGGAGCATGCACCGTAAGCTCAAGAAATTAAAGGAGATGGCTGAGCAGGCGTGAGATGAAGTTCCAAGGGTAATAATGATGGTAGGCAAAATAGACATTAACTCAATGCTAATGCTTTTAAATGTATGGCATAGCTAACTCTATTCATTTTGGTTCCATTATCTACCATTTTTCTTTGTTGTTAAAAAATGTTCAATTTATTCTATTATTTTGAAAATTGTCAAATAAAATAAAATAAAAAAAAAAAAACAGAATTGCTTTCCCTATTGTCATCTCTAATCTCCATTCCCAGAAGGCTCTCTTCTCAAGTGTTAGCTGTTTCTTCAGGCAATTATCACCATATTACCAAGTGCTATTCTTAAACCATTACTGCATAATTTAGAGATTTTAGGTATTAAGCCTCAACTTTTTGCTAGGTTAGATGAGGTTTAGTGTAATTTCTCTTCTCTCACTTTCTTCGTGCTTCAATATAGTTAGATCACTTTCCTTTATGGCTTTTTTGATTATATTTTTTAACAAAAATTCAAAATTAACATGCCTATCTTATTCGTTGAAGACTAAAGATGTTATTTCTTGATTCTCCATTTTGAAAATTGAGGCTTCTTGGCCGGGCGCGGTGGCTCACGCCTGTAATCCCAGCACTTTGGGAGGCCGAGGCGGGCGGATCACAAGGTCAGGAGATCGAGACCACGGTGAAACCCCGTCTCTACTAAAAATACAAAAAATTAGCCGGGCGCGGTTGTGGGCGCCTGTAGTCCCAGCTACTCGGGAGGCTGAGGCAGGAGAATGGCGTGAACCCGGGAGGCGGAGCTTGCAGTGAGCCGAGATCGCGCCACTGCACTCCAGCCTGGGCGACAGAGCGAGACTCTGTCTCAAAAAAAAAAAAAAAAAAGAAAAAAAAGAAAATTGAGGCTTCAGCAGCGCACTCACCCTTCTCTCCAAGTTACCCCTACCTTCCAGAATCTTCTACCTACAAAATTGTGTCATTTATGTTTTACTTTTATATTTTCAAGCCTGAAAACATTTATATGTTATTCTGTAACTATAAATACATATTCTATATATAAATAATATATAACATATACATAAACATATATACTATATACAACTGTATAACTCTGTATAACTATACATTATGTAACTATAATTTTGAAATTAAAAAACATAACTATGTAAATATTCATCACAGGTGAATATTTTCTTTCATTTATGGATCCCTTCCGTAACTCTGCTTCTCAGATCCTAAATGTCCTTTTTTTCTTGAATAGCATGTCTTTATCTAATTATTTTTATTACTTCCAGTTTCCTCAAGTATATCACATCCAGACAACTACCCCTGTAATCTTCCCTTTTACCTCTAAATTTAAGCCCTTTCTTCCTTCTCCAAAATGCAAATAGTGTCTTCTAGCCATGTTCCAAAGCTTATTTTGGGGACCTTCTCTTCATGTCTTTTCTAGGTTGGATCCACTATTTTCCTAACACTCTCCCTCCCACCTTTCTCTGTCTCAACTAAGTCTTCTTTCCCTGGAGTGTATCATCAAGTAACTTCTTTAAAAATTTATGTAAGTCAATTTACTGAAGACTTCTGACTTTGAAGATGTCTTTATTGTGCCTTCACACTGAGGTTCATACTTTTCCTTGATGCAGAATTTCAAGTGAAAAATAAGTTGTTCTTAAATTTTGGCTGCCTGAATCAATGGAGCAACTCTCAGTAGCTAAGTCTGACGCTGGAGTGCAGTGGCGCCACCTCGGCTCACTGCAGCCTCCACCTCCCGGGTTCAAGCAATTCTCCTGCCTCACCCTCTCAAGAAGATGGGACTACAGATGCGCTCTGCCACACCCGGCTAATTTTTGTATATTTTAGTAGAGGCGAGGTTTCACCACATTGGCCAAGATGGTCTTGATCTCCAGACCTCGTGATCTGCCAGCCTTGGCCTCCCAAAGTGCTGGGATTACAGGCATGAGCCACCGCGCCCGGCCAATTTTTTTTATTATTATTATTTTGTTGGAAACTCAAAAAACATATAAGCACCTCTGCTCTTGAAAATTTTTCTCCATAGTATTTTTCCTTATGTCCTTCTTTCTGATTTCTGGATATTTTCTTTTAAGAAATGTTACCAGCTGGCTAATGAAGCCTAGATTTATCTTTTTATATCATAAGTTTTGCTCGTATTTTATGTCCCTTAGTTTTTATTCTACTTTATGGAATAACTTTTTAAATGTTTTTTTAAAAGTTGTTTTTTCCATGACTTAAAAAAATCGCTCTATTACAATCATGCAATGTATGAAGATATTTCGGTCAACGGCAGACTGCATATATGATGGTGGCCTCAAAGATCATAATACCACATTTTTACTGTACCTTTTCTATGTTTAGATATGTTTCAATACCCAGATACTTACCATTTTGTTCTAGTTGTCCAACGTATTCATTATAGTAACATGCTGCACAGGTTTGTAGCTTAGGAGCAATAGGCTATACAATATAGCCTAGGTGTGTAGTAGATTATTCCTTCCAGGTATTTGTAAGTACCCTCTGCTGTTCACACAACAAATGACAAAATTGCCTAGACACATTTCTCAGCATGTATTTCCATAGTTAAGCAATGTATGACTGCTGTTTAAAAAAATATATTTGACACTAAAGTTTTATTTAATTTAAAAATATTTCACAAGTTTGAGAATACAAACTGTGGAGCCAGATTTCTAGAACCAAATCCTGCTCTGCCACTTGATAGCTATTTGACAATTTGCTTAACCTCTTCATACGCTGGTTTTCTAATTGGTAAATTGGCGAGAAAAATAGCTCCCACATCAGAGTTACAGCAAGAACTGTGAAGTGAATCTATGAAACGTACTTGAAACAGTGATATGAAGTTGTTTCCATAACATATAACCTATTATTATTAAGTTGTTCAACAAATGTTTATTAGGACTTATTGCGTATCTGACATATTCTAAGGGCTTTAAATACGTTAGGAGAGAAGACATGCAAAAGTCTCTTATTTTGAGAAATTCACATTCAACTTGGGAATATTAGATGAAACAAAGATGATAAATAAATAAATTTTGTAGTATGTTAGAAGGAGTCACTGCTATTTAAAAAAGAAGGAGGGAGAGGAGAAGAAGGGGGAGGAGGAGGGAAAAATGAAAGCTGTAAGAGAACAAAGGAGATGAGGAATTCCAGGTGTGTATGAGAGGCACAGATGAGGTTTCAATTTTGCATAAGGCAGTCAAGGCCTTATATTTAAGATTCCATTTAAGCATTTACTTGAAGAAGGTTGTAAAATGGAAAATCAGAAGGCATGTTGGGAAAAATGGGGCAGATGTGTCCTGTCCCAGGCAAGTGTTATCCTAGCATCTCTTCTGACTTGCTGGTTGTCTCAAATATTTCATTTTATGAAAATGATGAAATGGTATTATTATTTATAAAATTAAAATGAGCTAGGATCATTTTGGAGGGTCTCTATTTTGTGCTTCTGGGACTTGGCTTGGTCTCAACCTCAGTGTGAGGCTCATAAACAGTGAACAGAACCTTTACTTTGGCATGAGATTAAATTTTAACAAGAGAGGTAACAATAACCCATCTATTCTTTTTTCAGCCTTTTCCAGATGCAAAGTGACTAATGCTTCCTTTTCAAGGCTAGCATGCATACCAGTGGTTGATGATGAAATGGAAGGCTCTTGGACAAAAGTGTAGGGGCAGCCCTCTCAGGTAGAAGGGAAGGGCTTGATGCTGCTGTCCCTACAAACCACGTGATGACTATGTAAGCAAGCTGTGAGATGTGTTATTTGAGATATGCATGGCTGAGAAACTGATTTAACATCATGACCACACACTAAGAATCTTTAGTCTGAGTGTATTATATTTTACTAACCAGATGATCAAAATAAAAATGATATTTGCATATTAGTTATTTGCTATTTACTTATCTTTCAAGTCTTAAAAATGTTTCAAAAATATTCTTATTAGAAAATATTGTATGTAATTTTTATTAGTTTAGAGCATCTTTTCACTCTAAAGTATCCAGATTTGAACAGTAAATTATATGGTCACTTGATTTGTATGTGAATTCCTTGATCTTATGTTAGAGCGGGAGTTGGCTAACTAAGGCCCACCTTTTGTTTCTTTTGGGGGGTATAGTCCATAAACTAAGAATCATTGTTACTTTTTGAAATAGTGGGAATAAAGAACCCCCAAATAACATTTTGTAACACATGAAAATCATACCAAATTCAAATTTCTGTTCATAAATAAAGTTCAATTGGAACATAGCCTTGACCATTGGTTTATGTATTGTGAATGACTGTGTTCCTGTTTACAAAAGCAGAGTTGGATAGTTGCAACAGATAATGTGGCCTGCAAAGCCTAAAATGTTTGTTATCTATTTGACCTTTTACACAAAAGTTAGCCAACCTCTGAACTAGAGTATTATGATTCCAGTAACAATGATCTTTCACTATGCATTAATTAAATCACCATATTGTTCCTGTGATATTGGTTAATATGATATTTCTCCTGTCTGATGAACATGGATCTTAAAATATAAAATTACTGAGATAGCAAATATGAGAGCGGGTATCTAAATCTTGGCAGATTTACTAATGTAATGACTGTCGTATGGTAAGGCTTCTTGGAATATTTCAGGGTAGACTTTTCCGGCAACATCCAATGATGCCTCTTGATTTTTTTAATTTTTCATTTTTTCCATTATGCTACTGATAAAGATATTCCAATGTTCATTGTCTATTTGAAAATCAGAGATCCAAAATTACCTACAATAGGCATGTTATATTATTAAGTCTGTGAACAGGTGTTGTATATTGCACCGCAAGCTTGCCTAAGTCCCATTGTTCATGCACCATTTAAAATGTGGGTAGATCAACGAGGTCTGCTAGGCATTTTGTGGAGAAATATATATATATATTAATTTTCGGGGGTAGAGGGGAAAAAAGAACAGACTTCTTTGTTTGATGGGCTTCAACATTTGGGGCACTGTGGGTTTAATGTTATAAATTTTCCATCTGTTCGATTGCCAACCCAGTCACTTTATGTTTAGCTAATTAAAATTAAGTATGAAGTTGTATTGCTATTGTGTAGATATGGTGCCATTCAAACAATTGATTTAGATAATTAAGGAAAGCAAATTTAGTTTAGGAACTCATTCTGAGGCTAAATGCATAGAGAAAACTGAAATATACCCACTTTAATCACCCATTCTAAAACAAGTTCAGCTGTCAACATATTCTACTGTTAATAGCAGTTGCAGGGTAAACGGAAACCTATGGTAGAGTTTTCTAGTATATTTAACCATAATGTACAAGAATAAAAGAGGTTACGTTGATTGCAATATTTCAAACCATTAGATCACATTGAATAATCTGCCCATGATAATCTTGAACACAACTTAAATAGGTTTGGTGCTTTCTTGCAATAGTCATTGCTGCTATTTATTCAGAGTATATTACATATGCAGTAATTATAAGATCTGACCCACTTTGCTTGGATTTGTTCTTCTTCTTTTTATTTTTTTCTGTTTTTTGAGACAGAGTGTCACTCTGTTCCCCAGGCTGGACTGCAGTGGCGTGATCTTGGCTCACTGCAACTTCTGCCTCCCAGTTTCAAGCGATTCTCCTGCCTCAACCTCCCAAGTAGCTGGGACTACAGGCATGTACCACCATGCTTAGCTAATTTTTGCATTTTTGGTAGAGATGGGGTTTCCCATGTTGGCCAGGCTTGTATTGAAATCCTGACTTCGAGTGATCTGCCCTCCTGGGTGTCTCAAAGTGCTGGCATTACAGGTGTGAGCCACTGCTCCTGGCCGGATTTGTTCTTTATCCTAATTCTTCACATATTTGAAGACTAAAGGTAAATTATTTAATTTTTCCATAATGTCATTTCTTGTACACAGTAACAGTTTGTGAGAATAAAATTTGATAATACAGGCTAAGAACTCAGAAAATAAAATGTAGCAGAATCATTATCATTACTTTACTTTTCGTCTGCATAACCATCCTTCAAGGTAGGAATAGCATCCTTTTTGCAGTGAAGGAACCTTGGGATTAGACAATTGAAGAATCTGTAGAAACACAGTTGATAACAGACACACTGAGAATCAAAGACAGGACTCACTGCTGAGAAAACTCCCATTCATTCTTCCTATTTCAGCCCATTGACTCTTACAGATCCATCTGTTTATAGAAGCAGCAATGTCTGTGGCCCACATACCAAAGATTTTCAGTACCTAACCTAGTTTCCAACTCCTCACAAGTTTGATTCGTTTAAATTGTGATTTTAACAGCTTACCTGATAAATTTCATGTCATCAGGAAATTCTGAATTTCATACTCATTTGTTTTAATCTGCAAAGGAATGAGATATTATCGAATTGTATACAGATGGAGTTATTTTTGGTCAGGGAAGCTCCCAGCACTCTTCAAATTACGCATACTGCAAGCCAAAAAAATCATCCATATATCTCTCTGTTAGAGGAAGAAACAAAAAGAACATTAAAATGAGTTCTTAGGAATATCTCAACTGAAGGCTTACTTGGAATTCAAGAAGCAAGTGAAAAGCATTTGGATGCATTTTAAGAGATAATTGCTACCAAATAATTTATAGGTGCAGAGCAATACCCAAAGAGAAAATACCACTAGTTAAAACCTAGTAAATTAAAACCAAACAGTCTACATGCCTGGTATCGTGTTTAAGATTAATTGGATCATAGCAGAAAGTGCATATTATGAAGATCAAATACTAGGAGAAAAGTCATAAAGTTTGAAAATATATCAGTGTATCTTCATCCCTGCAGATGCCTTTTATTTATTGTCAATGTAAACAGATGTTAATGACATTGTAAGAGCTTTTGAGAGAGAGAGAGGGAGGAGGAGAGGGAGAGAGGGAGAGAGACAGAGGATATTTCCCTGCAGATAGAGGAGGAGAAAAATGATGAATAAGAAACGTCTTATAGCTTGGATTTTCAAAAAACATACTTTCCAGTCTAAAATAAAAATTAGTTTATTTTCTCTAGATTAGTTCTAAAAACTAATTCCACATTCTGAGGACAAAGGAATGGAATGGCATGGGGAGGGGAGAGGAGGAGAGATAGGGAAGGGAGGGGAGGTGGTTTGGATTATTGCACTTATTTATTAGCTAACAATATTATGTTTCATTGGCCAAAGAGTATAATTTTCTTTGAATTATGCTATTGTGAATAAAGCACCATTGTGTTAATGAGATTTTGCTATAAATATTGATGCAAATAGTGAATAAAAAGTACTATTTAACTCTTATTTAGGACTCTTGAATATTTTCTCCTTTATTCTTTCAATGGATATTGCATCCTACTTCCATTGTGGCTCCCATCATTCTTAATCACAATGAATTATTGAGAGGGTGTATCTCACCCCAAACAATAAGCTCCGTGACAGCAGGAACCATGCATACATCTTCCTATGTGTAGTATATCATCAGTGTTCCATTTATATTTGAGGAATGTAAACTCTCAGGATGTGTGAGAACGTCCATGTTTCACCTAAAGCAGAGGTGCTCAACCTTGATGCTATTGACATTTTGGGCTACATAAGCCTTTGTATTGGGGACTGTTCTGTGCTTCATAATGTTTAGCAACATTCTTTATTTCTACTCACCAGCAGCCATTAGCACCCTTCCAGTCATGAACGTAAAAAGTGTCTCTAGACATTGCTCAATATCCTCTACGATTAAAATCATCACCAGTTGAGAACAATGACTTAAAAAATAACATTTTATTTTAATATACTAGATTGGGTAGTATGTTCAACTTATTCCTGCCACTGCTCTCCATTCCCCATCACCTCTCTGTCTCTCTCTCTCTCTCTCTCACACACACACACACACACTTCACTGAATTTCATAAGGTATAACATGATGCCCTGGCTGGGTAGGAGATGGACTCAGATATGCTTGGCAGTTTGAGTTAAGTAACTTCTTTCTTTCCTCCGGGGACTTTCAGTGATACACAAATACTAATACGGCCAAGCAGACACCTTAGAAAGAACTTGCACATTATACATAGTTTGTATAAAAATAGGAGTCTGTTTGATAAATAGGAAGATATATACACAATGGAAGATGTACGCATGGTTCCCATTCTCACAGAGCTTATTATCTGGGGTGAGATAGACCCTCTAAGTAATTACATGGGTGGGATTGGGTGACAGAAACAAATCACAAATATACCAGGCAAAGGAAACTCTCCATGAATCAGGCTAAATGATAGCATCTGATAGTTCAAGGAAACAACTTGACCCACCCATTACCCAGAAAGCCTGGAGAGTTTTATATGTAAGGAAGAATGTACATAAGCACTAAAAGACCTTTAATTATTGAGCACGCAATGTTTTATTAATATTTTTATTTTTGGTGAAATTTTATCAAAAGACTAAAACACAGAGAAGAAGTTGCTTTTCTACCACCTGAAAAACTGTCAAGACCTTCTTCCAGAGGATTAAAATCATCGTTTGGAGGCTGGGGGCATTTTCACTGGCCCAAAGGAGCATAGGGACAGTGGTGAACAAGGGGAACTTCATGTTGGAAGGAGCCTTGAGGGTTCTGGGATCAAGGAATAGAGGGAGAGGAAGCCATGAGCAGAAAGGCAGCAGGGCAACAGGAAGCTAAAGTAATATATACAGTCCACGCAGGCTGGATGGGTCATAAATCTCACAAAATATTTCAGTGGTGGGGTATGGGCGTGGTGGCTCACGCCTCTAATCCCAGCACTTTGGGAGGCCGAGACAGGCAGATTACGAGGTCAAGAGATCAAGACCACCCTGGCCAATATGGTGAAACCCCATCTCTACTAAAAATACGAAAATTAGCTGGGCATGGTGGTGCGTGCCTATAGTCCCAGCTACCTCAGGAGACTGAGGCAGGAGAATTTCTTGAACCCCGGAGGCAGAGGTTGTAGTAAGCCTGGATCGTGTCACTGCACTCTAGCCTGGCAACAGAGTGAGACTCTGTGTCAAAAACAAACAAAAAAACAAATAAAACAAATAAAAAAATATCTCAGTGGTGGGATTTGCACCAGAAAAGAATCCATGATGCAGATGCAGGTAAAGGCTCAGGAGACTCTACAGAAATTCTTAGATACCTCTTGAAATTCTTTCAAAAGGACAGGAGGGGGAAAGAAAACTTGAAAAGTGGTGGTGCTGATTGTTAATTCCCAATGATTTATAACCGAGGTTGAGATAAAGCAGAATATGGTTGCATTTGACATAAAATTAATCCCAATAATGCAAAGTCTGTTTACTGTCAGGTAACATATCAATATATTTAATGGTATTAATGCATTAAAGGAGAAAATTGTACCATCTGAAGAACTACAGATTTTTGTTTAGTGATTTAACCATCATTTGTCATTGAAACAAACGAAATTCTTTTGTTTTCAAGTTATTAAAAAATTAATTTTAAAAACGTGGACCAGGTCTACCTTTCCTTTTTCTTGTTCTTTCTCTGTTATCCAGGCTCACTGCAGTCTTGACCTCTCAGGCTCAAGCAACCTTGCTCTGGCCTCCTGAGTAGCCGGGACTATAGATGTGTGCCACCACTTCTGGCTTTTTTTTTTTTTCTTTTTGGTAGAGGTGGGGTTTTAATACATTGTCTAGGGTGGTCTGAAACTCCTAGGCTCAAGCGATTCTTCCACTTAACCTCCTAAAAGTACTGGGATTACAGACTTCAGCTACCTCACCCACCCCAAAATTCTAATAAAACATTTATAAAGTTAACTGCCTTGTACTAATAAGGAATATTTAACAAAACATACAGCAAATATCCTACTGTGAGATAAAATATCAGAAACATTGCCTTAACAGTAACCCACAAAGCAAGGATTCTCAGTGCCTGCTATGTTCAAAATTTTACTGAACTTCAAAAAATGTAGTAAGAAAAGTAAGACAGATAAAAAAAATAAATGTAAGGATTGAGAAGTAATGAACAAAAGACTTGTCTTTAGAGTAACATAGGAAGGGTTCTAGAAGTTTCCACAGGTATTGAGAAGTTTCCACAGGTTCTCCTACTGTGGTTCAAATCCATATAATTTAACTGAGCTTTTCTCTATATAACTATGACCATCTTTAGATGTTGAATGTGTACAGTTACATAGGTAAACAAGCACCATCCTCTAAGATTCCAGATGGTACAGAGATTAAGGGGTTCAGTGATTAAAACATGGAGTCAGAAAGAGTTTCAAATTTTGTTTTGCCACCTTAATAACTGTGATCTAGGTTCAAGTTAAATGACTTTTCAAGCCTCAGTTTCCCAGGGTTAAAATGGGAATGACGGTGTTTCATGAACATATCTGTTGTCAACTTGATCATTTAAGATCGACTAATTCAAATATCTAACCCTTGTGATAGTCATGTTTTTTTCTTTTGTATTATATTATTTCCATAATGAATTTCAGAACCCAATTATACTGGACAACTTCATGTTCATTTCCATTCAAATTTGTCCCTTTAAGTTATTTAACATGATTTGCTATGAAGGTATCCCTACTTGGTATTAATATCTTGGCATCTAATACTGATATGTTGGTTATGTTTGTTTTTTCAACACTTTGTAGGTTTTTATATGATGAAAACATTTGTCAGAATACAATGATTGTCAAAATTTATCATTGTATTCTGATAACACCTGCATTTCTTACTTGGGATTTCCCAAGACAGTATGGAAAAAAAGGATATATTTTCTTTTTAGAAATTGTGGATGAATTAATAAATAGTTTGATTTCCTGCAGGTTTATGATAGTAGTTTTCTCAAAAATATAATGTTTGAGACTATCACTGAAACATTTATTTAAACAAAATATAAAATTATGTACAGTGTTTTATAAATGTGAAAAATATACAGCAGTATTAAAACTAGACATAAAGCAAAATATTTTTTCCATTTCTTAATTGTAATTATTTTACAATTATAGAAATAAAATAAAATTGATTATAATTGATGTGAGGCATTGGTCATTTACTTCTAAACTCTAAGAGTTTAAATCTTCCAAAATAATTTTCAATATTAAAGATATTTTCTTCCTGCCTTTTAATGAGCAGTAAAAATACCTCTAGAGGAATAAGTGAAAAGAGAACAATACCTTTCAAAGATGAAGCCAAGATACTCTAGAGTGGAGTAGTTATTTGCTTTGGTAATATATAATTTTGTCTCAAGAAAACAGAGAACTGGAGGAAAAAACCAGAGAAATATTTAAAAGTTGTTTATATTTTTTCTCCTATTGCCATTTACGAAAAGAATGGAAAAAGAAACAGAAAATACAGACAAGCAGATGGACCTGAGGCCTGCTCTCAGGCTCTTGCCCCATTTGCTTTTGGTAGAGATGGATCTGCTCCTGAAAAGGCAGCAGATGTGCATGGGCTGCCTGGACTTGAAGGAGATGAGCAGAGGAAGGGGTGCTTAGCACAGAATTCTCAGATGTAAGCAGTCAGTAAAGCTGCTCTGCCTTAAATATGTTCTGTTAAATGTTCATATTCCTATACAATTCTACAAAGTGCTTGCCCAAGGCCTAATCTCAGTTCCAGCCATGGCAGCCCCCAGCCGAGGGTAAGCCTGGTCATATGTCCATGGCAGATGGCAATCATTTTATGGCAGTCTGGTTTACTCCTGTTTTATACAGGGTTATAGTGTTTCAACATTCATTAGATTCTGATGAAGGACAACACAATGACCCCAGAATAGATGAAAGGTAGAAGAACTCTTTCTAACTTATAGCTCTGAAGGAGAGAAGGCTGCCACACAAAGCTACACAGGGACTTCTACCCAGGGAAAAGCTAATAGCCAGCTGGAACTGTAGGAGGTGGCTTATATGTATATGGCAAGCAGGAAGGGGTTGCTAGGTTTAGTAGCCTTCCTATATACGGGTGCTTTGCATAATTCCATGGACCCTAAGGAAAAGGGGCTGTCCCAAGATATTTAGCACCTGGAGACCTCTGGCAATTGGGTGTGTGTATTGTAACTTGGAATCATTAAAGCCCAAATAAGGAAAGTGGTTAAGATGTATGCTTAGCAAATTGCCCATGAAGGCTAATGAAGAATTCTTAGCCACAATCCCAAACCTGGGCCAGGACAACACTTGTGAAATATTACATTACACACATGTGGTTTATCTTTAGAAATAGATACAAATTGTCTATAGGCACTAACTGCCTAGAGTTTGGCTTAATATTTTAAATCATGATCATCTGTGCTCTTATTGCCTTTGGCCAGCACACAGATTTTGTGCCTTTGTGCACCACAGATTGACAAACTGTGGTGCACAGTAAAGCATTTTCCATATGTTCCCCTTTCCCCGTACATGCATAGCCTCCCCCATTTCTACATCACCCATTGGAGTGACATATTTGTTAATAAATGATGAGGCTACACTGACACTTCATTACCACTCAAATTCCATAGATTACATTAAGGTTCACTCTTGGTGTTGTGCATTCTGTGGGTGTAGACAAATGTATAAATGTATAATGTAACACAACCACTATTATAGTATCATACAGAGTAGTTTTACTGCCCTAACAATCTTGTTGCACTCCATTTATTCATCTGTCCTTCCTCTTATCCCCTGGAAGCCACTGATCTTTTTACTATCTCCATAGTTTTACCTTTTCCAGAATGTCATATAGTTAGAACCATACAGTGTAGCTTCTTTTAGATAGTAATGTGCATTACATTTCCCCCATGTCTTTTCATGGCTTTATAGCTTATTTCTTTTTAGCACTGAATAATATTCTATTGCCTGGATGTAACAGTTTATTAATCCATTCACTTACTAAAGGACAAACTGGTTGCTTCCAGGTTTGAGGAATTATTAATAAAAATACTACAACACACCATAAACATCCCTGTACAAGATTTTGTATGGATATAGTTTCAACTCTTTTGAGTAAATACCAAGAGTGCCTGAACACTGGATCATCAGGTAAAGGGTGTGATTGGTTATGTAAGAAACTGCCCATCTGTATGCCACAGTGACTGGACCATTTTGCATTCCTACCAGCAGTAGATAAGGGTTCCTGTTGCTCCACATCCTGGCCAGCATTTGATGTTGTCAGTGTGCTGGATTTTGGCCATTTTATAGATGTGTGGTGATATCTCAATGTTTTAATCTACATTTCTCTGATGACATATGATGTGGAGTATCTTTTCATATGCTTATTTACAATTTTTTGACTTCTTACCAACAGTGGGGGTTATTATGGTGTGGGTGACATGGTTTTTTTGTGTGTCTGTGTGGAAGCATGCAAATGTATATATATCCATGTGTACAAGTTATACCCAGAGGCCTATCCTTCAGAATCCTCTACTTTAGTGGGTCAGTTGAATCCAGCTCTCTGTTTGTATGCTTGAGGTTTAAAACATATTAAGTATTTAACATTCTCTGATTATTTATTCAGTTTTTTAATGTATTTAGTACTGTATATATCCCTTCTATTCTATCGCATTATTCCAGCAATAGGATAACTTAGGCCTCCTGAAGTGCTGTTCATGATGCAATACTAAATTGATGGAAAATGATTGCTCATTTTTCATTTGTTCACAATTTTAAACATGTTATTAATTTTTTAATTACAAGTTTTAAACTTCAACTGTTTTTATTTACTGGAATACCTACTTGGGATGATCTTAGAGGCCAGCAGTTGATAACATATTATTTTAAAAATAAAATATGATGCTTTGTAGTTGGATTTTTAAAAAATCAATCATGCTTGATGCCATCAAGAAAGATGTAATTATGTAAAAATGAAATCTAAATTGATATGAAGGAGATAGTCTTAATATTTGACAATGTGCTTTTCTAATAAAATTTTCAAAAAATAAAAGTGTAGACATCCCTCCAAGACCACTTTTATGTCTAATCCTGTAGAAAAATATGCAGATATGTAGAGACATCTTGTCACATTGAGCATCGTCGAGTTATCATGACACTGAAAAGGCTCTGTCAAGTCTACGTATATGAGTGCTATTGGAGACGGTGTGCGACGCATTTTAATGTGCAGATAATTCTGGTTTTACTATTGCCCACTAACTTCTTAAGCGCAGGTAGAATACTAGAAAGAAAGAGAAAAACAATGTTCAAAAAACCTTGGAAGAAAGAAAACCACAGACAATCCTGACCACCTTGAAATGGACGTGTCAGCAAGCTGTGGGGTGTCCAAGACCAAGACACACAGTCATTTTCACTAAAATACTAATCCCAGCAGAACGCTAAGTGTAAATCTAGTTACTTCCTATTCAGTGGCATTAATAAATCAAGTTATCCAATGACAACTATGAAAAATTATATTTTTCTTTTATAAAAAAGTTCACAGAAAAATTTGAACAGTTGACAAATTAAAAAAATAAGTTGCAAATCAAATTCTAGCAGTCTGTGTGAACTTGACCTTTCCTTCCCCATTATCCTGCCACTGTAAACTGGTAAAACACACATAACACTTACAGAAAAGACTGACAAGATCACATAAAAGAAAAATAATTTCTCTTACCTCTAAGTCCTCTCAAAAATGTCACTTGTTTTGGTCTCACATTCAATGAAGTACCAGTTTTTCCAGGGACTCAATTTCCCTTATGTATATTTCATTCCCAAACCAAACATTTGGCATAATTTTGGTTAAGAAGGTTACCGTCACCATCTTTCATTTCTAAGCACCAATGCTATGAAATTAGATTATAAATTACTATCCCTATGGTATATGAGTTAAAGCAGTGTTGCGTTATAAAGGATGTCAAGTGTTTATTTTATAATTATGCCATTCTACAGGGAACTTCAGTAAGTGAATCATGTGTGAGAAAGACAAACTCAATTTGTCCATTCAACAATAAGATTAATTTTAGAGAATTAAGCATTCATTCATTTTAAAAACTTCTAATGAGAACTCACTACATTCTGGAGACAATACTGAGAGCACAAAGATAAATAAAACAAAGATCTTACCCTTTGGGAACACACATCAGAATAAAGGAGAGAGAAATGTGACTAATCTGAATACATGCTATCTTTCTCATGAATGATTCCCAGTGTGTCCACAGCATCTGGTAGGAGTTCAGCAATATTTTTTTAAATGTATTAACAGAAAACAAAATAAAAGCTCTTGTAGGAATAAGATCACAGAGAGTTATACATAGGAGTTTTCTGAAGGTGATGGGGATAGGGAATAAGGATTTGTCTAAAATGAATGTGCTCAGATTTGCTAAATGAACAGGTCATCATTTTTAAGGAGGGTACGCAGTCGAAAGAAGATGATGAGGCGGAAGGTTAAACTACACAACCAAGGAATCCAGTTAATACACCAGAAAGAACCCAAATAATATGTTCACAAGAGACTGAAAATGACACAAACAAAGTAGTGGGTCTTTATATTGAGATACTAAGGTCTGAGGAGCAGGGACTGTGTCCACTCTGTTCACTAGTGTATTCCCTGGGGCTATGGAAGTTCCTGCAGCATAGAAGGTACTCATTAAATATTGTCAGATGAATGAATGAAAACAATAATTGACATTTACAAAAGCTTTACTCTGTTCTTTCTATTATCTGTGTTTATCCTCAGCAATTCTATGAGGCATTTTCTATATTTACCCTCAGGAAACTCAAGCGAAGAAAGGAAACATAACATGCACAAATTTTCCAAACAAAGTAAGATTGGAACTGGAATGTAAAACTCTGGGTTGCAGATGCCAAAATTGGGACTGTATATCCCGCTGATTCAAATACAGATGTCTGTACATTTTTGTATCCTAATTTTCTTACTATTACCTAAAGCTGAGTAAGCTTATACATGACTCCCTTATATTTTTCAAGTACTTGCTAATTTATGATGTATCTGCATTGCCTAATATTCCAGTTACTAAGCCTGTGTGACAAATTATCACAAAATGTATAGCTTACAATAATAAAAACATTCATTTTCTTCATTAATATGCAATTTGGTCGGTTTTGGCAAGAGTAGGTCCACTCAGCTCTGCTTGGCATCAGCTGTGATGGTTCAAAGGCTGTGATTATCTGAAAGCTTGATCACTTTCATGTCAGGATGGCAGCAAGGCCTTAGCTGGGACTGTCAACGGGAACAACTATGCTCTCTCCATGTGGCTTGGGCTTGCTCAGAGGATGGGGAATGGGTTCCAACGGTAAACAACCAGAAACACAGAGAGAAGAGAAACAGATTGAAAGAGAGATGCAGAGCAAGAGCAAAAGAAGAAGAGAGAGGAAGTAACTCTGCCGCCTGGTATAAGTTAGCCTTGGAGTCATACATCTCTATTGCCACTGTCTATCCATTAGGATGAATCATTAATGCCATCCAATTCTCACGAGGAGAATTAAACTCCATCTTTTTATTGAGAAGTTGCAATGCTTAGAAGACTACTTAGGACAGTAAATACTACTTTGAGCATTTTTGAAAAACTCAACCTGTCTGATCAACCATAAAACAAATAGGAAATTCCTTTAGAAAATGGAATATAGATTTTTCATATTCATGGAAAAGAGTTAATTCCTAATGTCTTGATAATATCAATATCTTATGTTAATTAATAATTTACTCAGTGTTAGTATTCACTTAATCCTCGTAGATCCAGTTATTATCTCTATTTTAAGGTTACAGAAATGGAGGCACAGAGAAGCACAGCAACTTGCCCAGTGTTACACAGCTAGTCAGGGATGTAGCTGGCGATCAAGCCAAGGCAATTTACTTTTGCTATTAGGTGCCACTTTACTGCCTTTCTTAGAGGAGTCTTGAAAAAAATAGTTATTGGCCAGTCACAGTGGCTCACGCCTGTAATCCCAGCACTTCAGGAGGCTGAGGCAGGAGGGTCACTTGAGACCAGGAGTTTCAGACCAGCCTGGTCAACATGGTGAAACCTCATCTCTACTAAAAATACAAAAATTAGCTGTGCATGGTGGTGCACGCCTGTAGTCCCAGCTACTCGGGAGACCAGGCAGGAGAATTGCTTGAACCTAGGGGGCAGAGGTTGCAGTGAGCAGAGATTGTGCCACTGCACTCCAGCCTGGGTGACAGTGAGGCTCCATCACAAAAAAAAAAAAAAAAAAAAAAAGAAAGAAAGAAAGAAAAGAAAAAAGAAGGAAATAGAGTTCTTACTCTTACTCTACAGACAATTTTGATAGTTTGATCTTTCTTCCATACAATTTCCTTCCATTCACATGTTCTAGACAACACAAACTGGTTTGGTTATATTGGCAATGTGTCCACTTAAAATATCGACAGAAAGAAACTCCATTAAGCAACTGAATTTCATGGTTTTTCTGGCAAAGAAATTTATTTTATGAGCTGTTTTAGCAAATAACTATATATGTAGTTCATAAATATTCAAAAAGTTAACAAATATTGAAGTGTAAGATATAAGGAAAAGCACAAGACAGATTTGAAATTTTTCTAAAAACAAATATTGTATATTATAGTATGTAAACTCTTTACTTCATAAACAGATCAGCACCTGTATGTAAATAACAATATACGTTAAGTCAGGAAGCAGTTGGGGAATGTATGAATAAGATAAAGATATATCCTATTTTTCTTTGAAATGGTGAAGAATACTCTTGAAATATCTGCTCATAGTTTTCTGATTATATACTATTGTGTCCTCAAATACAGTTTTTATTTTTAACATAGGATTATTATTTGTCAAAGCACTACTGCAATTTAAAAAATAATACATTATGAAAACTATTAAAATCTGGATAATTGACATCACTGCAAAGTAATGTTAAAATCCTAGTTTCTCAGCACAGTATTCATAATTATTATTATCCTAAAAAATCACTTAGCGACTTCCTTTTTGCATTTTACACCTATATAAATTTAAAAAGCAATAATCTTTTCCTTGTAAATTCTCATCATGGAAATTAGACATTTCTGCTTATCTGTAGAAATTTTGAAAAGATTCATGGCATTCATGGACTTTTAAATAAAAAAAATAAAAGCACTGTACCTGGCTAATTAAAAAAAAAAAAAATAAGCTTTTGGCATATTTTTAGTAAACAATTAGATTATTTTATCTACAACTTATCATCCACCCAGTGTGAAAATTTATCACCTGTGATTTGAGATATAAATACTGATGTAAATATATAGTGTTTTAGCTTGACATAAATATGTTATATTAAATGGGTTAACATTGTTTAACATATGTTGGTTGTATATCAAAATGATTTGGTTCCCTTTAAAATGTCAAATTGTTGAATCACTTTTAGAATATTCCAGTAATTAACTCAGACAACCTGGGTTTTAGGTGAGATGGATAATAAGAAACAGCTGGATCAGCTATTCTGCCATCAGGAGACATCATCGTAAAAGAAGGAGGTTTATAGACCCAAGTTCGTAAAATATTAGAATGACAAAGTACCACAGAGATTGTATAACCAAACTGACACCTTTTAAGGATGAGAAAAATGAGGTCAAGAGAATGACTTACCCAAAATCATATAGCAAGTTAAGTGTTAGAGTCAGCCTAGAACCAAAGTCTCTGTTTTCCAACACAAGGCGTCATCTTCTACATCCTACCATCTGCAATATGGACTGCAAGAAAACTAAAAAAGTGTTTTTTGTTTGTTTGTTTGTTTTTCCAGTACTATTTTACTTGCTCTGGGGAAAAACAAACAACAGCAACAAAACATGCACAGAGTGTCTTTGAGATATTAACTCTCAGAAAACACCATGAAAGAATCTGACAAAATTAACTCTGAAGCTGTAGTTGGTTACAGACAAAAGTATCTTTTTGGATTAGCTACAACACTTAACCTTAAACTATTTGACAGTATGTACAGGCTTTTAGTGCTTATAAGTGGTAGTACACTGAATAATAACCACCCCAAAATATCAAGACCTAATCCCTGGAATTTATAAACATTGTCTTATTTAGGAAAAGTCTTTGCAGATGTGATTAAATTAAGAATTTTGAGATGAGGAGACTATACTGGAATATCTGGGTGGACCCTAAAAGCTATCACAGTTATCCTTACAAGAAAGAAGCAGAGGGAGACCAGACACAGAGGAGAAGACAATGTGAAGAAGGAGGCAGATATTAGAGGGATGTGGCCACAAGCCCAGTGTATAATCAGAGTTCTCCAGAGAAGCAAGATGAATAGAATGTATATATAATGTGTATATATATAGAATGTATATATAAATGTATACAGAGAAAGAAAATTATTTTAAGGGATTGGCTTTTGTGATTGTGAAGACTTGGTGTATTAGTTTGTTTTCATGCTGCTAATAAAGACATATCCAAGGCTGGGCAATTTACACAAGAAAGAGGTTTAATGGACTTAAAGTTCCACGTGTCTGGGCAAGTCTCATAATAATGATGGAAGGCAAGGAGAAGCAAGTCACATCTTACACGGATGGCAGCAGGTAAAGAGAGAGAGCTTGTGCAGGGAAACTTCCCCTTGCAGAACCCTTAGATCTCATAAGACTTATTCACTATCATGAGAACAGAACGGGAAAGACCTGCCCCCATGAATCAATTACCTCTCACTGAGTGCCTCCCACAACACCTGGGAATTCAAGATGAGATTTGAGTGGGAACACTGCCAAACCATATCACTTGGTGAATTCAAAATAAACAGTTTTAGTTCAAAGTCAAAGGCAGTCAGGATGGAGAGCCCAGAAAAAAGCAATATTGCAGATGAAATCCAAAGGCCAATAATCATATGCTGATTATTATTTACTGAGTAAATAATCAAAATGAGTATAAATCCATTTCATCAAGAAAATGCTTTTTATCATTAAAAACGATGTTTCTGTTGATGCATGTTGTTATCAAATAAACTGTTATAGTTGTTTGAAATGGTAAACCCATGCCAGTGAGTAAACTGAAGTTAAGACAAATTAAAAGCCATAGATAAAATAAAAGCTACTGGTAGAATTTCCTCTTATGAGAGAGGTCAGATTTTTGGGTTTTTTTTCAGGCCTTTCACTGATTAGATAAGGCTGACACACACTAAGGGGAGAAATCTGCTTTACTCAAAGATGTAAATGCAAATCTTAGACAAAAGCACCCTCACAGATACATCTAGAATAATGTTTTCTGGAAGCTGTGGCTCCATCAACTAGACACACAAAATTAGACGTCATACCCAGGATTAGCCACTGGAAGCAAAAAGAGACAAGGAACAGATTCACTCCTAGGGAACCTGGAAAGATTATTTTTATGTTTTACTTTCTATTTTTTTTTTTCTAAAGAAACCATATTTTAAAATTCAAAATCAACTGTATGAATCTCTAAATATATTAAATGAAACATCCTGGGGTACTTGGCATTCTAGTTCCCATAATCTTTTGCCCCATTTTATCAATCATTGCCACATTAATAAGGATTTTTAGTAGTAGTTGAATAAGAGTCAAAATGTCTGAGTAAAAATGAGTATAAATGTACTTCCTCAAAAAAATACCTTTAATCATTAAAAACAATGTTTTTGTTGATGCATATTGTTATTAAATATACTAATATAATTGATTTGAAATGGTAAACCAGTGCCAGTGAGTAAATTGAAGTTCATTCAAACTAAAAGCCATAGGTGGGAAGTTATACCACACAAGCCCACACACACACAAATATTTATATATTGACTTGTCATTTAGAACAGTGCCTAGCACAGAGTAAGTGCTACCTGTAAATTTATTAAATAGGTAAAGAAATCATTTAAAAATACAATTTAGAATAAATAAAAATTAAAAATACAGCTAGAAATAAATCCCATAAAAGTTGCAAAACAGACTTTTAAAAACGTTTCAAACTTTATAGTAATTGAAGAATAACTAAACCATTGAGAGATGCAGCTTTTTTTTTAAAACTTTTATTTGAAGTTCAGGGGTACAAGTGCAGGTTTGTTACATAGCTAAACTCGTGTCATGGGGGTTTGTTGTAAAGATTATTTCATCACCTAGGTGTTAAGCCTAGTACCCATTAGTTATTTTTTATCCTGTCCCTCCTTCCATCCTCCACCCTCCAAAAGGCTCCAGGGTGTGTTTTTCCTCTCTATGTGTTCATATGTTCTCATCATTTAGCTCCCACATGTAAGTGAGAACATGGGGTACTCAGTTTTCTGTTCCTGTGTCAGTTTGCTAAGGGTAATGGCCCTTAGCCATTTAGGTTGATTCTATGACTTTGCTATTGTGAAGAGTGGAGATGTAACGTCTTTATGGATTTGAAAATATAATCTGATAATGATGTTACTTTCTACCAAAATCATCTACAATCCAATTCTAGTCAAAATCCCTATAGGAATTCATGTAGAACCTGTAAAGCAAATTCTAAAATTTAGATTGAACAGAAAAATATCAAGAAACTCTAGAAAACAATTATCTTAGAGGACTCATTGCCAGATAACAAGCATATTGTAAATCCATAATAATTAGAAAAATCTTAACCTTCATGTACTACTTGTGGAAATGTAAAATGGTACAGCCACTTCGTTAAACAGTTAAACACAGTGTTAAACAGTTAACTTTACAAAAGTTAAACATGAATGACCATATGATTCAGGAATTCCATTCCTAGGAATATATCCAAGAGAAATGTAAACATATGCCCACACAAAAACTTGTACATGAATGTTCATAGAAGGATTATTTATAACATTGGGAACAACCCAGTGTTCATCAACTGATGAATAGATAAATATAAGGCAGCATATTCTTATAACGGGATGTTATTCAGCAATAAAAATGGATGAAGTACTGCTACATGCGTCTATCAATCTTGAATACATTATCCCAAATAAAAGAACCCTGTCACAAAAGACCACCTATTGTAATTGTAGGATTCAATTTATATTAAAGGCAGAGACCAGGGAAATCTATAAAGAAAGTAGATTAGTGGTTTCTTAGGCCTGGAGTAAGGTGTAGTAGTGGATAGAAAGGGTTGAGGAGTAGGTGCTAATGAGTATGTGGTTGTTTTAAGAAGGATAAATATATTCCAAAAGTAGACTGTGGTGATTGTTACACAATACTGTGAATAAACTAAAAACGATTGGATTGTATAGTTTAAATGGATGACTTGTATGATATGAGAATTATACCCCAATAAGTAATAATCCTGCATAGGTAGACTAAAAAAATAAACAGAATAGATAGCCCAGAAACAAAAGCACTCGTATACTTAAACTTGATTTATTACACCACTGGGTTTTCAAATCACAGGTAAAAATAGATAATAATTAGTAAATGGTTTGAGAACACTTTGTTATTCATATGGGAAAAATATGAAATTGAATTCTTATCTTACAGTCTACAAAATATTTTATTCCACAGAAATTAAATAAGTAAATGCTATAGACAAAACGGAAACATTTAAAAAAAACATAGAGCATCTTTATTTCTTTGGAATATTTAAGAAAAAGCAAGGCATGGTAGCTCATGCCTGTAATCCCAGCACTTTGGGAGGCTGAGGTGGGAAGATTTCTTGATCTCAGGAGTTCGAGACCAGCCTGAGCAACATTATGAAACCCCATCTCTACAAAAAGTACAAAAAAATTAGCCAGGCATGGTGCCGTGCACCTGTAGTCCCGGTACCTGGGGGACTGAGGCAGGAGGATCCCTTGAACCTGGAAAGTTGAGGCTGCAGTGAGCCGAGATCATACCACTGAACTCAAACCTGGGGGGACAAAGTGAGACCCTGTCTCAAAAAAAAAAGAAAGAAAAAAATCACTAAACCACTTAATATAAAAAGCATAAAGTTGACACATTTTGCTATATTAAAATTAAGAACTTCTGATTACATTAATATACCACCATAAACATGAGGATAAGGCACAAGCTAGAATATTTACAGCATACATTTAAGTGACCAGAGAATTAGTATTTAAATGAATGGTATATGAGTATACCATTATACTCCAAATTATTTTTAATATCAGTATCTAAATGAATCATAGTATAATTAGTATCCAAATAAAAGAATAACGAATAAGCAAAAGACTAACATCGTCATAAAAAATGTGAAAAGATATAAACTGGAAATTCACAGAATTAGAAGCTGGCATGGCTGATAGAAGGATGACAATCCTTAGACCTTATTACTAATTTTGAAAACTCTTAAAACTGCAAGGAGGGCATCCATTGGTCTGGCAAATAATATAAGACCAGGTCTTGCCAAATACGGGTGCCGGTATGGAAAATGTATATCTTCATGTGCTTTGGAGGGCATATAAATTGTTATAAACACTCTGGAGAACGATTTTGAATTATCTTACACATGTGAAGATGTTCATAACTCATGCCCCAGCAATTTCTCTCTTATATGTATTCCCTATATTAGCTCTTGTACACCAGAAGATATTCATGAAAGCATACATGCCGCTGTTGTTTGTAACACTGAGAAAATGTAGAAAGTCAATAGACTCACTGTAGAGTACTATAATGTGGTAGCATGGGCGAATAGCTCAAGAATAATATTGAAATATAAGAGGAGGCCTTAGAATAACACAAAAGGCAAAATCATATTTCTATGTCCCTAAAAGAAATGTTTAGGAATGTAGAAAATGTGGAATGTAAGGAAAAGATATCGAACAGACCAGGGTCAGGCATATTCTACACCTCGGAGCTGCTAGTAAAGCTATGTTGTGGGTATGTGGATGTTTGTTTTTATTTTTATTGTTTTAAAAAAGCAATTAATGGTTAATGTAATATTTTGCATATATAATTATTATGAAAAGAAAATTTTTATTTGTATAGAGATTTCTCAGTGGAGAGTAAGGAGGTAAGTTATTTTTGTTGTTGTTTTGTTTGTTTGTTTGAGAGACAGGGTCTTTCTCTGTCTCTGTCTCCCAGGCTGGAATGCAATAGCAGGATCGTAGACTATAGCTCACTGCAGCCTTGATCTCCTGGGCTCAAGCAATCCTCCCTCCTCAGCCTCAGCCTCTCAAAGTGTGGGATTACAGGTGTAAGCCACCATACCTCGCCTTTTTAAAATTATTATTATTAATTCATTTTAGTAACTCAAGAATTTCAGACTATTTACTTCACTCGTCTTTGTAATTGGTAAAGGTATCTAAGCAAATATTAAATGACATGAGAATTAATCTAATTTAACGTAAAAATTCTATTACAACTACTTGATTTTCACTATTTTGGGGTAATTTTCCAATGAAAAATTTAAATGTTACTTTACAAGGCTAGATAAAACACTTTTGTTCATTAAGATAAATTGCTAAACCATATTTCAATTTTATCTGTTCCTCTATATCATAGAGTTTTTTGTTTGTTTGTTTGTTTGTTTGTTTGTTTGAAGACAGGTCTTGCTTTGTTGCCCAGGCTGGGGTGCAGTGGCATGATCACGGCTCACGACAATCTCCACCTCTCAGGCTCAAGCAATCCTGCCTCCTAGGCCTCCTGAGTAGCTGAAACGATAGGCATGCTGTTTTATTTCTTAATACTACCTATATGGTGGAGGTTTCTTGATAGAACCTATAAGGTGGAAACTTTCTTCTGCTGCCTTCCTGGTGTATCAGAATGGACAAACAGCCCTGGGGCTGGGTGTCTTGCAGAACCCAACTTTCTTCTTAATTTATAAATTGCTATAGAGGACATTTATCATGTTGTTAGTTAAATATTTCCATTAAAAAATTCCATCAGAGAAAAGTAAATCTAACGTAAATGAACTCCAGTCCATCTTTTTAATTGTCACTCTTTATAATTCTCAATAGAAGGTTTCCATAAAACCAGTTTTACTAGATGGTG
Organism: Theropithecus gelada; assembly: GCF_003255815.1. NCBI lineage: Eukaryota > Metazoa > Chordata > Mammalia > Primates > Cercopithecidae > Theropithecus > Theropithecus gelada. The sequence goes on along the minus strand of NC_037675.1, from coordinate 84,468,587 downwards.
TGATAAGAAAGTAAATTTTAGTTTTGATTGCTTTAGAATATAAAGTCCCCTCAATATTTCATTCATTAATTTTAATTACACCATTTGTAAGTAGTTTACGGTGGACTGGCCCTGAGCCAGACTCCTGTGTGCACAGGCAGTGCACTTCAGTGATGATGTTTCTCCCTTCCATATGTCACATCAAGAAAAGGAGACTACTCTACTCATATGATCTATTTTGCTGGAACAATATCAGGCTTATTACTGGGCTTTACCAGTTTTTCAGAGCATTCATTTTCTACTCTACAGAATATAAAAATCATATCTCTATATAGGGTCCATTTTTATAGACGGACCAATGAGTGTCTGAGTTCAAACGGGTCTATAAAGAGAAGGGTTGACAGTCAGTCAACACAGATTTATATAAGAAGGGAGATAAAAAAATGAAAAAATAATATAAAGCAAAAGAGAAAAAGAGATTGAGAGAGATTAGTTTTATTTTTGTTTTGTTATAAAGAGCTATTTGTTTTCTGTAATTTCCCAAAGCTGAACTATTCATTCACTTATTCACTGATTTAATAAACACATTTGGAGAAACTGCTGCGAGTTAGGGAATTACGTTAGGTAACACTGCAAAACTTCTTAAAAGTTTTCCCCCAAATTTCTCTCTAATATTCCTTGATAGAAAAGGTTTAAAGGCTATGTTACTTTAATGAAGGGACTGATGAAGGTTAAACAAGATTTTTACTACAGAACTTGCATAAATTGTTGAAAGGACATATAATCTAAACAAAGGGGTTGAAGAATGTTAAACGAGTTTGTTTACTGCAGACATTCTCGTGACCTTTAATTTCTGAGTATGCATTATAAATCTCTAACAGAAGCATATTCTATGCAGATTTTTCTAAGAATATTTCATTGAATAATCATTTTTATGTTTGTTTTTCATTTTAGGTTCATTTTAAGCAATGAAAAAAGACATGAAAATGATTATTCAATCAAATATTTTAAGCATTTAACCCTGAATGTGAGTTTAAGATAGAAAGCTGATCTTTGTAGATTCACAGTTCTAAATATAACTGGCAGATGGGAAGAGGAGGCTTGGTTTTGTTCTTTTGTTTTTGTGTGTATAGTTTTATTTTTGGAAAACATCATGTTTGCATTAAATATTTAATATCCTCTCTTATCAAAGTGGTCATTTTGTTTTCTGTTTTTCTTTCTCGCTATATTGGGTATGATTGACAAAAATTTAAGATGTACAGTATTTAATGTAGGCATATGTTGTGAAATGATTACCAAAATAGGACTAATTAACATATCCATCACTTTACATAATTACCTTTTTGTGTTATTTAATACTAACAATTTTCGCTTTTGTATTGAATGGTTCTTCATACATACTAATTTATGCAGCAATTAGTTATTATATGTTATTATATACCAGACACTAAAAATAGGAAATGCATTTTTGTAATAATTTTGAATATTTTAAATTTAAATTATATATTTAACCTACAGAGTGTTATGGCTTCTTTAGGAGCTTAAATGGCTTTAATAACATTTGTTGACAAATTAATCATTTCTGTGACACTTAGGGGTCATAATAATTCAAGTAAAATTTGAGTGTAATTGAAAAATCTCGTATCAGTAAATATTCATTTTCATTACTCTTTAGCAAAAAGAAAAAAAATCTGCTTTACAAGCAGTTGATTACAAATTGTATGACTATATCTGAAAATTTGGAAAACAACACTTAACTAAATATATTCTTTATGTTTCTGCTATAGAAAAAGAGAGAGACTGAAGAAGAAGAAGGAAATAAATACTTAAAAATGTGTATCTAAGCTGTATTTAAGCTAAGAGACGGTGACGAGGGGGGAAATGTTATTATAATTAAGAAGGAACTACTGAAGCCATATAACCTCGTTAATCACCTTTTGCCAAAATCTCAAGCCATTTTAAAAATAGTCTGTACCCAAGACATGAATATGCCTTTAACAAACTCTTAACTTTCTGCTAAATTGCCTAAAAACAGTCAAGAACCCTGCAGTTAAAAGGTTGTACAAGTGAGCCTATTAAAAGTAATAAACTAGGATCTATTTAATTATATGATTTGTTAGTAACTGTCATTGAAAAACAAAATTGAGCAGGATAATATCTGAATACGCATTAGATTTAAAAAGGGGAGATGTGCTAATGAAAAATTACCTCATTAGCAATGATTAATAACATAATTTGCAAACATTTATATGTGACCCAATAAAAACAAATGTGGAAGGTTAGTTTTCCAATCTGGTAAAAGCTGGCAAAACCTTGTTTAGACTAGAGCAAAATGTGATTCCTTTCCAGGCTTTGAAGCTGAGTCAACACAGACAGAATGAAGTGTAGATTTATTTTGGACAATTCTCTATAATTTGGATTACCACAGAATCTTTTCCAAAGTTTACTGCATAATTTTGACTTCTTTTTTACTCACTCTGTATACTTTGTGTATCTAGAAGTAAAGAAGGTGTAAATGGTACCGGAAGGGTTATGGAGAGTATTCAAAAATCAGCCATGTTTGTTTAAAAACAAAAAATTCAAAAAGCTATATGTTTAAAAATAAAGAAATTGACACATGTGCGCTAATTTTATTTCTCAAAAAATAATTTCTATGTTAAGATTGGCATGGTGAAATTAGTTTTTAAACAAAAACTGGGACCTATGATTTGACAATCCATGTCTTCCATGTGAAATATTTATAAGGACAGTTTTGCAGTGTTTTAAAATTGAACCAATTTAGTTATACAATTAGCAAATCACATTTATTAAAAATGTATCCTCTTTCAACCAGAATATAAGCCTATCATTTATAAGAAAAATGTGGTATTCAACTTGTTATCATCAGATTCTAGAGCCTTGTGTGTAGATTTTGTACATTAATCTTTTCAGTGGTTGAATAAAATCTTACAGGTAATTAGAAATTAACTGGAAAACCCAAGCTGTCTGGTCAGTTTACATTTAGGCAGGAGAGTCAGGTTTCAGATCATCTCTTCTGTATTACCACAGTGGTTTTTGTTTCTTGGTTGGTTTGTTTTGAGATGGAGTTTCGCTCTTGTTGCTGAGGCTGGAGTGCAATGGTGCGATCTCAGCTCACTGCAACCTCCACCTCCCGGAATCAAGCGATTCTCCCACCTCAGCCTCCCTAGTAGCTGGGATTACAGGTCCCTGCCACCACATCCAGCTAATTTGGTTTTTCGTAGAGGTGGGGTTTCATGGTGTTGGCCAGGCTGTTCTCAAACTCCTGATCTCAGGCGATCCACCCAACTCAGCTTCCCAAAGTGCCATCATGTTTTGTGAGAAGACCTTTCCTTTTATGTTGTGTAAAGAATTACCACAATTATCCATTTTTCACAGCTCATGTCTAAATGTAGCAAGGGAATGGACCAGGGCACAGTTAAATTGGGCCACACACAGTGTTGTTGCAGTCATTTTTACAGATGAGCATGTGCTAGTGCTTGACCTATAGAGCTTCAGCATTCCGTATTATCTTGAAACTAGAGGAGGAAAATCCTGGAACTTAGTTCTGTCAGTCTGTCAGGATTTCAAGAACATGCCCTATTCCTATACCTCTCCCTGTGCTTCTTCTGAATTTTTGGACATTGGGCAAGAGAATTTTGTGACCCTCTTTAATGGGAAAAACTATTCCCAACTATATCTTCTGTATCGACTGTCTCTATTTTGATGTTACTTGATCTGATTTAAGACAATGGCACTTTTTTATGAAAACAAATTTGACTACTCTGCATTCTATTTTTCCTTTGGTTTTTAGTGTCTTTAGAATAATTCAAACTAAAAGAATCTTATTCTGGGTAAAGGAAAGTCTACTATGAAGCATGCTTATTGAAAAGCCCTCATCTTTTCATCAATCTTACCACCGTGTCTCCAGATATAGAGAGATCTCTATTGATAACATGCTCCTGGAGATGAACTTTAAAATAGTTAACATAATGGCAGTGATCTAGCTTAGAGCAGAGACTATCTAATCCCAGTTTTCCTTCATTCTCATATTTTCCACTTTCTCCTTATCCATCTCCCATCTTCTTTCTCATGATTCATGATCTAATATTAATTTTATATGCTTGTTGCTATGAAGCACTTATTTCCAGGGGCATAAGGGTATGTGTGACAAAGCCTCAACTTATGTTTAAACACTCTCCCTTCTCCCAATATCTTATATACAGGTTTATGCACATAGGCAGCCTATAACAAATTCCCACAAAACATATATTCTTTCATATTGATTTAAGAAGACCTAACTTCTTAAATGTAATCAACAAATGTTCTCTTCATATAAGATCTCCGTATTCTAAACTGTAGAAAAGTAGTGCAAGTATCTATACCTCTTTATGATTGCTAGACTCCTATCTACATGAACACAGTAAATGAAAGACAAACAAAACACAGAAAAAATTAGGCTGCACTAATGTTTCTCTAGGACAAAATTAATACATGAAATATATGCATTTAAAAATATTTGATTTTGAAATTTAATGCCTTACCTAAGGTTTTTCATTAAGGTTAATTATTACTTTTATCTACTCATGTGTTATCTGTTTTGTTTAGTACAAATTTTTGTATGAACTTGAAAAATGTAGAGGAGTTAACAAGCTTCTGAAACAATCATCTTCTAATAAGAAAAACTTTACATGCAGGCTCATGTCTCAGTTCGTGGTCATATTTTGATTGTTAATGAAGAACTAAGATAATGCATTAGCTTACAGGATTCATACTGACCTTTTATCAAAGGATTTCTGTTGCAACAACAGAAAATCACTCACTCACTCACTCACTCACTCACTCACTCTCCCACTCACTCACAGTAATGTTGTAGTTGGAAGGGCCAACTGAGGTTACAGCAGAAAAATGAACAAGCTTTAAACGTCGATACTTGTGAAATCCAAGAAGGATAGCTAAAATAAGTAGTTTTAACTAGTTTAAAACTACTTAAAATGTTATCTTTAAGACAAGATTAAGTATCAAGTTTATGGTGGATCCTGGTAATCTGAAGAATGCCGCCTTCCAAAACAACACGCCCTAATCTTCCAAGCCTGTAATATGTTAACTTATGTGGGTACAGAGATTTTCAGGATGTGATTGAATTCAGAATCTTGAGATCCTGAGATTGACCTAGATAATTAAAGTAAAGCAAATATGAGTGCAAGATCCCTATAAGAGTCAGGCAAGGGGATCAGAAGAGTAGTAGGAGGGGTGATGAAGGGAAGGAAAGCAAGAGGTTAGTGTGGTGCAGAGAAGGGGACCCCAAACTGAGACATGTGGGTGCCCTCTATCAGCTGGGAAAGACAAGAAATGAATTTTCCCTTAAAATCATCAGAGAGAACCACCCCAGCCAATGTCCCTGAGAAGGAATTTGGACCTCTGGCCTCCAGAACTATGAAAGAATACGTTTTGTTACCTCAGCAATAGGAAACTAACATATAGACATAGATCATTTTTGAGGGGCATAGGGGAGAATCTAAAAGAACTTCAGATGTCCTTAATGATGTTCTCCTTCTTTTTTACAAGTGACATGTGAGAAAAAATATCATGATGAAAATTACCTTTTCCATATAGTTTAATATTCACACTACGCTGAAAAAAACCTGATTTTAACGCCATTTTACATTTTTCCAACATCTCCTCTTCATTTCTATTTAATTCTCAAGGATTAATATAATTAATCTATTTGTAGATCAAAAATCCTAAACATTTTATTATTTTTATGTCTTCTGTTTAAGATAAGAGATTCTCGTATAATTAGCCTTATTTAAAATTTAGCATGCAAATGTGGCAATTTGTAAAATAAACTTGTGTCATGGAATTTTGATTATAAAGTTCAGAAAGAAAGGAAATAGAATTTGTTGCCTGGACATCAGAAAATGTCAGTTCTACCTTGACTTAGTACATTCAAGCGTCTATAACTAGCATACCCTGATAGATTTACACCCCATAAATGTACTTCTCAGTTTCAGAGGCTGGGAAGTTAACAGTCAATGTACCAGTATATTGGATGTTTGATGAGGGACAGTTTCCTGATTCATAGACAGTCTTCTCATTGAAACCTCACATGGCAGGAGTGAGGAGAGATCCCCCTGGAGCTTCTTTTTTAAAAGCACTAATCCCACTCATGAAGGCTGTGCCCTGATGACCTTTTCACTTCCCAAAGACTTGACCTTCTAATACCATCACTTGGTGATTTAGTTTTCAACATATTAATTTTAGGGAGGGCATAAACATTCAGAACATATTATTGTCCCTGGATCCCAAAATTCATGGTCTTCTCAGATGCAATACTCTTCTCATACATTTCATTCTATCGTTTCCAAAGTATTAATTTGTTCCAGCAGTAACTAAAAAGTTTAAAGTCCAAAGTCTCATCTAAATATTACCTATGTCAGATAGGGGTGAGACTTAGGGTACAATTCATTCTGAGGCAAATTGTTCTCCATCTGTGAACTTGTGAAATTAAACATATAATGTGCCTCTAAAATACAATTGTGGTTCTGGCATAAGATAGATACTCCCATTCAAAAAGAAATTTGAAAGAAGAAAAGAATGAAATGTCTCTAGCAAATCTAAACCCTTAAGGCTCAAGAACATATATATATATATTTTTTAAATTTGGCACTCTGTCCTTCAGACCTGCTGGAGCCAATTACACGGTTTTGCTGGACACAACCTAAACTGCAGCTTTCATGAGTTAAGTCATATGCCTAAAGATCTCCTTGCTCAGAATTGCCTGCCAGTGGCTTTACCCATTTAAGGTCATAGGAATATAACTCTTGCAAGCTGGACCTTTGAAGGGAAGGGGCAGCATTAATGATTTCCATTTTATTCCATCGTCTTAGAAAATAGGTCCTCATTTTTGTTTACATGGATGACTAATTTCCACACTGTCTTGATGAACAGCTTCTAGCTTCAGTTGAGATGGCTGAACTTTATTCTCTTTACTACACTCTTACTCTCTTTCAAACAGGCTTTCTTATTTTTGCAATATGGATAGACTGAGAATTTTCCTAATTTTAAATTTCTATTTCCCTTTTGATGAACAATTCTGTCTTTAAATCATTTCTTTATTCTCTCATTTTAACATAAGCAGTCAAGAGGAGCAAGGCCATTCATAAACATTTTGCTTAGAAATTTACTCCGTCAAATATCCAATTTCACTATGCACCATTTCTATCCTTTCACAAAACACTAGGACGCAAACATAATTCAACCAAGTTCTTTGTCACTTTATAGCAAGAATTGCGTTTTCTCTAAAATCCAATAACATGTTTCTTATTTCTGTCTGAAACCTCATCAGAATGACCTTTACCATCTATATTTCTGACAATATTGTGTTCAAAATATCTTAGGTATTCTCCAAGTCAATCGAGACTTTCCCTAAATCACTCCGCCTCTCCTTCTAAGCTTTTTCCAAATTCCCTAAACAATTTGTTTATGGTAATGTAGACTTTTTCTAACCTGTACTTCAAAAGTCTTCCAGCCTCTACCCATTACTGGTTCTGAAACCACTTCCACATTTTAATGCATTTGTTACATCAGCTCTCCACTTCTTGGTATCAATTTTCCGTCTTAGTTTATTTGGGCTGCTATAACAAATGCTAAAGACTGGGTATAGGTTTTTTAAGTAGAAATTTATTTTTCATAATTCTGGAGGCTAGAAGTCTGAGATCAGTTGCTAGCCTAGCTGAGTTCTAGTGACAGCTCTCGTCTGGGATGCAAATGGCCAACTTCTTGTTGAAGTTGGCAGAATGGCAGAGGAATCTCCCTGCAGTCTCTTTTATAAAGGCACTAATTCTACTCATGAGAGCTCCATCCTCATGGTCCAACAACCCCCAAAGGCCCTCACCTCCTAACAGCATCAACTTGGGGGATGAGATTTAACATATACATTTTCAGGGAACACATTTATTCAGACTGCAGTATAGCTAAATTAGTTTCAAGTAAGTCGACAAGTTATGTCATTTCCCAGTTTCCTCAATTTTTAAAACCAAATGATGAAAGTAGATTTTTTTAAGGTATATTTCCTCTTGAAAATAGATTATTACATGACATGTAGAATGTAATAAGTGAGTTCCCTTGATATAGTGAGTCCATCTTAGAAAAAGACTCCATCTTACATTTCAAAAGGCATCAAGCCAATGGGGTCCAGTTGTTTGCCTAGTCAGGAGAGATAACACCAAATCAGATAAGGGTGTAATCCTTTACTATCAATTCTCACCAGAGGACTCAAGGTCCATAATATTAGCAGAAATTCAGCAGCTAGACATGGTCTTCTTGGTAGACCCTGTCTTTTCATCATTCGTGATCTGCATCTCACATCTGCTGCTGAAGACTCTGCCTAAATCAAGGATTCTTCTTTGTAAGACATTGATGACTGTCTGGATCAGGCGAGACTCTCTGGATCAGGACAAGGACTCTCGTTGTCCATGTCACTCTACTTGGACTGGCTCATTAACACCTTTTCAATGATCTTTTTCTCTTGATGTTAAATGTTACTCTGTTTGGTGTGAAATTTTAATCTCTAACATTTATAGATTTGATTAAATATATTATTACATATGGTTTGCAATATTGACTGATTGATTGGTGGAGTGGCTTCAGCCTATGTACCCATGGATCTCAGTGCTGAGTGATGGGTAGTACCAAGAAGAATTGTCTCCTTGGAAAAGGACTCCATGTGGCTCATTGTTTCTATTACTGAAATAGCAGTAAAATTCTGACTGAAAATACACAAATGCGCATGGATCTGGTTATGTCTGATCTTGAACCACTCACAACAAAGTGACAGTGAGTATTTTTGTTGTTGTTGTTAGTTTCTAATTCCAGCAACAGTCCTAAATTGGGGCTCAAGGAACAAAGCAAATAGGTCCTCTAAGAATCTCAGAAGAATTCATACCAAAGAACTGAACCTGAGGATAGCTCTTCAATTGGAGAGCTTGTAGTGTTGTTGGATCCCAACTGTCTTATATGTGCTGTGGTAAATAAACATTTTCCGGCCATCACAAAATTTTGAGAAATTAGGTAGTGGAAAATAGGAAGAAAGCATAGAATAAAGTTTATTGTTATTAAATTCAACATGTAATGGAGCAATGTAGATCAAGCCCAGCTCAATATTACAACATTTACAAACATTTTGAAACAGCAAAATCAATTACCATGTGAAATTTAACTTATTTTGGTAGGACTGTCTTGTTTTTCTTACTTAGTTACTTTAATCATTTTATGCTAATGTTCCAAGATTTTCCATACTAGATAAAGTAAATTTTCAGCTATATTGTAGTAACCTTTCAAAACCTCAGAAGTTTCTAATACGCTTTTAAATAAGAAAAAGCAAAAATATTGAGTTTTATAAAAAAGACGTATTTTGATTCAAAATAGCAAAATAAAGAAAATAGTGAATTGGAAAACAATGTATGATGCCTTTTTTACTCAAGTTGATGGTAATATTTTAACTAAATTTTATATTGTCTTTGTGAGTAGATAAAAGGACAAAACAGCTTAATGCTAATAATTGTCCGCCCTCTCACTACAGTGAAAAGTTGACTGTTTTCTGTACAATTGTATAATGAAATTGAAGGTGATTAAGAACCTTATATTGGCATAGCATGTACCCACATTTTATAATAAGAATAAAGCTTTCCAGTTTAGGTGTGATTCTAATATATCTTTTGTTAGCTGAAACTATGGACAAATTTACTAAGCCTCTCCAGGAATTAATAAAGGTAACCTTCAAGACAGGCTGTTGTAAGGCTTAGGTGTGATAATTCTGTGTTTAGACACTTATCACAGTCTCACCAAGTCCTTAAATGATAGCTATTGTCATTTTATTAACATTGTTATATGCCAGCTTTTATGAATTCACATTGATTGCTTAAGTATGAGGGTATGTACTGTGAACAAAGATATAACTAAAACAACCAAAAAAGCATTCAGCTTTAAAATCAAAGACTACTTTGAAAACATTTGTAGTAGAAATAATTATTTTATTTTCACTTTTACTTGTGAAATTTATACATAAGTTTTAAAATGCAAACATCCAAACATTTACCATTTAGGACTACAACAATAAATAATGTTAGTAAATTTCATGTTATTGGCAAAGAACTTGCATCTGCAGATTATTGGATGTTAAAACAGAAATTGAGTTAATTTATCATCAAAATGCTTAATGTCATAACTGCCTTTTTCTGAGGCATGTTTCATAAAGCTAACTCACTTAGTCTCTGTATAGTTTCTAGCTGTGGAAGTGGAACTTCCTCTTACTCAGCTGTATAAGTCAGCCAAAGACAGCTATATTGACAGCTGGGAATCAAGTCAATTTCTCTGACTCTATACTCTGATTTTAGGAAGTGGCCTCTTCAATTTTTTCTTACAAATAGAATTTCCTTTGTGGACTGAGGCAATCCTTGACTTAGTTTCCTGATCAGATATGTCTTGTTTTACTACTCCTGTTAAATGCTGGAATTGTGTTCTGTAATTTTAGTACTAATCCCAGCCAGTTCTTCAGTGTGCCCCCATGAACTTCCTTGATGATTTGCTTTTGACAAATTTTAAAAATTAGGAGATATTTTCTTCATAGTTTTTATTTTATATTCATTTCCTTATCCTTTTCTCTTAATGAACATCTTGTTTCTGATAACATGTCATGCTCTGAAATACCTTTGTCGTCTGAAGTTCCTTCTCTGATGCCATTTCGTTCTCAACACCAGCACATACCCCGTTCTATCCCTGTGTTTCAGTCAGATATAGTGGAAACAAATAAACACTGTACTCCATTTCAGCCTTGAAAGAAGAAGCAAATTGTTTGCTCTGTCAAAGTGGTGCAATAAAACAAAATAAAATAAAATAAAATCCCAGTGTGTGCTGAGTCAATAGTAGTCACCCTAAGCCAATCAGTGACTTTGCATGTGATATAAATCTGTGTGCTCTAGGGGGCAAAGTAGAAGATATTTGAGATCTAAGACACTTGAAATGATAAGAAAGGCAAGCTGTTTCAAACGGCATGGCACAGATGCAGTCAGGAGAGGGGATAGTACATCTGCAGCATTGTCTTTAGAATAGGACTATCCTGGGTTTATGTAAAACCATCATTAGTCACCTGCTGTGTGATCTCCCTCAACTGCCCTGAGTGACAGATTACTCATCTGTAAAAATGAGAGTAAAAATATATCTCATTGAGGGTCAGGTTTAAAAATGAAAATACTTATGTTAAAGACTTGCAACAATATAGTAGGAACATGAAATACCAGTGATGATGATGATAATAGTAATAATTACTAATGTGTTTTAATTTAGGATCTTTAAGATGGACAGCACCTTTTCAATGATTAGGAGAGATGCAACATGAAAATCGTTTATTATTTACAGATCTTGAGGGGTATAGATGCGTCTGGAGGCCACACACATGAAGGATAGAGAGCAGGTGAAGAGAACAGAGAGAAAGAGACCACAGATCAATGTCTTTATTGGGATCTAGGACATTATTCAAACAGATTTCCTATGGGAAGTTTTACTTGGTAGGTTTAAAGCAAGCAGACACAAAGTCCGACAGGTAACACTGTGAGTGGAAAATGGTCACAGTTGCATATCTGCACAGGCCATATGGAATGTGGAGATTAGCAGGGCCAGTCAAGTAGGCTGTATCTAGCGGCCACATAGGGAAGTGGTCACCATTGGGAAGTTGTTTAAGTCGGATATCTGGATTGATCACACTGGGGAACTGAGAGCTGGCGTAGGACTAGAAACTGTTTCAAGAGTGACTAAGCTTTACTTCTGGCATAAAAAATGTAAACATATTCAAAATGGATATGAAGGCAACATAAAATTATAAGAATTCACTATATATTGGCATAATCATTGTATTGGTATCAGTTGAAAATCTCTTACTTATCCAGACAGTCTCCCTCCTTCCATGTTTCCTTCCATATTTACCCCTCAAGATATATATTGTCAATTTACGTATTTTTACTCTCTAAGTTTGCCTTTGAACATCAACCAAATTCTTACACACAAATGTTGGTGTAACTGTAAGGAGTATCATTTTTTTTTTTTTTCAGGACTCTTACCCTCTAGTAACGCACTTGCCATTCCTTACCTTCTTTAGCAATTTCTCCAAACAGAGCAAGTGACCAGTCACTACAGCAGCCTCAAGCCCCAAATTTCAAAATTTTCCCTGGAAAATTAAGGTTGCTATCTGAAACAAAGGAAATAAAGTCAAGCAAAGTAAGTAACAAAAGTGAATATGCTGTGGGTATGAACATTTTAAAGCAATGTTACTAAAGTTGTAACAATGGCCCGTAGAAGGAGTATGCATAAACTCACTCTCTGTCATTTGACATTTAGTTCTTTGCAAAGTGATTTGATGCTTCAGGGCTTAAAAATATTGTGTAATTTATTTAACATTTATATAGTAATTTATATTTGTTACAATCTTACACGACTTTTATTACTTTGTGATTTACACTTGCTCAGTGTGCAAAATACTTCCTACATATTAAGGGAGAGCTTTTGAAATTGATCACTTTTTCAGCCTCAATAAGTTGTCGTGTAATAAATTACAATAAGCTTAAATACTCATTAGTTCAGCAACCTGTTCAAGTTCAGTGTAAGCTAACTGCAGCCTAAAGGAAATAGACCAGCATCCTGAGATATGGCATTGATCTCTGTACTTTCTTGAGTTGATACTCCTTTCAATCATAGTATTTGATTCTATAATTGAGACTTCCAATAAGGATGCTTAAGAATTTAAGAAAGCTTAGCTACTTAAATATTTAATAAATTCAAATATCCTGAAGAACCTACATTGTTCAAGGCAGGATCAATGATTTTGAATTATCAGAAATTCATCTAAGTTTCAAGAATATGTTTTGAATTTGATTGGTTCAATTCAGAGTTATTCAGCTAGTGTTTAATACTAGATTCAAAGTGGTACACAACAAACAATGAAAGGGATAGGGCAACTGTAATATGTAACTGATATTTCCTGTATGCCTTTTTCTATTTACAGTATAATCAAGATACTAGATAAATCTGGGTTTTGAATAAATAAGGCAGGTATAAACTAACCAAGGGCATCCTGGAGCTGACATTTGCTTGCACTGTGTCACTAGAACTAAGCTGTGAATCATGTTTCATACTGCTTCAACATTTACTATGAAATTACAAAGCAAGGCAATAAGTAGAGCTGAATAATTTTAATGCAGTACATTACTTGGTTGCATACCCTAACTCAAAGTTTTAAGTTAAAGACAATCTTTAGGCCAGGTGCAGTGGCTCACGCCTGTAATCCCAGCACTTTGGGAGGCTGAGGTGGGCGGATCACCTGAGGTCAGGAGTTCAAGACTAGCCTGGCCAACATGAAGAAACTCCATCTCTAGTCAAAATACAAAAATTAGCCAGCCATGGTGGAGCATGCCTGTAATCCCAGCTACTCGGGAGGCTGAGACAGGAGAAACATTTGAATCAGGAGGTGGAGGTTGCAGTGAGCCGAGATCACGTCACTGCACTCCAGTCTAGGAGACAGCGCAAGACTCTGTCTCAAAAAAATAAAAAAAACAATCTTGAAAGCCTGCTGATAATTCTGTTGATTTAAGTAACCACATATTAATTGTTCTTCAATAGAAATAATTTTTATCTATGAAACTTTGTTTTCTGTGTAGATACTAACTTTATTAATAATAATGCTCTCCACTTTCATATATGCTACATCACTGACCAATTTTAAGTGTTTTCTCTTTTCCAGAAATCACTGGAGAAAGCAAAGATGTTTTGGCATCAACTGAACTTGGATCGTAACATTGACTCTGCCACTTTCTAGTTGTAATGAGCTTCAATTTTTGTTTTACAAAATGGGGATAATATTACACACTTCACAGAGTTATTGTGAGCATTCATTTAAGTAAATGAAGTAACTGACATGAAAACTGATTATGTAACTCGCCTAAAGTCTTCCAACTAGGAATGATGCTGCATATATTTAAATCTCTGTCTGTGACACTAAGGTAAGTGCTTTTGAACTACATCTTGTTGGTATTGGAAACAGTGCACAGTAAACTGCTATGTACTCAACCTTTATTTCTGCACGGAATCTTGCACACTGCTTCTATTAAATATACACAGTTAAAATCTTATGCGTTTAAAGTTTCTGTCAGAGTGTGTAAAATCTCCTACTCTGAATAGTAAGGTAGAGAAGAAATGTGCTCCTTCAGGTTCAAGAAGATTACACAAACCAGTTCTAAGAAACAGCCAGCCCTTCTTACCATGTAGTCATTTAAAAATAGATCCACAAATTATTTAATAATCCTCCACCCCTCTAAAGATGGAGCCTGATTTCCCTTACCTGAAACAAGTACAATCCTTACTAATTTGCTTCTAATTAATGATATGGTGGAGGTGATTGTGTGTGATTTCTGAGACTAGATCATAAAAGAAACTGCTTTATCCTGTTCTTTCTCTTCGACTCCTTGCTCTGGGGAAAATCTGTTGTCATGTCATGTGGGCCCTCAAGCAGCCCTAAAGAAAGGTTAACATGGCAAAGAATTGAGCTCTTCTGCCAGCAGCTAGCAAGGAAATGAAACCCTGTGCCAATAGCCACATAAGGGGATAATCTTGAGTGAATCTTTCAGTCCCAGTGAAGCCTTTAGGTGATGGCAACTCAGGCCAACAGCTCGACAGCAACATCATGAAAGAATCTGAACCAGAATCATCTGACTAATCAATGCTGAAATTAATGACTCACAGAAAATGTTAGATAATAAATGTTTATCGTTATAATCCAACAAGTGTTAGGGTAATTTTTTTGAAGCAATAGATAGATAATGCACTACTGCTCTGAAGTACACACAAATAAATGTGTTGTCCAAGACTTCTGCCTTTTTGTGTTTGTTTGTTTGTTTGTTCATTTGTTTGTTTTTTGAGACTGAGTCTTGCTCTGTTGCCCAGGCTGGAGTGCAGTGACTCGATCTCGGCTCGCTGGATCCTCCACCTCCTGGGTTCAAGTGATTCTCCTGCCTCAGTCTGTACTACAGCTGAGACTACAGGCACGTGCCACCATGCCCAGCTAACTTTTTTGTAGTTTTAGTAGGGACGGGGTTTTACCATGTTAATTAGGATGGTCTCAATCTCCTGATCTCGTGATCCGCCTGCCTCGGCCTCCCAAAGTGCTGGGATTAAAGGCATGAGCCATCATGCCTGGCCCCTTTTTCTAAAGAGCAAAAGGGAATTCAGCTAATTTTTTTTTGAGATACTTATTACAAAACAAATAAATTTGCACAAATCTAGTAGGTGAGTTCAGTTGGAATAAAGGAGTATAATTTATCTAAGAAACAGATTTGAAGTTTGTATGCGATGATATTCCTTTGAGTATCAGATTATTATGTAAGGTAAAGCAGTGTAGAACTTTTTAGGCAACATGGGAAACACATGAGCATTAGTAAATTTTTAAAATTCTTCTAGTATCCCAAGGGAATTATGTTCTCCAGGTGACAGTAGATCTAAAATAAGACTGGCAATCATGACTTCAACTTTGATGCAGATCATAAAATCACAGAAAGGAAACTTTCATCAGAACTCAGTCAAAAATAATGCGATACTTAAGCAGACTCCAAGTGCTTGGGGAGTGAAATTCAGCTTTGTAGATGCGCATACAGCTCCCACAACCGTCAGAACCCTCTGACAGAGGGCAGGTTGCTGATGCATTACAGAATGCTTCTGGCTGGCACTCTGTTTAAACAACCTAAAGTGATGCATAGCTGTTGGTGCTCCCTTCGAAGCTGAAATCGAGTCTTTTAAACTTAGATTTTCAGCGTCATTTATGCAAGAAATAGAATAGTTCTCTCTGTAATTCACTTAACATTTTGTCTTAGTTTATGAGATCTTTTCAAGAGGAAGAAATCATAGAATAAAATAGCTATTTAATAATAGGCATTAGTATTAGTATTATTAATAATACAAAGCATTTTACGATAATGATAGAACTTTAACACCCTTTGTTCTCAGCACATTTTACCTATCCCGGATCTATTCTCCTGTCACTGAAAACACACCTACGTAGTCTTATCACATATTCTGGGCACATTGTAGGTACTGATAGAACTTATTGAAGGAAAAAAATATATATAACTTCCAATAGATGAAAAGCTAATTGGTGTGTTATACTTCTTTGGTGAAAGGCATTGTCCTCTTTGATCTACTGTATAATGAGATTTATTTGGAACATCAAAGCTTTCCATAAAAACTGAAAAAATGTTTTGAACAGTAACATAAGCATCACATTATTGTGACTTATTAGGGAAATGCAGAAAGATAGAGCAGCATCATACTTTTTGAAATAAGGAGATCATCCTCTTAAATAAAAGGCTGCTGTTTTGAGCACAGCATATTTTGGAATAGGTCATTTCAATTATTGATTTTGGATGTATTATTAAGACCTGGCCTCTTCTTTTTAACATTAAGAAATGATCTTCTCTTTTAAATCTATGTTCTCACTAGCCTGCTCAATGCTTTTCTAACACTGATATTAATGGAATAATATAACTACAGTAATTTCACATTTTCATTTCTTTAAAAGAAAAACCTCTCAGAATATCTCTTATGGTTCATGCTTTAATAATGATGTCAGTTTTAATACTACAGGGGAACCGTCATTTCTTCAATATGAACAGGAAAATTAGAGCTAAAGAGCCAAGACTGGAATGATGGCCTAAAGGCAAAACACCAAGACTGCCTTTAATTCAGGATGTAGATCTACCTGTAACCAAATAAGCAGATCTCTCATATTTCTAGATAGTCTAACTTAGTCCAGTAGAAAACTAAACTGAATTTTGTAGACAAAGCCTACTAAACTAGTAAAGAATATAGGCATTTTTCTGGCCTTCCCTCTTGCATTTCTTTCTTGAGACTTTGCATAATGGTTATTAGTTACGGAGGACTAAGTCTTCTAAATAATAAATGCAACCTAACTTCAAACAGCCCATTTTAATGGCGTTCTTTTGAGATTGGTTCACAGTGAATTCTAGTCACTTGTTGTCACAGCTCCATCGTCTGTAACTGTTTCTTGATACAGTGAACTGCAAATGAGAATAAGAGCTGAAAGTTTGTGTTATGTACGTACAAATACTTACATAGGTTTTATGCAGCCATGTAGGCGCACACACACACACGCACACACACACGCACACACAGACATACTGTGTTAGGTATAGTTTTTCCTCAGGGTTCATAATGAAAGTTGCAAACTCTTATCCTTCCTAACGGTTGACATTTCAAATTATTGACAGAGGGACAGAGAAGGCATGAGGGGGCACTGCCCCACCACCTTGGGGAGGTTTGAATTAAAATCAATAGGACTTCAACAGGTGCTGACTGTACCAGAGAGAATGTAGGCAGCTCTCATCACTGCTTTACATCACACTGTAGAACAATAAGCATTTTTCCTCGCTGCTGCCTCAAGACAGTAGATAATTTTTTAAAATACATGTTTGGTGCTGTGAAAGAAAAACAGGATCTTGGAATCTTCATAACACTAGGCACTCCATTAGTTGGAACTCTGTCCTGACATCGAGGTGCCTCTGTCTAGCTAACGCACCCAAGGCTGTGGCAGCCTCCATCTTTCAAAATATAGATGTAGATAGCCATGGTCCCACTGCTAATATACTCTGTGTGTCATCAGAAATGGCACTGCATGTATGCTGCAGAGATTTACCATCTGTGCCCTCTGAAAGGGCAACCACCAAAGCCCTCTCCACACCTCGGCCCACTGGAGCCACACTTGGTGTGACTGAAGAGTGCTGCCCTGGAATGTCAGGAGCAAAGCCTTGAAATTATTCTATCCCCTAGGCCCTCTGGGCCTGTGATGCAAAGGTCAGCTCTAATAATCTCCAAGATGCTTTTGGGCTCATTCTTCTATCGTATTTATGAATAGCACCCGGCTTCTGTTGGACATGGAAAATTCACAGAATTCACCTTATTAAATAGTAGCTTGGAAACATCCTTGTTGTCTTTTGAAAAAGATTTCTCATAGTTTTCTTATGTGGATAAATTGAGAGTTTTCCAAAATGCTAAGCTCTGCTTCCCTTTGGATTAAAAATGTAACATTTAAGCATTACATTCTTTTAGCATTTTACTTTAAGCACTCAAGAGAAGTCAAGCTTCACTTTCAAGACTTTACTAAGAAATAGCTTCAGCTAAATATCTGATTTCATTACTCACAAGTTCTACCTTCCACAGAACACTAGGACACAAAGAGAATATAGCTAAGTTCTTTGCCACATTATAATAAGAATTTCCTTCTCTTATTTGTGTTTCCAATAACACATTTCTCATTTTTGTGTGAGACTTCATCATAATGGCCTTTATCCTTCATGTTTATAATAACATTCTGTTCGGGATTACTTAGGTATTCTCTGAAAATTGAGGCTTTCTATCTGAGCCCTCACTAGTATCACTCTTAACAGTCTGTTCATAGCAACATAAGCTTTTTCTAAACTGCACTTCAAAACTCATCCAGTCTCTACACATTACCCAGTTCCAAAGACTTTTCACATTTTAGGTATTTGTTACAGCACCACCTCCCTTTTTCAATACTGATTTTTTTTGTTGTTGTTTGTTCATAGTGTGTTTAGGCAGTTATAAGAAAATGTCATGGACTGAGTATCATTTTTTTTAATGGTGAAAAGATATATATATGTATGTATTTAGAATTAGGCAGCTGGACTCAGTTTAGATGATCCCAATTTTGTTGGCAACATCCAAAGCATGGTAATCAGGAGCCAGTCGAACATATGCGTTCTTCTCTCCATCAGGCCGAATCAGGGTGTTGACCTTGGCCACATCAGTGTCACAGAGCTTCCTCACAGCCTGTTTGATCTGGTGCTTGTTGGTTTTAACATCCACAATGAACACAAGTGTGCTGTTGTCTTCTATCTTCATGGCAGACTCAGTGATCAGCGGCAAGTTGAGGATAGCATAGTGGTCAAGCTTGTTTCTCCGGGAGGGGGCGCTCTTCCGAGGATATTTGGGCTGCCTCCGGAGTCGCAGTGTCTTGGGCCGCCGGAAGGTGGGTGACGTGAGGATCTTCTTTTTTTGTGTGGCTGTGGACACCTTTGAACATTGCCTTCTTGGCCTTTAAAGCCTTCGCTTTGGCTTCGGCTTTAGAAGGGGCAAGAGCTTCCTTCTTCAATTTCGGCGCCATCTCGTGAAAAGGCTGGATCTTATAAGCCACTCTTATGTTTCACCATTCTAGGGTTAGCCCAAAATCAAAGCACTGGCAGATTCAGTGCCCAGTACGGGCCCATCTCATAAATAGATGGTTCATTCTGGGATATCTTTTACAAGGGCAGTAATTTCATTTATGAGAGCTCTGACTTCATGACCTAAATACTTCCCAAAGGTTCTGCTTCCTGGTACCATTACATTAGTGATTGGATTTCCATCAAATTTGGGGAGGGGTACAAATATTCAGACCATATTATTTACTATGCCAAAACTAGTAAAACAAATGATGCCATTTTAACTGTCTAAAAGTGAGGAAATGTCTATCTTTCATAACTGTTTTTTATAGCTACATTTTATAACATGTGATGAACTAATATGAAGCAAACAAATGTGATTATGTAAAACAACATGAAAATCGGTTAGAATAAAATATTTTATTTAAATAAAATATTTAAATAAAATAAAAAAATATTTTAGTGCATGAAACTTATTTTTATTAATATTTTGACTACTTAGAATAGATTTTCACATTTACAGAATGAGGAAATATGAAAAATAATAAAAATAATTTTTCTTAATAAAAGGCATCCAAATTGCAAAAGAGGGACTCAATTTACCTTTTTTTGCTGATGATATAACTGTATACTTAGAAAACACTAAAGACTTCTCCAAAGACTCCTAGACTTAATAAACGATTTCAGTAAAATTTCAGGATGCAAAATCAACATACAAAAATCTGAAACATTTGTAATCACCAGTTACATTTAAGCTGAGAATCAAACTAAGAACTCAATCCCATTTATAACAGCCTCTAAAAATATAAAATACCTAGACATACATTTAACCAAGGAAGTGAAATATCCCTACAAGGAGAACTACAAAACACTTATAAAAGAAATTGTAGATGACATGAACAAATACAAAAACACACCATGCTCACAGATTGCAAGACTCAATATTGTTAAAGTGACCATAAAGCACAAAGCCATCTACAGATTCAATGCAATTTCTATAAAATTACCAGTGTAATGTTTCATAGAATTAGAAAAAACAGTTCTACAGCTCAAAGCCAAAACAATCCTAAGCAATTAGAACAAATCCAGAGGCATCTGATTACCTGACCTCAAATTATAATACAAGGCTATAGTAAATAAAACAGCATTATACTCATAACAAAACTAGACATACAGAACAATGAAACAGAATAGAGGACCCGGAAATAAAGCTGCATACCCTAAATCAACAGATCTTTGACAAAAATCAACAAAAATAGACAATGGGAAGAGGACACCCTATTCAGTAAATGATGCTGGGAAAATTAGCTAGCCACATGCAAAGGAATGAAATTGGACACCCTCATCTCTCATCCTACACAAAAGCATTTCCTCACTAAAAATTAACCCAGGATGGATAAAGACTTAACCGTAAGACCCTGAAAGTATAAAAGTCCTAGAAGAAAACCTAGGAAAGACTCTTCTGGATTGGCCTAAGCAAATAATTTATGACAAAGACCCCAAAAGCAAATGCAACAAAACAAAACAAAAAAAGGGTTTTAAACTAAAAAGCTTCTGGAGAGCAAAAGAAATAATCAATAGTATAAGCAAACTACCTACAGAATGGGAGAAAGTATTTGCAAATTATGCCTCTAGCAAAAGTCTAGTATTAAGATTCTATGAGGAACTCAAACAGCTCAACATAAAGAAAACAAACAACTCAATTAAAAACTAGGCAAAGGACATGAACAGATATTTTTCAAAAGAAGACATACTGTGGGCAACAGACACATGAAAAAATACTCAACATAAATAATCATCAGAGAGATGCAAATTAAAACCATGATGAGATACATTCTAACACTATTCGGAATGGCTATCATTAAAAAGTCAAAAACAACAGACGTTGGCAAGGACTTAGATAGAATAGAACTTTTTTACACTCCTGGGATTGCAAATTACAACCTCTATGGAAAATTGTATAGAGATTTTTCAAATATCTAAAAATAGAACTACCATTCAACCCAGCAATCCCATTACTGGATATCTACCCAAACAAAAGAAATAATTACATTAAAAAAAGATAAATGTACTCTTATGTTTATCACAGCACTGTTCACAATAGCAATGTCATGAAACCAATCTAAGTGTCCATTAGTGGTTGATTGGATAAAAAAAATGTGGTACGTATATACCATGAAATATTACGCAGTCATAAAAAAGAATAAAATCATGTCCTCTGCAGTAAAATAAATGCAGCAGCAGGCCACTATTCTATTCTGAGTAAAATAACTCCCAAACAGAAAATCAAATACTACATGTTCTCACTTACATATCAGAGCTAAACAAAGGATACCTATGGACATAAAGATGGAAATAATATACATTGGGAACTTCAAAGGGAAAAGGATAGGAGGGGGTTAAGAGTTGAAAAATTACCTGCCAAGTACAAAGTTCACTATTTGGATGTGGGTTACACTAGAGACCTGCCCACCATGATGTGATAGACCCATATAATAAACATATGCCTGTAGCCTCTGAATATAAAATTTTAAAAATAATAATTTGATTAAAAATATTATACATGATTCAATTTTATCCTCTAAAATTGTTTTTAATATAGTTGATATTCTATCTTTCTAAAAAATGTCTAATATACCAGAAAAAATGATAAGAAGAAGCAATATTTGTGATGAGCTGATTAAGTTTAGAAGATAAACTTACAACAAGCCACCTTTCCACAGCAAATGGTTCTTGGATAAATGCCACGCCCTTGTCTCCTTCCTTTGGATTTTTGCCACACTAAGACTCAATAGAAGCTATAAGTTTTGAACCTGGCCAATTGCTTAGTTCCTTTTAACTTTGCTTATTTAAACAGAAACTACATTCCATAATGAATATATTTTTGCGAAGTCCTTCCTGTAGGGAATGTGTTGGGCAAACAACATTAACAGCTTTGGAGTTCTGTTTTGAAGTACTTTGATTTGCTTAATATAGTCCTATAAATTATCTCAGTTTAACATTAGGGTTCTGTATTTCCCTAATTTTGGAAGGATTGACAGAATTCAAAGCCAGTCTTCAGAATTAAGATAGTCACACACTCTATGTGTTCGGGAACTTTTTTCTTTCTATGTATTTGTTACTTTCAGGAAATTTCAATATAATTATAGTGTTCAGAGGTAGTGCACAAGGCTTTAGTCTATTGCCTAGCTCTCAGGGGATCTTTGAAGAAGTAAATTAGTCACAGTTGCACGTCCCTTCAGAAACATTGTTCTTATGTATGTATTCAGATTTATAACTGAATATTTGAAAAATAAATAAGTGTTTTCATTGGATAGATGTAATAACAATTCAGTGATAATTGACTAGATTGATTACACTATACCCCAAATTCAAGTAAAATAAATATATTAATTACTTTTGAATAATCATCACCAATGTGAGCTAACAGATATTCACCAAAAGTGAGGTATGTTTCAGGGTAGCATGAACTCTGATTTTTGACCTTTTACTATTCTACACTTTGATTCAATGATTTGTATGATTGCACTGAAACTACTTCAAAATATTGCATATATGAGTAATATAATTATGACTATAATAGATGCCAAAATTGAAAACAAAACTGTATTTGCTGGTGAAAGAGAAGAGATTAATATAATCAATTAAATTTGATGAAGACAAACATAATATGAATGAAAGAGACAGCATTCATTAAACACTATTAGATGTGAAACACAATACTGAGAGTTTTTATATAGGTTTTCTTATTTAATTCTTACTACACTGGAATATGGAATGTGTATTACTATTATCCATGTTTGATACATTTGGAGGTCAAAGGATGAAGTACCTTTCTCAAAGTCACAAATTCAGGTTTTGAATGTAGTATAATTTCAGAGTATCTCATCTGCTTTGTGCAATAGTGCCCTCCTAAAAGCATATGCTGTGGCCTAAGTAACCAATCAGACTATAATAATAAGATGAAAGATAATCATTAGGTAATGGTACACATAAAAATGACTTGGGACTTTATAGAATAGTGAATAAAATGTTAGTAAATGGTGATAACTATAGCATCAAAAATTAAAGTGATCTTAGATAGTAACTAAGTAGAACTAAAATTCAACTGGGGCCACAGCTAGCACATTAGAACACTTCGGTGAGAATTCACAAAAGAAAAAGAAAGTGCCACTCCAGGCAGGTTGAGTCACAAAATACACCTCTACTTGATAGACCAATAATGATAAAGTGTCCCCTCCAGCAGACCAACTAGAAAGACACGCTTACTCTAGGGTGAGAACCAGAGCCAATTATTGAAGAGATAACCAATGATCATTTGCTCCATTTTAACCCTCACTATGTAATGCTTAATAGTTTTTACCATATTTGTATAGATTTAATTTGATATTTAGTGTGGATAGACATCTAATTTAACTTTTTATTTAAGAATATCCTTTTTTTTTTGTCCGTAACATTTGTTAACTAGTTTGTCCTTTCCCTAAAGATCCACAACAGGTGATATAATTTATGATCCCAACTGACAGTTTTGAGAGTGCTGATTGCTAAACTAAGTCAAGGCAACTGATCTAAGCTAGATGAAAAATAAAACTAGGATAAATGTTTACTCTACTTTTGGATCAGAGACTATGTATATTACTCCTTTAGTTTATTTGTGCTTGCAGTGATTTCACCCTGTCTGAATTAGTAACGCCTCAGTGTTCCACAAGAGGGAACCAAAACGGTGAAGTACTACATTCACAGGAGGAACTGAAAGAAAGAACCTCAGAATGCCTAAGGAGCTGACTGATGAAGGTGTTTCTCTCCCAAAATCATTCAATAAAGACTGCAGGAGATGGTTCTTTCTTAAAGTGTAACGACAGTACAAGACTTCAAGGAACATACAAAACTAAGAAAACATGATGTTGCCAAAGAAACATGGTAACTCTCTAGTTACTAACCACAAAGAAATGGAGATCTATGAATTTCCTGACAAAGAATTTTAAGCAATTTTTTGAAGGAAGCTTAGTGGGCTACAAGAGAGCACAGACAATTCATTGAAATCAGGAAGATAACACATAAACAAAATCAGAAGTTCAAGTTCTGTTTCTATACATTAAATACAAACTGCCAGAAAAAGAATTTAAGAAAACAATACCATTTACAGTAACATAAAAAATATTTAGGAATATATTTAATCAAGGAAGTAAAAGTTCTATACACTGAAAATTATGACATTGTTAAAGATATTGAATAAGAAACAAACAAATGGAAAGATACCACCTGGTTATGGATTGGGAAAATTAATACTGTTAAAATATCTATAGTACTAAAGCAATCTACAGATTTAATTCAAATCCTATCAAAATTTCGCTGGCATTTTTCATATGAAGAGAAAAAAATTACAAAAATTTTATATGAAAACAAAACACACAAAGTAGCTAATACAATATTAAGAAAGAAGAAAAAGGTGGAATCATCGCACTTTCTGATTTCAAATTTTAAGGCTTATTAATCAAAACAGTATGATACTAACATAAAAATAGACGTATATTCATACATATATACATATACGTGTGTGTGTGTATGTGTGTGTGTGTACATACACACATATATGTACTGGTATATATACTGGTATAAAAACAGATACATATGCATACATATATACATATACATCTATGCGTGTGTACACACACACACACACATATATATATAGTGGTATAGTCTATTCTAAAATAGAGAGCCCAGAAATAAACCCACAAATCTGCAGTCAATAATCTCCAGCAAAGATGCCAAGAATACACAAAGGGAAAAGGAGGGTCTCTTCAATAAATGGAAGAACCAGATATTCATATGCAAAGGAATGAAATTGGATCTTTACCTTACACCATACACAAAAATCAACTCAATATGAATTAAACACTTAAATGTAAGACTTGCATTGATAAAACTCCCAGGAGAAAAACACAAGGAAAATGTTTGCTATGTTTGAAATGATTTTTGTAATCTAACATCAAAAGCATAGAAAATATAAGCAAAAATGAGAACATGCGACTACATCACATTAAATCTTTCAAACAGCAAGAAAAAAAAATCAACAAATGACAATGGCACTTCCAAAATGAAAGAAAATATTTACAAATCATATATATATATGAATTAATATCAAAATACATAAGAAATTCATACACTCAATAGCAATATACCAAATTACCTGATTAAAAAAATATAGACAAAAGACCTGAATAGACAGTTTTCCAAAGAAGACATACAAATGGCCAACAGATACATGAAAAGGTGTTCAACATCAATAATCATGATGGAAATGTAAATCTAAACTTCAATGAGCTATTACCTCACGCCTACTAGGATGGCTATTATCAAAAAGACAACACACAAAGTTGATGAGGATGTGGAGAAAAGGGAACTCTTACATATTGTTGGTCAGAATACAAATTATTAAAACCAGTATAGAAAAAAGTAGGAAGGTTCCTCACAAAACTAAAAATAGAACTATTATATGATCCAGAGGTCTTGCTACTGGGTACATATCCAAAGGACATAAAATCACCATCTTGAAGAGATATCTGCACTCTCATCTTTATTGCACCATTAATTTACTGTACAAGTCAAGTTATGAATGCAATCTTAGTGCCCATACACGATGGGATTTAGCATGGCTGTGATATAATTTAACAATGTATATGTATGTAAAATAATGACATTATACACTTAAATACACACAATTTTTGTCAATCATACCTTAATAAAGCTGGAAAAGTATACCAGTAGTTATTAAAATTTAATAGTTTTCCTCATTTATTAAACTTTTTTATAGAAGCAAAGAGTATGTGATCTTTTAACATGTCATTTGTAGAAAAAATTAAAATAGGACATATCCAATGTTTATTTGGTTGCCTACAAAGATCACAGTTACATTAGAGAAAATAAAAGCATCCAAAAATAACAACAAAAACAAAGAAAAACTGACAGAGTGGAATGAATTTTGTATGCATCTAATGCTCTACCAACTTCAACCCAAAGCTGGTAGACAACTGTTGACATCTATTAACCAGTGTGTTATGGCTTCAGTCTTAAGTGGCTAGGCACCATTCAATTCATTATGTTACCTTTAATTAATCCAAAAAGCCAGTGAGATAAAAAAAAATTACTGCATAAAATGTTTTCAATCTCACATTTGCCATGTCATAGATAATACTTTTTTTTTCCCTTTGCCTATGGAGGTGAGTTCATTTAATTTCAAAAAAGACTTAAGATGACCAAATTTTTAAATGACTGACAATATTAATTCTGCTTTGGTAAGTCAGTTACAACTGACTTCTGTTTTGGTAACCGGATTACAGTTGATTTATTCGACAGTGGCATGCAGAAATTGTAAAATAGAGGTGCTCCTTTATTATTTTTATACCAATTTTATTTAAATTCAGGTATATTTTATTTTATTGTGCTCTACTTTATTGAACTTTGCAAACACTGTATATTTTTACAAATTAAAGATTTGTGGCAACCCTGCATAGAGCACATATATCAGCACCATTTTTTCCAACAGCATGCGCTCACTTCAGGCCTCTCTTTCATATTTTGATAATTCTCACAGTATATTCAAATTTTTCATTACCATTATGTCTGTAATGGTGATCTGTGATCAGTGATCTTTGATGATAGTATTGCAATAATTTGAGGGCATCACAAACAACACCCATATGAGATAGGGAACTCAGCTGATAAATACTGTCTGTGTTCTGACTCTTCTACTGACCAACCCTCACGCCATTTCTCCATTGTCTTCAAGCCTTGCTATTCCCTGAGACACACAATGTTGAAATTATGCCAACTACCTATCCCACAATGGTCTTTAAATGTTTAAGTTACAGGAAGAGTCACACATATTTCTTTAAATCGAAACCTAAAAATGATTAAGCTTAGTGAGGAAAACATTATCAAAAAAACAAGATAGGCAGACAGCTAGGCCTTTTGCATCAAACAGTCAGCCATGCTGTGAATGCGAAGAAAACTTTCATGAAGAAAATGCTAATTTAGCGAACACTCAAATGATAAGAAAGTGAAGCAGCCTTATTGCTGATATGGAGAAAGTTTGAGTGGTTTGGATAGAAGATCAAACCAGCCACAACCTTCTGTTAAACCAAAGTCTAATCTAGATCATAACCCTAATCCTCTTTAATTCTATGAAGGCTGAGAGAAGTGAGAAAGCTGTAGAAGAAAAAATTGAAGCAAGCAGATGTTGGTTCATGAAGTTTAAATAAACAGACCACCATATCCATAACATAGAAGTGCAAGGCAAAGCAGCACATGTTGGGGTAGAAGTTGAAGCGAGTTATCCAGAAGATCTAGGTAAGATAACTGATGAAGTTGACTACACCAAACAGCAGGTTTTCAATGAAAACGAAATAGCTTTATGTTGGCAGAAGATGCCATCTAGGTCTGTAGGTAGAGAGGAGGAACCAATGCCTGGCTTCAAAACCTCAAAGGACAGGCTGACATTCTTGTTAGGGGCTCAGCCAGCTGGTGAATTTAAGCTGAATCCAATGTTTATTTACCATTTCAAAAAGCCTAGGGCTATTAAGAATTATATTAAATCTATTCTGCCTGTGCTGTATAAATGGGACAACAAAACCTGGATGACAGCACATCAGTTTATAGCATGGTTTACTGTATATTTTAAGCCCACTCTCAAAACTTAACACTCAAAAATAAAACAAAGTAGATCTCTTTCAAAATATTACTGCTCAGTGACAATGTACGTAATTACTCAAGGGCTCTGATGCAGATGCACAAGGAGATGAATGTTGTTTCCATGCATTATAACGCAATATCTGTTCTGTAGCACACACATCAAGAAGTAATTCTGACTTTCAAGTCTTATAATTTAATAAATATATTTTGCAAGGCTGGATAGATGATCAAAGCAGCCAAAACAAGCAGCTGCCATAGAGAGTGATTCTTCTGATGGATCTGGAAAAGGGAACAGAAAAGCATCTCAAAAGGATTCACTATTCTAGGTGCCATTAAGAACATTTGGGATTAATAGGAAGAGGTCAAAATAGCAACTTTTACAGGAGTTTGGAAGAAATTGACTCTAGCCCTTATGGATGACTTTGGAGGTTCAAGACTTGAGTGGAGGAAGTAACTTCAGATGTTGTAAAAATCACAAGAAAACTGGAATTTGAAGTGAAACTTTAAGATGTGACTGAATTGCCGCAATCTTATGATAAAACTTGAATGATGTGAGTTTCTTACTATGCATGAATTTACTCTTGGTGAAAATGTTGTGAACGTTGTTAAAATTACAAAATTACAACCAAGGATTTAAATATACATAAACTTAGTTGATAACACAGTGGCAGGATTGAAGAGAATTGACTCCAGATTTCAAAGATCTACTGTGGGTAAAATGCTATGAAACAGTATTGCATGCTACCCAGAAATTTTTCATGGAAGAGTCAATTAAGTAGCAAATTTTATTGTCATGTTAAGAACTTATCACATTGACCACAGTCTCAGCAACTACTACCCTGATCAGTCAGCAGTCATAATTGTTAAGGAAAGATCCTTAAGGAGTTAAAGGATTATGACTTGCCAATGATTCGGTCCATTGTTAGCATTTTTAGCTACTTTAAGGCATGTACTTTTTTTGACATACAGTATTGCTCACTTGATAAACTATAGTATGTCTAGTGTAAACATAAGTTTTACATGCACTGAAAAAAATAAGAAATTCATGTGATTTGCTTTCTGTTACATTTGCTTTACTGTGGTGGTCCGGAACAGAACCCCCAATATCTCTGAAGTATGCCTGTAATTAAGTTAGTTATTTTTAGCATCTTTCTCATTTACAGTAGAAATAGAAAGTATAAAGCCACATGTATTTTATTCATTTTCATATGCCCAGAAGCAAGCATGCTGTGTTTCACATCGAAGGTTTTAATACATCATTTTTTAAAAAGAGATTAAACTGGATTACCACAAACCAGTCTAAAATGCTATTCAGGTATAATGGAAATGCACATGTTATTAATCAGCAGATCATGTTAATCTATGAGGATACAGGTGTTAAGAACCACCCATAAAAACATCCATTGAAGTGCATTACATAAAAAATAGGGACAAAATGATGAATGTAGAGTTAACAACCAGCAGAAAAGATTCAAAATGGATTTAAAATCCACGTCTGGGGGCATTTCTTTTATTCAAAGAAAAACATTTTATATCAGAGATTTCCAAAAGTTTTCCCTTTGGCACCAGTCAATTCAGTTCTACAATATCAAAGACTTCCAAGGATAGCTAGAAAAAACAAATTCGTGTAATCAGCCAGCAAAAGCTGCCTGGTTGTGCAATGTAAACTCTGTATTATACTAAGAAAAGAACTTCTACAAATGAAAGGCATGTCCGCTCACTGAAAAATAAATTCTCCATTAAATGAAAATGTCTTGTACATTTTCATTTAAATACATTTATAATTTTATTTATAATTTTATACATTTATAATTTATAATTTCCAAATACATTTATAATTGTGTATTACAGTTGGAAGAAATATTTTATTTTTAAAAGCACTTAAAATTAAATATTGGCATATACTTTATCAACCACTACTGATAAATGGAAGATGGTATAAAAAGCACAAATATACTCTTGTATATTCTGTGACTTCAGCCTAGCCAACTCCAGAGGTCCGCATTAACATCTAGATGCTGGGATTTTGTTGGTTTGTATGAATGTGGCCTGATCATTTCATTAATGACTTTAAATTTATTCAAGACAGTTGTATATTTTATGAGTCATCTTTTTATCAATTGAGCATTCAAAAATTATGCATAATTTATCTCCTAGTAATACTTAACTAAATTACATAAAAGGTAGACTTTAGTTTTGAAATATTTGGGAAAAATGAAGCATATCTGAAGGAAAACAAATTTTCAGGAGATTTACTCAAGAAAATTGCTATGGTCACACATGGTTTCTGGCATGCCAAAACCATCTTGATGAGTTAATTTACTTAAGATTTGTGTCTTTGTGAATATCGTAAGTTTGCAGTTAGGCAAAAAGAAAAAGGTAGATGGTGATATAGATCGCCTCAGATGCACATATAAGCTTTAAAACATGTTCTCTCTACATTTTGATATAGGTAGCCAAGGTATCAAGTTGCAAAATAACTTTTTCAGTTATGTGATCTATGGACCCTATGTCTGGCAGCAGATGAAAATGTGAAGTCCAGAGTTTCAAATCATGTCAGCTGAAGAATCAACAGTGCCAGCTTTTGTAGAATGGGAGATAACTTTCAGATACTCTTCCTTAAAAATTACAGTAAAAGAAAGCTGATTATCATTGGATATTCAAGTAAAGTTGTATAAGAAATATTTGTGTTTGTTTCTGCTTGCTGAAACTTAAAAAACCAGGGATTTCATTATAATTTGCTTAATTCCTCATTCTGTTTGATAATAATACCTAGAAACAACCTTTGTTAATATTTCTGTCAATTATGAAGACAGTGGTAACCACATATTACCATATTTCTCCAGTTAATTCACTTTATGAGAGAGAAAACATTCACTAGACATTTAATTTGCAGAAGTTCTTCCCAGTTAATATTGAAGATTCTTATACTTATCAGATGCTGAACATATTCTATGGCAATTCTTTTATGCCAAAGGCACAAAAATTCTCAAAAGCTACCAGGATGTTAAAACTGTTTATTTTTTTCCAATACTTGTGTTTTGTAGATCAGGACAAGTCATCACTTTTAGCACGTGTTACTTGGCACTTAAAAAATGTCCCTCAGTGCTCTGGGAAAATAATAACTAAATATTTTTAAAAATCTAAAAACCTCCGCAAAATCTTCTTGTGGCCCATCTTATTACCTTTTTTAAAAAATAAGATGACCATACTATCCTAAGGGAAAACATTTTCTAGTAATTCATTTTTTTGCTAAAGTGGATACTGTTTAAATAGTCCTTCTAAAAACATAGCAAGCAGATTGTTGTTTCTATAGCAATAACAGTACTATTTCAAGTAAAATAAAAATTAAATGTGTTCTAAATGATAGGGCACAGCTTTATTTTAAGTGGCTTGACTCTCAAGGTGTATGATGAGACTTGTTAAGGCTAGGCTTCCAAAGATACAGTTATTTAAAGAAAACTGGTTAGATGGAGACAATATTCAAAAAAGCTCAGCATTATGTACTCATTCATTCATTC
Source organism: Theropithecus gelada (assembly GCF_003255815.1). Taxonomy (NCBI): domain Eukaryota; kingdom Metazoa; phylum Chordata; class Mammalia; order Primates; family Cercopithecidae; genus Theropithecus; species Theropithecus gelada. The sequence continues at coordinate 84,437,119 of NC_037675.1, read as the reverse complement.
ATTTAATCAGCAAGGCCTTCAGTTGTTCTTCTAAGAGTGGGTGGAGGCTTTTTCTTCTTGACACTTACATTCTGGTAAGGAAGAAAGAAAAAAAAATAAAAAGTCAACGAAGCAAATTCATAAATACATAATGCCAAGTAGCAATAAATAGTAGGAAGAATAGAGAATGAATAAGAATAGTGAATAGAGATTAAACATAAGTGACTATTTGTGACCAAATGGATAAGGAAAGAAGTTGCTACGTGAGCAGAGATATACATGTGGCAAGAAGGTGAGACATGTTTTTCTAAGGAGAAATAAGTTGAAAATATGCTTAACATATTTGAGAAAAAGCAAAGAGGCAAAAATGGTTAAAACATGTCAAGAGAAAAGAGAAAAATAAGGCATAAAGTTTGAAGGCAGCAAAAACCAGATCATATAGAAGAGAGTAGTTCATGGAAAGGAATTGGAACAATTTAAGAGATTTAGAAACAAGACTTTTATATTAAAATAATCACACTGACTATTGTATGGAAGAATATGCTATGGGTAGAAACAAATATGGCAGAAGTAGGACAAACTGGGAGACGATTACATAATCAAGGCAAGAGATGAGGGATGGTGGCTTGATCAGAGGTAGTAGTAGTGAAGCAAAGAAAATATATTTGGGATATATTTTCAATGTGGTGTCATTTTCTACAATTAAAAACACTTGGAAAATAACACAGATGAGTGCAAAGGTCAAACTTTAGGCAAAAGCCATATTAAGGTTATGTTTGTTAAGATACATGCCTATTAGACATTTGAGTAAGAACATAAAAAGGATAGATAGATATTTAAGTATAGAAGAGAATTCCATGCAATAAATTAAAATTTTGAAGTCTTGAATATTTTTAAAGCCACACATCTCAGGAAAATGAATGAAAAGAGACAGAAAGATGAATAAGTTGGGAGCCCGGGAGCACTGCAACATTCAGAGGCTGCAAAGAGAAGGAGGGCTCTTCAAAGGATATTGATACAGAGAAGTCAGTGAGATTGGAGGAAAGCTATGAGAATGTGGTGAACCTAAAATCACGTTTAAAAAAGTTAGTGTTTAAACAAGGATACCCTGATTAACTGCTGAAGAAATGTCAAGTAACATGTCCTGTGAATTGGTCACTGGGTCACTGGGCTTGGCAGCATGGAGGCATTAATAAGGTGATTTTTCTCGGAGTTTAGTGGGAAGAAAAATCGGACTGAAGCAGTCATCCAAAAAGCTGAAGAGTGAAACATTCAAAGTACGTTTGTATTTTGAAACATTAGACTGTTCAAAGTACGTCCGAAACACAGCAATTGCAAATAGCATGTTATCATTAAAAACATGAGCCTTTAATATAACATAAAACAGTTTGCGTTTTTTAAGTTTTCAGTAATGAACCAGAAAAACGATTATAATGTTAAATATGTTGTGATGACTTTTGACCAAGAAAAATAAGCTCATATGAAATTGTAATTGATTTTAGGAATGCCAAATACAATCTTTAATCATGAAATAAGATAACACAGAGATGAAAGTTTAATTTAAGAATATTTTGAATAACTTTTATACATCATACATTACCAGATCCTTTAGGGAATGAACTATATGAACAATCTCTTTCCTTTTTCAGTAATGTCTTCACTGTCTTCAAAAATTCAGTCTTTATGTTTCTTATAGTTGAAATATAAAGATTTTTAAATTTAAAATTACTTAGGCTTGCAATTGGCTTTTTTCATGGCCTAACCCAACAAAGGTTTTAATATTTTTCTCAAAATGTATCCACTCCTTGATCAAACTAGCCCTTCTTTCTGGGCTAGTGTGAGTGTCTTTCCTACCATAATATTCATGAGGACATAGATTTTGTCCATAGAATTCAAACTCAGATTTCTTCTTCCTGACAGTTTCCATAATAGTCACAGTCATGAGCTTTTGCTTTGTTCTATTGAGCTTCGCTGTACGGTTCTTCATATTATCTTGCCACATTACTCTATCTACATGCCAGCATGCCTTGCTTCCCGCCAGGGTGCAAGTCCTTCACTATATAAGTCTGTGTTCTGTTCAATCTTGCAACGATATTACTAGCTGACCCAATAGCCTACTTAGCATATAAGTACCTGAAAATGTCGTAAGAAGTATTTAATTAATTATTTATCTTGTGAATTCCTCAAGTGGCAGAAAAAGCAATGTGCCTACTCGTAATTTATTTGTTTCAATGGTCATAATAGATTTAGTAGTTTATTTTCAATTTAATACTATTTAATTGTTATTTATATACTTTTTGGACTATTTCCATAATAGCCCAGAGCAATACTGATAAAGTTTATTAAATGGAGAAATTGTGGGGTCTCTGCTTTTGCTGATTTTTTTAGTATTTAAATTTTGGTTGTTTCTTAATCTATATTTTCACATTTAATTTTCTTATTTTCTCAGATAGATATTAAAATGCTTAAGATATTGTTTATTCAATAGCAATAGTAGTGATTAAAAACAGATTATTTCCAATTTAATATCTGTCAGATAAATGAAGAATCATGTAAGAAATAGCTGAAGTCACAATTAAACTACTATGCTATAGGTTAGTACAAATGCAATTCCAAAAAAAAGCATGCCTGCCCTCACGAAGCATAAATTTATGTTGGAAAATTTAAATACTGTAGTTGGATAGCAAATTTGCTCATAAAAATCAGATAAACAATTAAAATACAACATTTTTATCTTCAGAAATCTTCCTAATTGCTGGAAGGCAGTAAACTAGAATAATATTTTAAGAATCAATTAATGATATCTCAATTTTTCCTGATTTACATAGCATCATTTAAGTAAATATCTTATCTCTTCAAAGGCAAATTTCATGATGTGGCTGAAGTTGTCCCCTGCTTTCTCTTTTCTTCTCAAAGATGGATTCCGGACCAAAAAGGAAGTATGGTTGTCCCGGGATTTAAAAAGCAGAGTTCAGGGGATGAAGGTGAGGCCTCTTTCTGATACTAGTCCTTATGTGAGTCAGTCAGCTCCCCAGTGAAACTCTTTTGATCCTCCTATACGTGTGTGAGATGACTCCCAGAGTCTGTCACTGGCCTTCTTGATGACTGACGTGCTGACGTTCACTCTCGGTGACATGCAGCCGGTGATCTCCATGGTGAGAGAATAACCCAGTGCACAGCCCACCTCCCCTTGCTGACTGATTCATTTCAACTCTCGCTGGCACTGTGTCACTTCAAGGTCTGACCGTGGTTCCCATTAAATCTTAAACCTTGATGGTTCACCCTACAGCTTTAGGACAAAAGCCTGCTTTGTCCCTCTGCAAACATATCCCTTCTGGACACGGACACCTCTCAACTACTCATTAATCAGTTACTTTACACTTTCCCCATCTCTCTGCAAACATATCCCTTCCGGACCCCCACACTCCCTCAACTACCCATTAATCAGCTACTTTACACTTCCCCCACGGGGAATGTGGATATTGTGGTTTCCTTCCATGCACATAGGAACCACCGTTGGGCAAGAAATAGTACCTCAGTCTATCTCATCACTCTAACACGCCTGCACTCTTTGTGCTGGTAGGTTGCCACACAGCTCCCCATAGAGCGGGATTATCTTCAGAGTTCAAAATAGGACTCAGGACAAAATCTCCCACGTTTTTCAACCAACATATCTAACACATCTCTTCTTCAGAAATTTAAAACCAAAGAAGTGAAATCAAATGTGCCTCACGGTTGCTTCTTCAACCTCTATTCTATCTGTTTCTCACAGTTCTCTGTAGCTAGAGGGCAGGCTTTATATATTTTTCCTGATCCAGAAGAAAATTTCGATACATTATACTCATTCACCCCTTCCTAGGTGGCTTTTACTTTCTCCTCCTGTGAGAATACTGGTCAGGATGCTAGAGAAATACAAACTCCCCAAATGAAGAAAAAACAAAAACAATGTTTCTCTATATAAGAAGACTATGATTAGAATGAATTCAAGAACATAATTCTCTTCAGAGTATGGTATTCTGAATTGAATATATTTATATATCATTTATTATGCTTAATTTTTTATTATATTTTGTTTGCATTTGCTATTTCGTGCCATACATCTGGATTTTACTCCTTTCCTTTTCCTTTTCCTTTTCCCTTTCCCTTTCCCTTTCCCTTTCCCTTTCCCTTTCCCTTTCCCTTTCCCTTTCTCTTTCCTTTCCTTTCCTTTCCTTTCCTTTCCTTTCCTTTCCTTTCCTTTTTTCTTTTCGAGATGGAGTCTCGCTCGGTAGGCCAGGCTGGAGTGCAGTGGTGCGACCTGGGCTCACTGCAATCTCCTCCTCCCAGGTTCAGGCCATTCTCCTATCTCAGCCTCCACAGTAGCTGGGACTACAGGTGCCCGCCACCACGCCCGGCTAATTTTTTTTGTATTTTTAGTAGAGACGAGGGTTCACCATGTTAGTCAGGATAGTCTTGATCTCCTGACCTTGTGATCTGCCCGCCTCAGTCTCCCAAAGTGCTGGGATTACAGGCGTGAGCCACCGTGCCCGGCCTTTTTTCTTTTTTTTTCTTTTAATCTCTGATTGTTAGGATATTTTTCTGGGGGGGAAAAAAAAGGGTCAAATCAAACGAATTCAATGATTCTTTTATAGACCTGTTAATCTAAAGCTATACCGTGAATAATTTTATGTCTAGATTATTATTTTCCTAGGTGTGGTCTATGGACCTATCTGATATAAATATTTAATTTGAGATTAATTTTAGCCACCTGTGACAAGGCCATGGTGTTTACGTTTTCTAGGTATTATCAAGATTTATATACATAGAGTAGCAGCTATTATATTTTAGCTTGTTTTACAAATTAGACTAATTAGAGGGTGGAAGCAACGTAATTTTAAAATGGAATATTGGCAGGTTAATATTTGCATTTTGTTATTAAATACTTATTCTATGTATGTTTAAAATACAGAGTAGAGCTGATGAACTGTACATCATACAGAAAAGAAAAAATTGCTAGTTTTTCTTCTAAATTCCACATAATTATGTCTTTACTCATCATTCAGCTTCAAAGCTAAGTGTCAGATTTCCAAAAGACAAAAATAACTAATTTATTCTGCACTGAAAAGTTTTGGATTTTTCTGAAATATGAAAAAAGTATATTAATTATTAGAATTACTTGAAGGTGAAGGAATTGAGTTCTTTCCAGTTTTATGATTTCATAAAATTGTAAAATCATTTGATGGATTGTGTTTCTTTAATAGTTGTAGTATCCAAAGTGATTGATATCCACAGAGTATCTTCTATGTAGGAGGAAGGCATTATTTTTAATATCATTATTACCATCTGTAATACTAAACTGCCATTTTTTTTTTCAGTTCTCTGCTAGGCATTGTATTAAGGTTATTATATCAAGCTCTAGCAACATCCTTATCAAAGTTTTAAAAATATATCCTCCAATTCTATGGATTAGAAAAGTGAATCTCAGAGAAATGAAACTATCTAAAATTCTTCATTTAGTAAACAACAACTAGTTAATATTTCAATCTAATTTACATGCCTGACTTGAAAACCTATGTCCTCCTAGATATATGTTGTCATATGGCTAGAATAATCCATGAAAAAAATTTTCAAGGGTATATGATAATGTTTTAGACATTCTATATTAAACCAGTTAATAGGCCTAGTCTATAAAAATGAACTTCTCGGTTGAAAAAGTTTGGGAATATATGTGTATTTCAAAGACATCAAACCAAGGGGACCCTTGGTAGGGTGAGGGTTTAAATAAAGCCAAACAGAAAGTGATGACATCAGCAGGTCTTATTGGGCCTTCACTCTTGGTCTACAAAGCCTTCTCTGAACAATGCCTCCTCCCTTACCCCAAGAACAGCTGATCCCCCTTTTGTGTCTGTCAATTATTTGTTTTTCTTTTTTCTTTTTTTCTTTCTTTTTTTTTTTTTTTTAGCGCTTGTCTCTCTCCATTGCAGTTCCTTGTGTTGTAATAACATAACTAAGTTATTAGCCAATTGCTATTTACTTCTCCTACTATTTACTTTAATTGCCTGGCCCTGCCCTTTATCCTTCGACCCTAATTAAAAGCTAGTTTCTTTCTGGAGTTTGAGTATCATAAACCAAATCCTAAATGTGCCCAAGAGGAACACATAATGAGCAGAGAAAGCTGCATTATCAAATTTGGGCCATTGAAAACAGGAAAGGTGGGCAATTTAATAAAATCTGTGTAGATGAATTTTCATACTGGATAGGAATAAATGTTTCCTCAATGACCTGCAGGGCTAGATGAACAACAGAGTAATTGATTGATCTGCCTCTTCCCAACTTATTAGCTCTCTTTAAGTTTTCCAAAGCAAGATAGTCACAACTCCAGGTAAACCTATGATTTGGTGGAGCTAGGTAAATAGGCACTATTGATACAGAGCGGGTTCTTGGCTTCACTCAGGAAGGAATTCAAAAGTAAGCCAGTGGTGGACAAAAGCAGTTTTATTAAAGTCGTAGAATTACAGTTCTGTGACTGCGCCTTGCAGAGTAGGGTTAGGCCATAGTCCGTGCACTGAGGGTAGCAGCCTATGGGTTATTGGGTAGCTAGATTTATATCCACTTTCAATTACATCTAAATTAAGGGACAGGTTATTCAGAAATCTCTAGAAAATGGGCAGTAACTTCCACATGTTGCCATGGTATTTGTAACTGATGCTGGTGGGAATGTCTTATGCTGATTGGTAGTGAGAGCAACTAGAGATTGCTTTCAGCACCACTTGCCAGTTCTGGCTGGTTTCCAGTCTGGTAGGAAACTGAGTCCTCCCAGTCTCAGACCTCATTCCCCACTCAGAAATTAGATATACCTTCTTAATTTTAAAGGAGTTGGAAAAAGGTGCAGGTCCATCTTCTGTAACTGCTTCCTAATGATTTTATGGCTGTAGGCTGTGCCTAGCAGGAGATGAGTAAAAATCTCTGCACATCTGATCCAAGGGACCCAAATGCAGGATGCTTTTTATTCTCCAGATCAGAAGGTAGCATGGGTTGGAAGGCTTCTACCGGTATCTTTTTTACATGGAGTTATATTATATGGAAGACACAAACTTCACTAAGTGACTAAACAAGCAAGGGCCAGCAATTAATAATAAGAAGATATCTAGTAGAGGTACTAGGAAAGGAAAAAACCAGGTGAGACTTAGGAAGGCATTTATAATAGTCAATCAGATATAGTTGGGATCAGTGACCTGGTTATATCTATGTAAACAGGTAGCTTGTTTGTGTATTTTTTGGATATTAATCTCAACTTACCTAGAATTACTAATAAATATGCATCAAGTTTTATTAATAATTGCACAGACTCCACCTTATTCAGCTAGTAAGTAATCCAGTGCTAGTCTGTTATCAAGGATTACATTTGCCAGAGGGTGTAGGGACTCTTGAATTCTTTTTAATGCCTGATCAGTGTTGGTAGCCAATGATTCTAGGATTTGAGTCAAGTTCTTTAATGTTGACTCATGGATAGCAAATCCACCCCAAGGAGGTTGCTAGTACTATTGCCACCCAGATTCCCATCAGAATTAATTCTGACAAGACTGGGTGTGCTCAGGGTGGGATGGCCATAGACCTGCCAGAATGAATTATATTGCTTAATTTTTTCTGATACTCCTGCATCTCATGGGGTTATAGACGGTGAATTCCAATGGGGCAAAAGTGGTCAATGTACACTCACTCCTGTTCCGATTTTGATATATAAGGGAAAGCTATCCCTGAAAGGATAGGTGGCTCCTCAGGAATTCAGAAGTAGTTGTAGAGTGGGATTTCTTCCCACTCATGGCCAAAACAAAATGAGCCCTATTAGGGCACAAATCAAGGCCCTACAGAAATGTGATGTCCATCCTTTGCTGCCAAGTTGGGTCTACCGAAATATTTTTTCCATGCTCCAATGAGCTGGTTAAACAGTCCTTGTTTTCCAGAGAGGGCTGTATTCTCACATTGCCAGATTAGGCAGTTGTTTTGTTCTTGCACTTTCTGATCCAGCAGCAGGCATCACATATAGTTTCCTCTCTTACAAATGGAATCCCATTTATCTCACTGTGGTTTGGGAACTGTGACTAGAGCTGGATCGGAGCATCACAGGGAAACCCTCCTTTTTATATTATCAGCACAATAATGGGCACAAAAAATAGTATCATTAGCACACTGGAGATAGACATACCCAACTTCTCAGGTGGAATCCATTAAGTTGGAGAGAGCTCCACCTAACAAGTAGCGGGGTCTAAATACTTTGAGATCACTATGGTTTGTTAGGAAGGCTGGGCATGTGACTGTAGAATTTTTCTGGATGTGCTAGATGGTGGAGCTCTCTATCCTGGATGTTGATGACAAATACAGCAACCATTAAGATGATTCCCTGACACTATAATTTTTGAAATATTTACTATGAAGCTTTGTTTTCACTCACACTGGATTATGTTAATCAGGAGAACAAACATTAGTCACAGAGGCAGTATGGTGTCTGGTTGGGCCTTAGAGTGGCCTCTACACCCAACAAAGACAAAGGAGGTTTTTCCAAGGAGGAAGCAGTTGGCTAAAGCAATAGAAAAGAAGTATCAGGAAGAGAAAATTCACGTTTCACAGCACCATGTTAGACAGATTCTCACTCTGTTGCCCAGGCTGGAGTGCAGTGGCACGATCTCGGCTCATTGCAAGCTCCGCTTCCTGGGTTCAAGCGATTCTCCTGCCTCAGCCTCCTGAGTAGCTGGGACTACAGATGCCCGCCACCACTCCTGGCTAATCTATTTATTTATTTATTTTGTATTTTTAGTAGAGACGGGGTTTCACTGTGTTAGCCAGGATGTCTCCATCTCCTGACCTCATGATCCTCCCGCCTCCACCTCCCAAAGTGCTGGGATTATAGGCGTGAGCCACTGCGCCTGGCCGAGTGTTGATTCTTTTAAATGAGTGGCGGTGGCTCTCCAAAAGTTTACAGCTGTAGGTCGTAGGTCTTCCTTTTGTGCCTGCAGGTACTCAGAAGGAACAGGTTGAATCCTGGAGAAGGTTATCCAGCTAGTAATTCCTTGGAGTTTAACAGCAGTGGTGGTGCTCAACAACATTCAATAAGGGCCCTTCCATTTTGGTTGTAATTGTTCGTCAGAGAATACATTTTTCCACGTTTTTAGTAAGACTAAGTATCCTGCTCGAACAAGGGAGCTATTCTTTCCTTTGAGTGAGGAAGTAACACTTCATTTCCATATGCCTGAAAGGCCTCTTGAAGCTGGCCTGAATTGATAATATGAGTGAGTATTCTATGAGTGTCTTCATCAAGTAGCAGGTCTAAAGTTAAAAAGGGTCTTCCATAAGTCATTTCAATGGACAAAGCTTTAAGTTTCCCTTTGAAGCCATCCTCTTCCTCAAAAGTGCTATGGGCAGGAGGAAACATCAGGCCGCTGACATCTTTTGCCAGAGTTTTGTTAATGTCGTTTTTAGAACATGAATGGCTTTTTCTACCTCACCTAAGGATTGAGACCTCCAGAAGAAGTGAAGACGGTAGGTAATGCCTAAGGCTGAAGAAACCCGCTGGGTCACCTCAACTGTGAAGGTGGGTTCCTTATCACTTTGCAAACTTTTTGGTAATCCCAAACGGGGGTCAATTTTTTCAAAGTAATAATTTGGATACTTCCAATGCTTTTTCCGTCCCTATGGGGAAAGCGTTTAGACACCCAGTGACGGTGTCTAAAAATACTAGCAAATATTTTAGTCCACCGTAAGGTGGCATTTGAGTGAAATCTATTTGCCAGTCTTCTCCAGGATATATTCCTTGGTGTGTAAGTTTGAGGAGTGGGTGGGGTATGGGGTGGTTTCCTGGCTTGTTATCGGCACAGGGTTCACAGGCCTTGGTGAAACTTCTCATAGTCTGGAAGAATATTTGAGAATCCCATCCTAAATATGAGGAATTGTGAAAATGCCTATTAGTTCCCACTGCTCAGCTTTGGGGAGAGTTTCTTGTTTCTAGCAACCACTCTGAGGGATCATTTTATAACCTTTTCTGTCCTGCCCACTTAATTTCTTCAAGTGTATAGCATGGTGCCACTGGCATGGTCGGAGTTCCTGGTGTTAGTGCAGTAACCTGGAATGCCAGTGTTTCCTTAGCTGTGGCCTTGGTTGCTCTGTCTGCCAGGACAATTCCTCTAATAACAGGGGAGTCTCCCTTTTGGTGTTCCCTGCAGTGAATAACTGCTACCTCCTTTTGGAATTGGAAATGTCTAAAAGTTCCAACATCTCAGAGTGATGTTATATGAGGGATCTATTGGCTGTTAATAATCCCCTTTTCTTCCATATCACTGCTTGAACATGGAGCACCAGGAATCCATATCTGGAGTCAGTAAACATGTTGACTCTTAAATCTTTTCCCAGTTGGAGGGCCTTAATTAGAGCAATTTTTCCACTTTTTGGGCAGAAGTCTGGGGAGTTAAAGCGTTGGCCTCAGTGAGTTCTTGCTGGCTAACCACAGCATAACCTACCTTTCTAACTACCACATGAATAAAGCTACTTCTGTCTGTTAACCACTCAACACCAGGGTTGGGCAGGGGTTAATCTTTGAGGTCAGGCCTGCTAGAGGAGGAGGTCCATTCTATGGTTTCCACACAAGAGTGAATGAATTGCGGATCTGTTTCTTGGGATGTGAAATCTGGCAGCAGGGTAGCAGAGTAGACATAATTTAAGAATAACATCTGGGGTGTCAAGCAGAATGGCTTGATATTTGAGTAACTGGCCCCCTGTTAGACACCGATGTCCTTTCACCTCTAGGACACTGTGTACTTGATTTTCCAGGCTACTGCATAATTTAAATTGTTGTCCCAAGATAAACTTACTTGCTACTTCTACTAATAAAGCAGTGGTGACCACAGCTCACAAGCCTTCTGGCCATCCAGCCGCCACCTGGTTTAGCTATTTAGAAAAGTAAGCTACTTGTCTGGGATTATACATGAGTCTTTGAGCTATGATACCTAAAGCTCTCCCTTGTTTTTCAGCCACATAGAGGGTGAAAGACTTTTCTAAATTTGGAAGTCCCAAAGAAGGGGCTGTTCCCAACTTTTCTTTTAGGGTTAAAAATGCCTGTTGACAGGTATTATTCCAATTCAAAGACTCATGATCACTGCTTTATAGAGCTTCATAGAGTGGTTTTGGCATGAGCCCAAACCCAGGAATTCAAATCCAATGAATACAGTCATTTCCAAAAAGACTCTTAACTGTTTCTTCATCTGAAGGGGCTAGAGTGCCAGGATAGTATCTTTTCATTTTGGGGCCAAGGTCCTTGTCCCAGAAATGGGCATAAACCCCAATATTTAACTTTGTGTATAGAAATTTGAGCCTTGTGTGGGGATAATTAATACCCTTATTTTCCAAGAACATTAAGGACCTGCACTGCGTTCCTGTCACAGTCTTCCCTAATAGTGCTGGAAATTAATAGGTCATCCACATATTGCAACAGGGATCCATTAGTTAACAGTAGTTCCCTCAACCCTTTTGCCAATGCATTGCCAAAGAGATGGAAACTGTCCCTAAAACTCTGGGGAAGGACCGTCAAGGTATGCTGAGATGCAGCATGAATGTCTGGATCAATCCATTCAAAAACAAAAATATACTGGGATTCTGGAAGTAAAGGTATGCAAAAGAAGGTATCCTTCAAGTCTAATACTGAGAACCAATTAGCATCTTCAAGGACTTGGGTCAATATTGTGTAAGGATTAGGAACTATTGGGTGGACTAGCACTGCTGCCTCCTTAACTTCCCTCAGATCCTGAACAAATCTATAATCCCCATTTGGTTTCTTTACAAACAAAATGGGAGTGTTACATGGGGACTGACAGGATTATAGCAATCTGTACTTTAGAAAATTTGGTATCAGGGACTGGATGCCGTCTTTGCCTCAGGTCTCAAAGGATATTTTTTACATGAATAATTAACGGTGAGTTTTGAAATAATCTGGACTGGGGGTACATTAACAGCTGTACCAGGAACTTTCGTATTCCAAGCAGAGCTGTTTACTTGAGAAGCAATATGCCATGGAAGAGTCTTTTTTTTTTTTTTTTTTCCTGTGTTAAGGCAAGCACTTAGAGCTAGGAGAAGTGTCCCATCCTGCCCTGTTGTCTTCTCCCGAGGCCCAAGGCTTGCCAAATTGGGAAAATAATTCTGTTTTCAGTAAGGAGACAGGGCACTCAGGCATAAGCAGAAAACTATGAGAAAATGTATGGTCCTGCATGGTGGAATGAAGGGGATAAGTGAATATCCTAAATTTTGGCTGGCCGTCAATCCCTGTTATGGTAAAGGAGTGGGAAGGCAGTGGCCCTAAGTAATGGGTTAGAACTGTGAAAGCTGCTCCCATATTCAATAACTCAGTATTTTTTACCTTCGCTGTCAAGTGTCACCTGAGGCTCCTCTGTGGAGATGGTAATGTGTACAGTGAGAGGTGTAGAGGAACTCAGGCTCTGACAGTCCTCTGTTCTCTTGGTTATTATGAGTCTGGGTGGCTCAGATTCCCTTTTAAGCCAGAGGTAGTCCTTCCTCCAGTGGCCTTCTTCCTCACAGAAGGCACGCTGATTTTGACCGAGGGCCCAGTGAGTCGGAGGCTCTCGTCTGGGCATTCCAGATGCCGATCTTGAAACATATCCTCAGGATGGGTAAATCTGAGGTAAGAGAGCGCATAAAGCAACTGCTAACAATTGCACTTTGGGGTTATTTATTTTGGTTTTTATCTCTTCCTCCGCCTTACCCCTATTGTTGTAAACTCCAAAGGCCATGCTTAAGAGTTGGCCCATGGGGGTTTGGGGATCCACTGCTGCCTTTTGTAATTTCCTCCTAATGTCAGGGGCAGATTGAGTATTAAAATGTGTGTCCAGGAGAGGTAATCCCTCTGGGGAGTCAAGATCTACATTAGAATACTTCCTGAGTGCCTTAACCAAGCGGCCCAGAAACAGGGCAGGATTTTCGTCTCTCCCCTGACTTCTCTAACTTTGTCATAATTAATTGCTTGTCCACACAATTTTTCATGCATTCTACTAAACAAGTTAGCATATGATTTCAGCGTTTGAGATATGGGGAACCCCTCTGGTAATCCCACTGAGTATGCAGATCTGCAACTCCATCTCCCCAGTATGATAAATGCCATGGCCTTGGTTGTGAGCGGCCTCTCCATCTGCATTTTTATGGCCAGTACCTAGAATATTTTTGTTTCTCTTCTTGGTACAGCAAGTGGATAATAATATTTGCAACCCATGCCAAGGTAAATCAAAGGACATGGCCCATTTAATAAACTCTTCTGCAAATTTCCCTGGATCCTTTGAAAACCAGCCAAATTTCTCCTTGCATAAAATCAAATTGGACATGGAAAAAGATGCATATACTCTGTGTTCCTCCATCTCCATTGACTCCCTCCCATGATGAACACAGCTTCAATTTTAAGGGCTGATATGGGATGCACTCATGGTGGTACTGGTTGGGCTGATTTCCTCAGGCAGTGGGAGCTATGGGCTAGAGCTAGATATGAGGGAGATGGGTGCCTGATCACCTTGGGGTGGAATCCTGTGCAAGATAACCGGTGGGTCCTCTCTCAGAACTAGGGGACTGGGGAAGATTTGAAGGGAGTGTAGTCCTTCTAGCGGGAGCAGCTAGGAGACAGTTATATAAGATATCTGAGACAACTTCTTGGTGCCTGGGAGTATCATAAGCCAGACACATCATACAGCTATCCTGTAAGTCAGAATCCTGGTAGAAAGTCATTAAAGCCTGCACATAAGGAACTTTTCCAATTTTCCTTCTCCTTTTACAGAATAAGTCTAATTGTAAAATAGCATTATAACTTTAAAAACCTTGTTTAGGCCAAACCTCTTGGTGCTCCAATTTGTATTGGATCCAAACAGTGTTGCAACAGAAAATGATTTTGTTTTCCTCTTTAAATCATCTAATTTGAATTTGTTCCAGTTGCCTAAAAGACACACTAGTGGCAAGTCCTCTAAGACACTTGCTGTTGTATCCATATGAAATAAGGGTCTCTACAGAAATTTTTTTTTTTAGTTTGAATAAGCCTAATGAAAGCCTAGTTATTTTCCATGTTAATTCCCACCTTCTGCAAAGAAAGTGTAAGTATAAGTAACACAGCTTTACAAAAATGGATTATGCACTATGAGTGGGCAGTAGAATGATGAGTCTAAATGCTACAGAGAGCAAAGCAAACATCTTAGTTTTCACAAAGAGGGACCAAGAGAAAGAGAAGGTGATTGTGAAAGGGAAAATGGGAAGGGGTGAACAGCATTGTTCAAGGGGAGACGTTGAAGACTCTGACTTGCCATGGAATTCTCCCAGTAGCAGAGAAACTGAAAAGAAAACCAAAAACCCTGGCCCCTTTAACCAAGATGAGCTTGAACAAGGCAGCTTATTGGACAGAAAGGAAGACAGCACAAGGGAGGGGCCCATAACTGGCTGTTAGAGAAAATAACAACTTCTAACTTCAGGTCAAAAAAAGTGAGACCAAGATTCCCCTAGGGGAATGGGGGAATTCCCCTCAATTCTAGAGGGAATGTCAGTGCTGAAAATCCTGGAGCATCCAGCGAGGTGGACAACAGTACCATTGCCAAAAACCCAGAGTAACCAAGTAAGAGCCAATGATGGTCTCCTCACCAAAGGCTGAAAACTCCAGAACGTCCAGCAGTGGCTAACGGTGAGCCCCAAATGCCAAGTTGGGGTCACAATACAACATAACTCCAGTGACCTAGAGTCAATATACTGGGGCACCTCTCACAAATAAGGGTCTTGCCTTAAACATTTGTCAAAATATAGCTTGCAGGGGGTGAAAACAAAATTATTGCAAATGAAACACACATCCAGGGCAGAAAATAAAATGGCTGGTGGAATAATAAAATGGCATTAGAGAATAAAGGATTGAGGGATGAGGCAAAAGGATGTGCCTCTGTCCAGGGCACCCAAATGATGGGGGACTTTAAATTGACCACCTAGACAGAGGTTCTGTTTCCTGGTTCACCTGAAATTGAAGGGGGTGGCAGAGAGGACACTCACCTGCAAGAGCCAAAATGGTGCCAACCAGTCTCCAACATAAGAACTGGGTGATGGTCTCCTCAGGTACCCCCCAGCTTGGATAGGCTCAGCTGCCACAGGTAAACCACCGTGCAGACCCATCACCCACCAGTCAGAACAGTGAGTACCCCACAAGGCAGCAGTACTGTGGCCACTTACCCATTAGCTTGGCTCCACTACCTGTCAGGAAAGATGATGGCCCTGAAAAGAGCCTTTGGTTAGTGTTCCAGCTCTTCAGTATTAGCAGCTCTTTGATGTTACAGACTCAGTACTACAACCTTTGGAGCTTGAGTTACCAGTTGCCTTGCTGCCTCGCTGACCAACACCTATTGCTGACATCTCATCATTTGTCCGCTGTCCCTACCTTACTGCCTCTTGCCACTTCTTCTCAAGCTACTGGTTGACTTGCCAGTGATGTAGGGCAGCTTCTTGGCTTCACTTGGGAGTGAATTCAAGAACAACCTCGTAGTAGAAGTAAGTAGCTTTATTGAAGCGGCAGTGCTAATAGTTCTGTGACTGCTCATTGCAGAACAGGGCTAGCCCATAGGCACTGCACTGAGAAAAGGAGCCTAGGGTTACTTCTATGGGTTTTAGGTAGCTGTATTTATGCCCACTTTTATTTACATGCAAATTAAGAAATGGGTTATTCAGAAATCTCTAGAAAATGACCGGTAGCTTCTGGGTGTTGCCATGGAGTTTGTCAACTGTCGCAGTGCTGGTGGGAATGTCTTATGCTGATGGGGAGCAACAACAAGCAGGGGTTGCTTTCAGGGTCACTTGTCAGTTTTAGCCAGTTTTCAATCTGGTCCAGGAGATGAGTCCTACTTGTCCCCTACCTCACTATGACATCGCCATCACCACAGAGGGAATAAAGGTGAAATTACATTTTAATTAAAATCAGAAAAATATATTTTATGGTGTGTGACTGGCCAGAGAATGTCGTAACTGCATTTGCTTACATCTCTATCCCATTCTATAGACTGAGATCTACTCTAAAACAGACACTGAACCGATCCCAGCACCTACTATTTGGCCTACATCAGGGTAACGGTCCATTAAATATTTTAGAATAAATTTGTAGCCAACCTACTGTTGTATCCCCACATTTGCTAAAGAATCAAGTTTTCTGCTTTTATTAAAAAAAATTCAAATGAAGTCTCACACAGAATAATAAAAGGCTGAGAAGAGTGAGTTATTTATTTTGGGGATAAGCACACAATTTCTTTTTTTCAATAATTTTTTGGAAGGACTTTCTGGTAAAAACCCAGAAAGCCCACTAGACAAATTCTAAAAGAGCTATAACACTTAAAATTTTTTTCAAATTTTGATTGACATATATGCCTTTTTTCTACGATCACATGCATCTTTGTGTTTTTTTGTTTGTTTGTTTTTTGTTTTTTTTTGAGACGGAGTCTCGCTCTGTCGCCCAGGCTGGGGTGCTGTGGCCGGATCTCAGCTCACCGCAAGCTCCGCCTCCCGGGTTTACGCCATTCTCCTGCCTCAGCCTCCCGAGTAGCTGGGACTACAGGCGCCCGCCACCTCGCCTGGCTACTTTTTTGTATTTTTTAGTAGAGACGGGGTTTCACCGTGTTAGCCAGGATGGTCTCGATCTCCTGACCTCGTGATCCGCCGGTCTCGGCCTCCCAAAGTGCTGGGATTACAGGCTTGAGCCACCGCGCCCGGCGCATCTTTGTTTTAATAGAATAATTTTCAAATAATTTTCAATAATTTTTTCACAATGAAATCCTGGAATTAAATTCTAATATTTATAGGTAATGAAAGCAATTCAGAAACTCAACAGAGAATTTGATTCACTGAGGGAAAATACTTCTTTATTTGCAGAAGGCTTGGAATAAATATTTAAAAGTACAAAAGTTTTAGTGAGCATTGTTTGAAAATCAATGCTTTTATCTGAGAAAACAATCTGATAATAAATATTATCAGAAAATGTAATGCCTCAGGAGAATAAGATTTTTCTGTTATGCCTCAGTCTCTCCTTTGGCTCACTTTCCCATGAGAGTAGAAAGAAATAGATAATATTTTACCTATGCCCTAGTTTGAAGAGCAAGAAAATGTAACAATCTGTTTAGTCTAAATCATCAATTCATCAGTACCGTGAGTGATGCATGGTGGGCTTGATTTCCCGTGAATGTATTGCCAGAAATAATCAATCAATTACTCAGTATACTAAACATACTCGTTTTTGGCAGAGAAAATAATATTTTTTAATAATATTCTATTAGGTAGTATATTTTATAGGATATATTCTGGTATATACTATAGTATATGTACTATAAAATATACTAGTTTCAAGTTTCTCTCAAGACTTATTTTTCGCCCATGATCTTAATGAACATGCATAAAAGCTGTTGTCCATTTCTTTATCACTGGGGGGAAGCAAATACGGCAACTCTAGAAATAAGACCCAGTAAGAAAAAGCACTTACTTTTTGCAACGATTGTGTAGCTCTGTCTAGATTAAAAACTCAACATTTTCCCATTCAATCTCTTCAAAGCTACTTGCTCTCCTGTTTCCTCAGGTTAAGTGTGATGAGAAACAGACCCATGGGTTGTGACCTTTTCTGGGATGAAAGATGCCATGACTAAAATATTCTGTGATTAATGTATATTCATTTTGCTTTTGATAGTACTCAGTGTTGATTCAAGTTTTTGAGATAATTAAAAAACCTGACTTGGTGAGTTACTGCTATGTGTAGCTTGAACTGCTGTGATCTCTGGAATATTTTGTGCCCATATGATTTAAGGAGTTGGCTTGAAGTACACGACTTCAGCTCTTTTTCTGTCTCTTATTCCAAAGTTCAGCTAATAAAGAACACCCTGTTTGAGCTTAAGCATAAGACTTTTCTATTCAGGGACTTCTTAAAAAGGCATAAGGCAAGAACAGATGGAGACTAGCTGTTGCCTGGGAGAGGGAGCAGCTCCAATGGTCACCACATGGGTGCAAGGACTTATCTGAGCCCTTACTGTGTGTGCACATCAGAGCCCATCTCTGTGTGGGCCTAAGTTCCCTTATACCTGTCTTTAAAATCCCTACCTCTACTCTCCATCCCCAGCCCTCCTAGCACCTCCACATGTTCCGCAACCCATAAGCTCTCCACATTCCCTTCAACTTATGGATTTTTATGGAGACTTCATCACATAGGCATAATCTACTATTAACTAAATCTCCAGCCTCTCTCTTCTTCCAAAAGCAGATGAAAAGTGGGGCTGAAAATTCCCAACTTCTAATTATGGCTTGGCCTTTCTGGTGATGAACTCCCATTTAAGAGCCCACCAAGAGTCATCAAGAGTCATTAGAACAGAAGGCACTCCTATCAATCCCGAAATCCAAAAAAATTCTGTAACTCTGTAACAGAAACCCAGGATCAAAGATGAAAAATTTTACCAATGGATTCTTCCCATACCACTATCTGGAAGAGTTTTAAAAGCTATGTTTCAGGAAGCAAAGGCAAAGATCTATCTACTTGCCTATTTATCTGTCTATCATCTGTTCTCTCCCCCTCTCTATCTAAAGAATATATATACATATACGTACATTCATATGTATATATACACACACACACACACACACACAACATTTCACAGTTACAGAGTTTGATATTAATGTAGCCACTCCAGCTTGATTTTAATTTATTTTAATTAGTGTTAGCTATGGTATATATATTGAAATTATTTTACCATTTACTTATTTTATCTTTATATTTAAAATGGACTTCTTTTAGGCAGCATATAGTTAGGTTTCGCTTTTGTATTCAATCTAAAAATATCTTCCTTTTAATCATGACACACTATTTTCACTTAATATGTCAAGATTAATATGGTTAAGCATAAAACTGCTGTCTTACTTTTCATTTTTATTTGTTCTACATAATCTTTTAAAAATGTTTAAAATTTTTTGGCAGTGCACAGTGGCTCACGCCTGTAATCTCAGCACTTTGGGAGGCCGAGGAGTGCGGATCATGAGATCAAGAGATGAAGGCCATCCTGCCCAACATGGTGAAACTCCGTCTCTACTAAAAATACAAAAATTAGCTGGGCATGGTGGTGAGCGCCTGTAGTCTCAGCTACTTGGGAGGCTGAGGCAGGAGAATCACTTGAACCCGGAGGCAGAGGTTGCAATGAGCCAAGATCACACCACTGCATTCCAGCCTGGGCAACAGAGCGAGACTCTGTCAAAAAAAAAAAAAAAAAAGTTTTAAATTTTTTAAACGTAAATTTTATTGTATATATTAAGGTGTACAACATGATGTTACGAGATACAGATAGTAAAATGATTACTATAATGAAGCAGATTAACATATCCATCATCTCACATAGCTGTCCTTCTGTGGGAAGAGCAGCTAAAATCTACTTATTTAGGAGAAATCCTTAGTGCAGTACAATTTTATTAACTATTGTCCCCATGTTATGCATTAGATCTCTAGACTTTGTAACCCTATATGATTTTTGTTTCTTTGCTTTTCTCTACTCCTGTCATCTTTGGGATTAATGAAATAATTTTATGATTCAGTATTTTCTTCTACTAGTTAGTAGTTGTAAATTTTTGTCATGGTATTTTAGTGTTGCTTATGGTTTATAGTATACCTCTTGAATTTATCACAATATCCTTTGATAGAATTTTGTATCTTTTTATAAAGAGTGTAAAAAACTTACAACAGGACAAGTTGTAGTACCCTTTATGACATCTGTGCTATTTTTCTCACAATTTTATTCCTACAGATCTTACAAACATTATGATACATTGCTATTTTCTCTTTCAACAGTTAGTTATTATGTAGAAATTAAAATTTTATGTCTGTATCTTTCTGTATCATTTCTGGTGTTCTTTATTCTTTTGTGTAGATTCAGATTTCCATTTGACTTTTTTCTTCTAAATAGACTTTCTTAATATTGCTTATAATTCATTGATACTATTAAATATTAATATTTAATAATAATAATAAATTATTTCAGCTTTGATAGTACTACATGATTTCAGTTTTTTAAATATGTTTTTTATTTTTACTTTTATTTTTGAAAGCTATTTTTCCTGGGTATAGGATTCTACATTGTCAGTTTTGCTCTTTCATTATTTTAAACATGTTTCTCCATTGTATTCTAGCTTATATTATTTCTGCCAAGAAGTATGCTACCATTCTTATATTTGATACTTTACATGATGTATTTTTTTCCTGTTTGTTTTTAAGTTTTTTTCTTCATTACTGGTTTTAAGCAACTTCATTAGTGTTGCTTTGTGGCTTTCTTCTTGTTTTAGAGACTTGGAGATCATTGAGGTTGAATCTATGGGTTTATGGTTTTCATTAAGTTTGGGAAGTTTTCGGTGATTATATCTTCATATTTTTTTCTGTTCCTCTTCTCTCTTACCTCCTTCAGGGATTCCAATTAATATATTAGCTTAATTAAAGTTTTCCTAGAATTTACTAATATTCAATTTATTTTTCTATTTTATTTTGCATAATATTTAGCACACTTTCAATTTCAATAACCTTTTCTTTTCCTGTGCCTCATCAGGTATGATCCTATTCAATATATTTTCCAACCTCATGTATTTTAGGTTTCATCCTAGAAGCTTAATTTTTATGTTTGATGTCTTCCATTCCTCTGCTTAAACTTTTCTTTATATTCTTCAACATATCTTACATACTTCTGATAAATATTTTAGTGCCCTTGCCTATTAATTATATTGCCTATACAATTCATATCTGTTTCTATTAATTGTTGTATTTTTTTCTAATAGTAAGCTGTAGTTCCTGCTTCTTTGCACTCCTAGCAATTTTTGTATTTGATGACAGACATTGGAATCTTACATCATTGGCTGTTAGATATTTTTGCATTTCTATAAATATTCTTGAACTCTGTTCTGGGATAGAGTTAAGTTATCTGGGAACACTTTGATCCTTTTAATGCTCGCCTTAAGCTTTCTTAGGTAGGCTCAGAGTAGCCCTTACTCTAAGGCTATTTTTCTGCACTAATGAGGTTACACCCATCTGAGTATCCTTACTGACATCTCAGGAATTCACAGGTATTTTTACACCTATGACAGGTGAGAACACAGACTACTTTTAGTCCAGTTTTCTCTCTATGGAATTGTCCCTCTCATCCTTTTACTTGTTTCTTTTTCTAAACTCAGTCACCATACATCCATCTGTTAACCTGTATTCAGCCAAAGACTAATGAGGATCACTCTGAAGATTTCTGTAACATTCTCTTTGCGGAATGTTTTCTGCAATACTCTATCTTATGAATTCTAGCTGCTTTATCCTCCCCGGACTTAAACCTAATTTTTACTAATTTGGGATAACTACTAGAACCTGTGTGTGTGTGTGTGTGTGTGTGTGTGTGTGTGTGTGGTGTGTTTCCCCTCTCTGTACTGTGAATTGAAAACACTTTTTAGCCATTAGCCTAGGATAAATGTTCCACATAACTTAATTTCCCTTCTCTTGGGAATTATTATCTTGCACCAGCTATTTTCACATGTATAAAAATCATTGTTTCATAATTTCTTCTGTATCGTTTTTTAGTTTTTTATTTCAGGCAAAGAGGTAAATTTGTTCCCTGTTACTCCATCTTGGTTGGATGTGTAAGTTTAATTATTTTTTAAGATCAGAAGCATATTTTTGGGAAATAATTCAATAAGAAATGCATATTAAAGTTTTATCCTTTATTTGTTATAATACTTGATCTTTATTCTAATATAGAATACAATATGTTTCATAAATCTCCACTTTTTATCTTGCACTATGTAGGTTGTCATGGAAACAACAATGAAAAATTGTAAAACATGATTACTAGTCCCAAGCTGCTTGCAGATTTTATATAGATACAGGGGGAATAATTAGTTACTATAAAGTCTTCACAAATTAGTCATTAATTTAAAAATTCTAACCCATCTACAGGTCAGCAGTAAAACACGATACCATTTCTGCCTCTAAAGCTAAAATTCTGTTATAAAGTATTGCCTGAATTATAAGAATTATAACTATTAAAAATCATATGCTAAGGACTGAATATTTGTGTCCCCACAAAATTCCTGTGTTGAAATAATAACTCCCATTGTGATGTATTAGGAAATGGGGACTTTGATAGGTAATTAGGTCATAGGGACAGAGCCCTCAAGAATTAGTTTAGTGTCCTTATGAAAAGAAACATGAGTGAGATGATAACTTGCTAGACAAAATGGGAATACAAGGTGAAGATAGCCATCTGCAAACTCTGATGTGGGCCCTCACCAGACACAGAATATTCCTGGCCTTCATTTTGGACTTCGCAGCCTCTAAAATTGTGAGAAACAATTTTATATTGTTTAAGTCACTGATCTATTGTTAATCTATGGTATTCTGTCATAGCAGCCGAGAATAACATATCTGATTGTATAATTGTAAAGTCTGTTTTTGACTTCCAAATGGAAACTAAGAGCTTATTAGAACAGTCTAGAAAAGAAAAAGAAGAAAATTTCTTTGTTAAACTGAAGTTCTGATGATAATTAATGCTTAATCTCATTTCTTTCTGAAATAAGATATATCTCTTCATGTATCCAATAGTAGATACATGAGTTACATAGCATTAACAAATGAAACTGTAAATGTTGTTTGCTCTCTGTGCCATGTACATTCGAGTTTGAATTTTTTCTGGGGTTCCTGATTTCCTAAGGTTCTTTGATTATTGAACTTCTCATCCTTTTCCTTTGATCTGATTTTCCTTCTCCACCCTTTTCTTTTTGTAATACACAGGGAAGCCTCAGTCTTTTGAAATCACTAGTTCTCTTTCACAGAATATCAAAATGGAGTAATTTCAGTGATGGCTCAATGTCTAGGATTATGGGTTTTCTTAAAAAAAAAAGTGCTAATTTTTTAAAATTTTGCTCTTACTTAGTTCAAATCTTTTATCCACTAAACTTCACAGAGCCAATGCTCTTAGGTAACTTATTCTCTCTTATCTCTTCCTTCTCTCTCTCTTTCACTTTCACACACATACATACACACTCACACACACACTTTCTTACTGTCATTCTCTCCTCTATTTCTTAGTTTAACTTAAGCTAATATACAAAATAAGTTATCTTTGCTTAAATTTCTGCCTATTTTGTGCATCTAACACAAATCTGTTACACGTTATTTATACTGCCAAAATGGATCCTTTACAAAGGGACAAATTTAACCTCAATTTTATTTCATTTTAATTATTTTACTTATAAACTCTGGCATGTTTGAGTTATAGGTCACAAATAGAAATAAAAGAATTGGATACTGGATTATTGAATGTTGTGTGGAGAAGAATTCGTTTCATCACTTGGAGAAGGACTGCTTAGTGCATATACCTGATGTGAACTGGTGTTATTTATAAGTGCAGAGCAATCTGAAAATGTCATTATGGTAGGAATGTACTCCTGCTTTAAGGGAGGCAAAGCCTAATTTTCTCTTTCACCTTTAAGTCAGTCAGTTCAATGTCTGCTATTCCCCAACTACAGGAAGACATTATAAATGTGATTAAAATATGATTTTTGTTGGATGTCTGACAGAATAGTTCCTACTGAGAAGGCAGGCACAGTAAAAAGAAAAGTAGTTTAAGATACATCATAGTAATGGAAAGTACACTTACAAAGAAGTCTCTTGAATCATTTTGAGAATCATGAACAAACTGGAAACTGGAGTTGCTGTGAACTGAAAACACTCTTGAAACTGCATGGTGATGGCAACTGGGGCTAACAGCTAAGAAGGTTACATGGCAATCAGATTCTCATAATTTTTCTCACCACTACTGAGTTACTGAATACTGGTAATTTCCCAGCGGAGGGTGTTCTTGGTTCATTTCCAAAATAAAGAAGTTAGAATAAGCATACAAGATCTTGCATACTTACTTATGCTAAGCTTCGGACCCATTGTGGTTCATCCATTCTATTATTACTAAATGTTGCTCATGCTGAGAAGCTCCCTAGCACTAAGAGTCTCACACTTTATTTTAAACCTCAGAGCTTTAAATCAAATACATGATTTAATATACTCCTGGCCCCTCAAAAAAAAGAGAGGCTCAGCTGTCCAAGCCCCAGACAACCCCTGGGGAAGGTAAAAGTTCAAAATGCCTGAAATTTCATTCACATTAGTGAATAATAAGCAAAATTGTCAAAAGATGTTGGATTAAAGTGTTTTTTATAAACATACAAAATTTAAAATGTATAAAAATGATATAAAGTTATAGCATCATATCATAACACCTGTAAAGTCATAGCACTGGGGGTAAATGTTTGTGTGTCAGAGCTATCAGCCTTTTCAGCTACATAATTTATATTGGAATCACATGATCATAAGAAAAATATGAACCCAAATATTGATAGTTCCATTGAACCATTAGACTTGTACACCAGTAAAATTTTAACTATTCCTAAATGTTCTCAATTCTTTCCTTCCTAAGGCATTTACTTTTTGGTAAAATATAGGAAAATAACTAGTGTTAGGTGGAGTCATGCCAACAGTGCTTATAAAGAGGAAGCATTAAGTCTAATTTCTCAATTGCAGGGAAGGATCATTTTATTAATGTATTTTGTTCTATTTCTTTCTTTTTCCAGAGAATGTTCCCTATCTTTGGCTTCTGTTCTTCTCAGGAATATTTTTACGTGCCATTTAATAGCTATCTATGATTTCAGTTATTCTACTCCATCGAGGCTAAAAAGGAAACCAAAGATAGCCATGTTCTTAATCAACCTTGAACCAACTACTTAACTACTGTTTTTAAATTAATCTTTAGGTATTGCTTCTTGAGAAGAAAAAAATGAATTCCTTTAGCTATTTCATGAATAACAGTGTACCATATATTTCAAGAGTGATCTTATCTCTTTACTATTTGTTATACTGTTGTAATATAATTTTGTAATAGAACATCAAGATAACTATTAGTATATATAATATACTAATATAATATCATATATTATATACTATAATAGATTTTCAATGCATGATGGTTGAGTGAATAATTAAACCTATGCTATATGTAGTGTATATAGGCAAGAGTAAGTAAGCCTGACTAATCTTTAAGGCTTGATCTACCTGCTGGGCTTCAGTGTGGATGGAGTAGCCCGGTGAACACATGCAGTGTAGTATTGTTTGCATGGGTATCCCCTGCCAAATCTCATGTCGAATTGTAATCTCCAGTGTAGGAGTTGGAAGCTGGTGGGAGGTGATTGTGTTCTTTGGGTGGTTTCTCATGAATGACTTAGTACCATCCTTTTGGTGCTGTTCTCACAATAGTGAGTGAATTCTCATGGGATATGGTCATTTAAAAGTTGGTGGCATCTCCCTTTTTGCTCTCTTGCTCCTGCTCTGGCCAGGTGACTGTGCCTTCTGCCCTTCTGCCTTCCACCATGATTGTAAATTTCCTGAGGCCTCCCCAGAAGGTGCACAGATGCCAGCATCATGCTTTAGTAGAGCCTGCAGAACCATGAGCCAATTAAAACCTCTTTGCATTTTATATTACACAATCTCATGTTTTTCTTTCTTTTTTTTTTTTAAACAGGGTCTTGCTCTGTTGCCCAGACTGAAGTACATTGGCATGATCTAAGCTCATTGCAACCTCCACCTTCTGGGCTCAAGCCATCCTCTTACCTTAACCTCCTGAGTAACTGAGACTACAGGCATGCACCACCATACCAGGCTAATTTTTAATTTCTCTTTTGTAGAGATGAGTTCTCACTATGTTGCTCAGGTTGTTCTCAAACTCCTGTGCCAAGCAATCCCCCTGCCTTGGCCTCCAACAATGCAAGTAGAACCTAACACACCATGGCATGTCAAGCAGCTTCCCTCAACACGAATTTCAGCAAAATACTCTACACAGATTATAGATACTACATCTTAGTGTTTTATAGAAATTTCCTTTTATTCCTCCATAGATAATTAGTAAATTCTAAGTCAGGCATGGCTGGCAATTTTTTACACTAATTTCAGCATTTGTACATAAGATTAGAGTAAATATAGTTTCCTGGAGAAACTGTATTGTTGTTGCTTTAATTTAGACTTCTAGATTCAACTTTGAAAGAAGGCTGATATACTAGGTATGCAAAGAGTTCCAAGCATCTTTACTTTTAATAATCAGTCCAGATGACTCAGATGTAGGGGGCCATGGCCCTTGGTCCCAGCTGATTTTGATGGCTAATACTTATGTTGAAGACCTTGTTATCAGTTGCCAAAATTTCTCAATTTCAGTCATTTTAAGCTTACTTATTTTTTTTCTATTATTACAAGATTATCAGACACTGAATTTCAAAAAGCAAGTTGTACAAAAGTCTCTTTTGATTCTTATCTAGGTAAGAAGAAAAAGTCAGCACTACAATGCTATAGTCATGTTTATGTTTTTGTTTTCATATGCATTTCATATTTAAGACTCAGTGGGCCTCACCAAGAAACAAAGGTAAGTTATATAAAAACTGTTTCTTAGAAAAATAAAAATAATTCAAAAATTATTTTATGGTCTAATAAAATATACATGTTATTTATTTATAATATGTAACATATATTATATGTTATATGTATATGTAATGACTAGTTTTAACTGGAATGTATTATGTTTTTTGGAAAGGCTTAAATTACTCAAAATCATCTCATATTATAAATCATGCCTTTCAATAGAGATAATATTTCCCCCAAGGGGACAAAAATTGGTTTATGAGAATTAAAAATACATCACTATTTTTATAAACTGCCTATAAATATATATATTATATATATATATATATGTGTATATACACACATATTATATGGTTTGGCTCTGTGTCCCCACTCAAATCTCATCTCAAATTGAAATCTGCACATGTCAAGGGAGGGACCAGGTGGGAGGTGATTGGATCATGGGAGCTGTTTCTTCCTTGTTGTTCTTGTGATAGTGAGTGTGTTGTCACTATAAAACTAGAGCTGATGGTTTTAAAGTGTGGCACTACTTTCTCACTCTCTCTCTCCTGCCGCCATGTACAATGTGCCTTGCTTCTCCTTTGCCTTCTGCCATGTTATAAGTTTTCTGTGGCCTCCCCAACCACGTAGAACTGTGAGTCAATTAAACTCTTATTTATAAATTACCCAGTCTCAGGTAGTATCTTTATAGTAGTGTGAAAGTGAACTAACACAGAAAACTGGTACCAGGAATGGGGTGCGAATCTATAGGTAACCTGAATAAGTGGAAGAGACTTTGGAACTGAGTAATGGGCAGGGGTTGTAAAAGTTTGGAAGGCTTAAAGAAGACAAGATGTGGCAAAGTTTGGAACTTTCTAGACACTTGTTGAATATTTCTGAACGAAATTCTAGTAGTGATATGGACAATGAACTCCAGGCTGAGGAAGTCTCAGATGGAGATGAGAAACTTACTGGGAACTGGAGCAAAGGTGATCCTTGCCATAATTTAGTAAAAAGATTGGTGGCCTTTTTATTCTGTCCTAGAGATCCGTGGAACTTTGAACTTGAGAGAGATGATTTAGGGTATCTGGCATGATATGGTTTGGTTGTGTCGCCACCCAACTGTCATCTCGGATTGTACTCTCATAATTCCCACATGTTGCAGGAGGAGAAACCTGGAGGGAACAGTATGGTGGTTTCCCCCATACTGTCCTCATAGTGAATCAGTCTCACTAGATCTGATGGTTTTATCAGGGGTTTCTGCTTTTGTATCTCTCTCATATTTCTCTTGCTGCCAGCATGTAAGAAGTGCCTTTCACCTCCCACTATAATTCTGAGGCCTCCCAGTCATGTGGAACTGTAAGTCCAATAAAACCTCTTTTTCTTCCCAGTCTCTGATGTGTATCTATCAGCAGCATAAAAACAGGCTAATGCAGTAAATTGCTACCAGTACAGTGGGGAGTTGCTGGAAAGATACCTGAAAATGTGGAAGTGACTTTAGAACTGGGTAACAGCCAGAGGGTGGAACAGTTTGGAGGGCTCAGAAGAAGACAGAAAAATGTGAGAAAGTCTGGAACTTCCTAGAGACTTGTTGTGGCTTTGACCAAAAACCTGATAGCAATATGGACAGTAAGTCCAGGCTGCGGTGGTCTCAGATGGAGATGAGGAAATTGTTGGGAACTGAAGCAAAAGTGACTCTTGTTATGTTTTAGCAAAGAGACTGGCTGCATGTTGCCCTGTCCTAGAGATGTGTAAAATTTTGAAATTGAGAAAGATGATTTAGAGTATCTGGTGAAAGGAATTTTTAAGCAGCAAAGAGTTCAAGATGTGACTTGGGTGCTGGTAAACGTATTCAGTTTTGTAAGGGAAACAGAGCATAAAAGTTTGGGAAATTTGCAGCCTGATAATGTCATAGAAAAAGAAAAAAAAAACATTTTCTAAGGAGAAATTCAAGCCACCAGCTGCAGAAATTTGCATAAGTAACAAGGAGTCGAATGTTAATCCCCAAAACATTGGGGAAAATATCAGAGGTCTTCACGGCAGCCCCTCCCATCACAGGCCTGGGGGCCTAGGAAAAAATGGTTTTGTGGGCCAGGCCCAGGGTCCCTATGCTGTGTGCAGCCTAGGGACTTGTTGCCCTGCATCCCAGCTACTCCAGCCATGGCTAAAAAGGGCCAACCTAGAGCTCAGGCTGTGGCTTCAGAGGATGCAAGTCTTTTTTTTTTTTAACGTTACTTTCTAATACTACTTTTTTAAAATTGTTTTTTAGATTTTTATGTTCCAGGTTTTTTTTTTAAATTTATTTAATTAGAGAATCACATATCTTTTCACAGGTTTTTAAGTATACTATTTATTGAGGTTATTTTGATCTAATTACTTTCTAAGCTCTAAAATAGCAACAATATTTGGCTTCCTGTAAATATACTCCTGAGATAGGCAGCATGCTTTAGCATCAGGGTAATTTCAAACTCATTAATAGGTTGATAAACCTCTCCTCTTCTATATTTAAAAAGATACTGTGTAGGATTAGTATTATTTTTTCCATAAATCTGAAAAAATTAATGAGTGAAGTCATCTGGGCCTAAAATCTTTGTGGGAATGTTGAAATTAAACATTCACATTTTTCATTTGATATAACTCTATTCAAATTCTTCATTTCTTTTTGAGTTACTTTTGGTAATTTATGGCTGTCCTAAAATATGAAAATTTCATCTAACTTTATTAGCATACAGTTGCTCATAATAGTCCTCTATAGCCCTTTAATATCTTAGAGATCCATCATGGTGTCTTCTTTTCATGCCTAATATTGGTAATTTGTATTCTTTTTTAACCCATATGGCTAGAGGTGTACTGTTGTTTACTTATTTAAAAAAATCTTTAACTTCACTGATTTTTTTCTGTAGTTCATTTCCTATTCCATTGATTTACACTATAATATGTATGATTCTTTTCTTTCTACTTATATTATATTTATTTGCTCAGCTTTGTCTATTTTCTTTAGATGTACAATTAGACAATTTTTAAAGAAGTTAAAAAAAATATTTAGTGCTATTCATTTTCTTCTAATCACTGTTTTAACTGTGCCACAGAAATTTTTACATTTTATATATTCAATTTATTCACTTCAAAACAATTTCTAATTTTCTTTTTGCTTTTTTTAAGCCATGAGTTATTAAGAAATGTGTTGTCTGATTTCTAAATATTTTGTGTTTTTCAGATTATTTATCTTTATTTGTAATTTAAGTCTATTCTGCTTAGAGAGTACACTAATGTACTCTGTAAGATATCCATCATTTTTGATGTATTTAACTTGTTTTATGGCTGTGATGCTTAATTTTATCTGTCAACGTGGCTAGACCGTAATACCCAGATAGTTGGTCAAACATTATTCTTTATGTTTCTGTGAAGGTATTTTTTTTTCTAGATGTGATTAACATTTAAATCAGTAGACTTTCAGTAAAGCAGATTACCATCCATAAAGTGAACGAGACTCATCCAATTAGCTGAAGGCCTTCAAGCAAAAAAATAAATAAACTGACCTCTCCTGAAGAAAAAGAAATTCCGCCAGATGCCTGCTTTTATACTACTGGAGCTGCAACAGTAACTCTTCCCTGAGTACCCAGCCTGTCAACCTATTCTGCAGGTTTTGGACTTGCTAGCCTCCACAATATTGTATGAGTCAATTTCTTAAAATAAATGTCTCTCTCCCTCTCTTTCTCTCTCTACACACAAATACACATATACACACACACACAGAGATACATACACACACAGAGAGAACCTGTTACTTCTATTTCTCTGAAGAACTCTAATACAAAAACCCAGCATATGTTCTGTTTTGGTGAATATTTCATGTGCCCTTCAAAAGAATGTGAACTTTACTTGTGTAAGAATGTGTCAATAATTGTAAATTGTTTAGCTAGTTGTTAATTTTTTTTTCAGGCCAACTTGTTCTATTAAATAATAAAAAAGAAGTGTGAAAGTCTTCAAATATAATTAGTGGATGCATCCATTTCCAGTTGCAGTTTTTCAGTTTTTGCTACAGGTTTTCTGAAACCCTGTTACTAGAGACATACACTGTTAGGGTTATGTCTGTTTGCTTGACGAATTTACCGTTTTATTTTTATGAAATGTCCCTTAAAACTCCTGATAATATTCATTCTTTTAAATTCTGCTTTTTCTAATGATAATTTAATAACTTCAGCCTTCTTTTCAGTGTATGCATTGCATACTCTTCGTCTTCTTTTAGTCTTCATGTTTCATATTTAATCGAGTTCTGTAGGGATAGCATGTAATTTGGGTTTGGGTTTTTATTCAGTTTAAAAATATTTGCCATTTAAGTAAAATGGTTAGATTATTTGAATCTAATGCAATTATGAATACGTTTGCTTTTAAATCTATAATTTTGCTATTATTATCTATTAACTTATTATTTTGTTCTTTTTTCCTGCCTTCTTTTGGGTTGAGACTTTTGAAGATTTCATTTTATTTTTACTAAATTTTATTTGCTCTTAAGAAATTAATTTGAAACTGCCTTGGTTTTTGTTTTTTTAGTTTGCTCATTCGTTTTTGTCTACTTGGGCTACTTTGAGTTTCTTAGGTGTGTAGGTCTAATGTTTCCATCAAATTTCAAGATAAATAAATTTCACTATATATTTAAAGTACACAAACTTCAAAATATATAAATGTATAAATATGTATTGTACAAAATATATATACAAATATATGTACTATACATGTGCATATACAGATTTATATGTGTATATATACACAAAATACATCAAGTATATATATGTGTGTGTATATACAATTATACACAAATTATAGTGGGTATATGTTAACCTGCTTTATATTGGCTCACAACTACCTGTTGATTGTTTGGGTTTTTTGTTTGTTTTTTAATCTTTTTATTTCCCTTATGCTTTCCTTTGGCTACTTTTTGCTGCTATGTCTTCCAGTTTTCTCAGCTTCTGCAATTCTTAATCATCTGCTAATTCCATCCAGTTAAGTTTTAAATGATAATGCATTTTACATCTCTAGAAGGTTTTTTGTTAACTATTTCATTTCTCTTCTTATATGTTCATCTTTCTTTTAAATATCTGATTATAATAACAGTTGTTTTAACACTTTGCATTCTTATTCCATTACTTTATCATTTCCAAAACTATTTTGATTGATTGATTTTTCCCTTGTTTTATTGAATTTGGACATTGTGGATTTTATGCTATTGTATGTTAAATTTTTCTGTCTCCTTTTAAATAAAATAGTGCTATTATTTTTCTGGTAATATGTGAAGTAACTTGTGGTTTGATTTGTTCTTCCGAGGCGTGAGTTTAAGTGTTGGTAGCCAGGTCTTGTATATTCACCCTAGGGATAGGCAAGCCACAGTAGGGTTTGGCCCTTCTAGGGTCTCTACTAAATTATCTGAGTGACCAATGAAGACTCTACACGTGGTCAGAACTTAAATGCCTTATTACCTGCATAAACTGAGAATCATTGAAGTCTTAGCATTCTGGCATTTCTTAGGTCAACATCATGGCTTTTTGCTTTATATAAGAAGGTTTTAGTATTGAGCAAAACTCAAGATGAACCCTATACAGATTTCTGCGTGGCTTCCTGAGGTCTGATCATTGTCTTTAAAACTCAGCAAGACCCCCATCTGAAATGTATCTGCACATTGATAGTTGGAGTGATCCTGTGACTCACCTGATTTTACATCCTTATTTCAGGAGTCACAGTCCTGTAACACCTGTAATCCAATGTCTGAAAAGAATTACTTCATATATTTTGTTCAACGTTTCATTTGTTTACAGCATAAGTGTAAATCTGCCTCTTTTATTCTATCATACTTGAAAGAGGAAATTCTTTTTATTGGTAAAATATAATTTGAGCTATTTTCTAAAGCTTATCTTCTTTAATCTTTACATAAAATGGATTTTGTTTCTTTTTTAAACAAATGTATATTTTAATTCCTAAGAACCTACTCTCATTTTATTTTATTCTCTTTCATCACAGCATGGTACTGATTTTAGTGGAAGAAAACTATCATCTTCAGTCTCTCATAGGATATTCATTAGATTTAAAATAAATATCCTCCAGTTGTTCAGTTACCTTTGGTTTATGTGGCTAATTATTCTATTTGTTTATTATGGTCTTTCACACAGACCCAAACACACACATGCATACACACAGACACACACGCAGACACACACACACACACACATTCCACACTTGCTAACATGAGTTTGGAGCCTAACAAACAGGACTGTTTTGGACAGTGGAGAAATTTTCTCAGAATTTTCTGGGCTGTTATTTCCACTGCTCAGTTAATCATTGCTGAAACTCTGTCATTTTTCTGCTAGTGGTTTCTGCTTTCCTTCTGAACATTACACTAGATATATACTCTTTACCATATATTTACTGTGATTTCTGTTGGAAGCAAGGAATGTTAATTATGCATGTTCAGCCTATTGTCTTGAAGTTGATGGTCAAACTTCCAATTTTTAAACAGATTTAAGAAATGTATTCTATATGAAGGATGTAAAAGATATAAAAGAAGATTTGCTTTTGTTTGAGTAAACATTGTGATGATTTCCACAGTGGGTGTGAATTAAAAGCGATTTTCTATTTTATCAACATGAACATCTGTCTGCAAAACTTTGTAAAAAAATATTCTGTCTGGCTATAACACTAGAGTCTTAAGGCTTAAGCATTTTGTGCCATTGTTAATGCAGGCTGTACGTCTATTATTTTTTACGTCTCTAAAAGTGATGTTTCTGTTAATTAGTGTGGCTTATATTTTCGACAATTTTTAAAGTTGACAAACTATTTTAAAAAATGAATAGTAACGAATA
Organism: Theropithecus gelada; assembly: GCF_003255815.1. Taxonomy (NCBI): domain Eukaryota; kingdom Metazoa; phylum Chordata; class Mammalia; order Primates; family Cercopithecidae; genus Theropithecus; species Theropithecus gelada. Next base: position 84,403,834 of record NC_037675.1, on the reverse strand, counting down.
AGCTAAACATTCCAATTTGTTAAACTATGAGATTGCATGATTTCCTTTTAAAAGTGGCTTACAGCACGTTATTTTGACCCCAGTAAAATCGCTTTTATCCTCAAAAATACTCACTTTTTTTCTTCAAGTTGAACAGCTTTAGATTAAAATAAACTACAAGATAAAGGTTAACCTGCTATCATTTTTTTCTTTTATATTTGGACCTATTTAATTATGCTGTCTATGTCATCTGTGAAAACTTTTTCAGAGGGAGAATTATATATGTGATAAGTGAAACATATAGTCAAAGGCTGTGGAATAAATGTTTTCTCTTGTTCCAGAACAGCAAAATAAATTATGTGTTGCTAATAAAATATATACAGAAGCAGATATGATTATAAAACACAACAATTAAAGGGTGAACTTTATCTTAATCCTAACATGTCAGGTTCTAACTGCAGAATACGTTGATTAAATATATTAAAACTCTTTAGATTGATTACTAGAGGAAAGTGATTACAACTCTTTAGATTAATTACTAGAGGATTGATTAAAACTCTTTAGATTGATTACTAGATGAAAGTATTACTGTCCTTGAAATCTACAACATCAATGTTCCTATCACTAAGAAGCAGCACAACATATTGTGTGAGTTATGTAAAATATGCTTGAATACAATCCTAGAGAACATCCAGTTAGGAACAATCAAGTTTAGGGAGATACACAGACTTTAACGTAGTGTGTGTCTTTCATTTGCAACCTTTATGCCACTGCTGGTCTAATATGCAAATGGCTGTAAAACCCTAACTGTGGTAATTGATTATCTCCTAATGAGCATTTGTGCATCTAATAACAATTATTATGCATTTACATCTGCTTTACATACATCACATATCTCTAGGGAAAATCCTAGGGTTTTGGCTGTGTCTTATACTGAACCACTAATACATCAGACTATTCTTTTCACATAGTGTCAGATTTTACTGCATAACTAACATAATAATGCCAAACATACACCCATGATGTCCTCCTTAGCATTTATAACATTACACAAATAAGGTAAACATTTCCCGTGGCAACCACTTATGAATTTTATGTTTACACTTACTTGTTGAGTCATCTAAAAGTCAGTTGATTATTTAATATTAATGAACAATAAATGATTATTACATGATTTATGCATTTTTGGTTAATATTGTTTCAAAAAGCAATTCAGTTTCCTGTAATGTCATAAGAAATAAATGCCATTTAAATGAAAACTTCAATAAGAAATAGCTTCTTCTGCTCTTTATAAAATGAAATTTAGTAAATTGTGATATTCAACAGTTACATAAATTGCTATTGATAGTTAAGTTGAATTAATATGTTTCTGTAAAAGTATTACTCTGTAATAGTGTTATAAGTGTTACTTTTCAATGTGTTCTAATATGAGTCACAATTTCAGCATTATTGATCAGTTTAACTCTGTCTAAATAAAAGTATGCTACTTATTCCCTTACCTTTGAGAAGGCTAGGGTAAAATTAAGTTTCAAGCCAATCTGACTCTAGTACATGTACCTTTTCACCTCATTAAAATAAACATGTTTTTCAATAATCGTAATGTTATCATTTAGTTGTTCTGTGGTTCTTTGTAGAAACAATGGTTTAATTTGCTAGTAGAAACATCTTTTTGGTTCTTAGTATCCAGTCCAAATACATTTTTATATCAGTGATGAATTCTTAAAATGCCTATGAATTCTAAAATTCAGAAGTGACTGTGGCTCAGGCAAAGAAACTCAATGACTCCTCTTTGAGATGGTAAGGATACATTTTCATCAAACACATGTATCCAGAAGACACTCTTTCTTTATGGTTTAAATAAATCATCCCAACCTCCAATTCTTATGCCTATAAATTTTTCTGCACAAATTCTACTATTTGAATGTCCATTGTTTCTTTGGCTGGAAAATATTGTTTTTCCACCTTAAGCACAAGTCTTCAAATTCATCAGGTAGGTAAGATTTCTCACTAAATCTGAGTTGTGACATTAATCTTTATTTCATTGACTTTTTTTTTTGTTTGTTTTTGTTTTGAGATGGAGTCTAGCTCTGTCACCCAGACTGGAGTGCAGTGGCGAGATCTCCGCTCACTGCAACCTCTTCCTCCTGGCTTCAAGCAATTCTCTGCCTCTGCCTCCCAAGTATTACAGGCACCTGCTACCACGCCTGGCTAATTTTTTGTAATTTCAGTAGAGACAGGAATTCACAGTCTTGGCTAAGCTGGTCTTGAACTCCTGACCTCGTGATCCACCCGCTTCGGCCTCCCAAAGTGCTGAGATTACAGGCGTGAACTACCTCGCCCAGCCAACTTTTTTTTTTCCACCATCTATTAACAGGGACTGAGTGGTATACACTCAAAGTCATTGGCACGTATCTGTAGGTCAGATTTTCAATAACCCTCAAATATACTGTATAATTTTCCTACACAAGGCAGGAAATATAAAATATATATATACTGTATAATTTCTATATACTGTGTATATATACTGTATATACTGAATATGTATACTGTGTATATACTGTATCATACACAATGTAGTGTATAATTTTCCTATGCAATGTAGTCATATGGTAGCTTCAATATAAATATTTCCTGTGATTACAGTATTGTTTAATATGGAAGCTAAAAAAAGATAACGTAAATTACCTACATATTAAAACAAAAGCTAATTAAATTCATGAGTTTATTATAGGCAAAAAAATCTGAGATCTCGAAATAAGTAATTCAGAAATCAGAGACTTCAGTAGTGGTCATGGTGATAGGGGTTGAAGATGTTAATGACATCAGATACACTCTGAGCACCCACCACCAGCAAGTGAACTTGGTCGAGATGATACACTAGCAACAAGATTAAACATACAGTGTATTGGTTAACTCTTTTATAATTTAAGGAAATTAATGTTTTGAAAATTAATCATTGGACAAAAATAGAACTGTATAATAGCTAAACAATTACAAAGTTCATCACAAAACACTAGTTTTATTTAAACACAATTTTTGTAATATTTTTCTCACTCTTTTTCCCTTTATTTTCATGTCATTGAGCCCATTTATGGACCAAGATATTAGTTCAAGATCAGAATATTATCTCAGACTACATTTTATAAGAAAGTTAGCTCATATAGATATATATAGGCAGAAAACATGTCCTCTTATTGTAGTATCTTATAAAATAGACATAATTAAACTAAAACCTGAGACATTCTTACAAGTAAGCAATGAAAATTAATGCTAACAAATCATAAGAGAAATGGTTTCTGTTTTTTCCTAATCAAACACAGCTTTCCCTTTACACCATTTACAACACACTGGGGCCTAAAGTGTAGGCAAAGATAGAGTACTCCAAAGAAAATGGGCCACAGAAGATTAAAAAACATAATCGGTAGTATATCCCCAGGTTGTAGAGTCACATATTTTGAGTATTCCTGTCTAATCCCAGAAGATTATAGTTATTAAAGATAATATTTTTGGACCTGGCACATTTGCTTTCTGCTTAAAAGCATCGCTTCATGGGTGAATGCCAGTATTATCATTATTATTACCAGCACTATGACTACGTGGACGGCTGCTGCTGTTACAAAGGGTAGATCGTGTGTCTATTTTCAGGTCTAAAGAACTGTTCACTACTCACTCATTTTACGAGATTGATTGCCTTTGGCCATGACTTAGTTACAATGACTAACATCTGGAATCCACTTAGGAGAGATTTATTAGTAGTAGCTCAAACTCTTGATCTTATTTTTGCAGCCATTGTTACTTTGAACAAAATTGCCTTCTTTTTCCAGGTTTCAATTAGTAAAATATCCGGGTATACCTATAATTTTTTTGACTGCTGAATGAGTTATTATTTTTATTATTTGAGCATTCTGAGTAGTTTGTGTATAAGTTATGGATCTGTACAGAGTTTTCAAGACTTTCTGTCGTTTTCTTATTTACGTTGTAGACCTTCTCCACACCAACTTTACTTTCCAGGATCTCAATAAACAGCATAGCTTAAATTATATAATACACAATTTTAATGAAGAAATCAAGCCCTGAGGAAAACCTTGTACTCTTTTTGAGGGGAAGCTAAGTATGTGTGCAGTCAGATTTCTTTTAGTGATATGATTATGCATCCATTATCAAAGTATATATTTTGAAAAGAAGAGTCACCTTTAATGGTGATTAATATTCAGAGAGACAATGGGAAAGAAAATCCATTGTCCCCAAGTTTTTGTTATTACTGTTTTTAATTGTCCAAGAAAACTAAGCCTTAACTATGTTCATTTGGGGATTGTCTTTATGGATGATGCTCCTGACAAATGCCCATATTATTGGGACTATTATCATTCTTTTATCAGGGATTCGCTCAGAATTGTGTTACTTTTGACCAATGATTGCTATCAGATTTGCAGAGAAAGTCTCCCTATAAAACAATATCAAAACCAATTGTAAAGAAGAAAGCTGAGACAGGAAGATAATTTCCATTTAAGGTTATGTTATATTGCCATATTTTTCTCACTGAGACATCACACATTCCCATCAGCAGTTTTCTAGCAGTGTCTATAATTTCGCCTCTAATTGCTCCAACGATCAGTGAAAATACTTTCTAAGTGTCACCTAATTAAATAGAACATAGGGTAGCTTGTCTTTGCTGCCTTTTTTTTTTTTTTTTTTTTGAGACGGAGTCTCACTCTGTCGCCCAGGTTGGAGTGCAGTGGCTGGATCTCAATCTCAGCTCACTGCAAGCTCTGCCTCCCGGGTTCAAGTGATTCTCCTGCCTCAGCCTCCTGAGTAGCTGGGACGACAGGCGCCCACCACCTCGCCCAGCTAGTTTTTTGTATTTTTTTTTTTTTTTTTTTGTAGTAGAGACAGGGTTTCACTGTGTTAGCCAGGATGGTCTCAATCTCCTGACCTCGTGATCCGCCCGTCTCGGCCTCCGAAAGTGCTGGGATTACAGGTTTGAGCCACCGCTCCTGGCTGCTGCTCTTGCATCATAGACTAAAACAGGATATACAATAGCACAATAGCAAGTTTGAGCTGAGCATCCGAAAGACATCGGTTCTAATTCCTACTCTGAGTCACAACAGTTGCGCCATCTTGGGAATGTGCTCACCTCCTTCATTTCTTCCGTGCTGACACAATTGTATATACCTGGTAAATGTATAAGGATGCAATAAGTTAAGAAGTGAAATGCGCTTAGAATAGTCCTCAATGAATTGTAGCCACTGTTGTTATTATAATTCCCACTTAAGTTGTGGAATGATTCCAGTATGAGGCAGGTTATGAAATAATATGGTTTTTCTTGTAGGCCAGTGGCCCTATAAATTTCCATTGTTATCTGCTAATGAATATTTTGAGAGCAGACTTTCATAAAGATAAATTAAGCTTAGGAAAATAAATATCATAGGAGAATATCATAGGCTGTCAAAAATGTTTAATCAAAACAGGCTACTTTTAATGATACAATCAGCCATTTCATTTTGCGTAATATCTGTGCATGTATTGTTTATGCTCAACTTGTAGTCATGTAAAAAATTAACACGTATTTCACGTTCATGGAGGTTGTTTCAGCATATGCTTTACCTGGTGTGTTTTCCTTTCAAGATAGGAGAAACAAAGACAAAAATGGTACAGCTTGCTTCCAATGGCCTTTTAACAGTGATAAAAGATGTGCTGCAGGGGGCTGATCCTACTGTCTGTGGTTGTCTATTAATTGTCCAAGAACACTCATATTCTATACATTAATTTTAATATTCAAGATTATATAAGAAAAGAAAGCATTTCTGACTCTCTGTGTCTTTTGCTGTTTTGCTTTGTTTTGCCTTGCCTTGCATCCTAGCCTCTCAACTATTTTCTCAAAGTTCGTCCTGGAAAAATGTTGTGTTTTGTGAACACCTCTGACTTGAGTGCTTTCAATGGATGCATCCTCAAAAGAGAAATTGTATTCACTTGCGTGTGACTCACTCCATATTGACAGTCTTTTCTTTGAATATTTGTTCTATATTTTTGCTTTACCTGTAACAGCCATCCCCTAACATGGCTGTTTCCCCTGCTGGGGACTGCTTTTTGTCCCCACCCCACCCCCAAACTCTGTGTATCTCATAATTGGGGAAGGGGTATTTTCTCAGGTGCTGATTTCTCACTACAAAGCATTTATTCTCCCCATTCAACACAAAAGTCTTCCTCTTCTAATGCTACCATCTTTTCTGTCACCAGACCAATCTCTTTAAGGAAGCTGAAAGGAACTGCCTACACATGTGTCAAGTTATTTTACCCTAATCTTTCTTTCATAATGAATTATTTTCAAATATACAATAAAAGTAGAGCATAGTAGAATTATATATTAAAAATAAACAGAACTTCAGGTACGTAAATATCTATTTTTCCCGGCTCAACATTTTTTATTTTTTCTTTCTTCCTCCATTTCTCTCTTCCTCTTTCTTGCTCCTTTCCTCTCTCGTCCTTTTCTTGTTTTTCTTTCTTGTCTTTCTCTCTCTTTCTTCCTTCCTTCCTTCCTTTCTCTTTCTTCCTTCCTTTCTTCTTTCCTTTTCTTTCTCTTTCTCTCTTTCTCTCTTTCTTTCTTTCTTTCTTTCTTTCTTTCTTTCTTTCTTTCTTTCTTTCTTTCTTTCTTTCTTTCTCTTTCTCTCTTTCTCTCTTTCTCTCTTTCTCTCTTTCTCTCTTTCTTTCCCTTCCTCCCTTCCCTCCTCCTCTCGCCTCCCCTCCTCTCCCCTGCCCTTCCCTCTTTCCTTCCTGCCTTCCTTCTTTCTGTCCTTCTTTTTTCATTCTTTCTTTTGAAATAAAACATTGCAGATAGTAAAATCTTTTGTTCCTTAGATTCTCCTCTCAGATATCCTCTTTCTTCCCTCTCTTAATATTACTACGTTTATTAATCTTTTTAAGCTTTTACTATATATGCATCAATTTTGTGTATTTTTAAAACTTTATATAAAATAAAGCTCTGCATCTTGCCTTTTATAGTCAATAGCATGTTTTAAGATGTATTTTTCTTAATATCTTTATACTAAAATTTCTTCAATAAATTTGTTTGTATGTCTCCTTGTGTACATGTTTAAGAGTTTTCCACAATTTTTATTCTGAGGTAGAATGTTTGAACTTAAAAACATGCATAGCATTAACCAGATTAGATAGTATACAATTTCTCATTAATTGTTCTAATTTATACTCCTGATATCAGTGCAGGAAAATTCCAGTGTGTCTATATCTTCATCAATATTTGATTTTCTTTTCTTTACATTTTTTTTCCAATCTGATAGATGTGTAATGATATCTCATTGGTCCTCAAAACATGTTATTCCAATGTGGTTCCAATCTCCGCAAGACAAGTTATTTCCTTTCTGTAATGATTACCATTAGCCTCTAAAGTGTTACATAAAATAGACATATTTCAATCTTCAACTCTCTCAGTAGCACTTGAAATAGTTTACCACTTCTTTTTCTCTGAATATTAAGTGATTAATATTTACTAAATGAATGACTTAATAAATGAATGGAAACTACTCGGTGTTTGTTGAAAGAAGTAATCTCTCAACCAAAAAAGCAAAGTAAGATTTTTTCCTTTTATTTCAAACTGAATAAAATTTATTTCCTAAGATATTCATTAAATGCCTAGTAAGTAAAAGTATGTATACCAGACATGAAAGATTCAAAGATGCAATTCTTACCCTTTTAGTATGGAACCATGTCTGGGGTAATATACACTAAATAAATATGTGTCTAGTAAATAACATCATCAGCATGATCTCTTTTTCTTAAAGTATCTTTTATATTGCCAAATTCACATATGTTTGAAAACTTCATTTTCTGACTTCTCTAGAAAGTTTGTGCCAAAAAGCATGAGCTTTGTCTTCTTTACGTTATGTACTGAGGGCATAGAATAGTGCCTGATACATGGTAAATGCTATAAAGTCAGTTTGTATTTGTTGAAAATGTTACAAAAATGGAAAATAAAAAAAATTCTGTAAAATTTTTATTTTAGTAAGGGTTCATATGAAATTTAAGGTGTGTTACTCTTTATCCAATATCTCTCAATGATACAAAGATGATCTGGTTAGAACTTAAATCGTGCAGAGAAGAATGGTACGATAATATGATCAAAGTACAGACATTTCTCTGAGAATGGATGGGCAAAAGAGAATGTAGAAAAAACTCGTACCTCTTCATTTGGGTTTCAATATGAGTGTTGAGACTTGCCTGGGTTGATCTTGCAGGATTTATCTTAATGCTGCGTAGGTGCATTCATAGATTGGTTTTCAAACTCCCCTGCCTCACAATTGATATGATTTCTGAATCAATAACCATAGTAGTACTTGCACATAAAGCATGTTTTTTAAACGGTGTGTGAGTTCCTAAAATGCAGCAATTTAAGTGCAAATTGTTACAAAAAATGTTGTACTTTAAGCCATGTTGTTTTCAAATACAAGAGGTATTTCCCGGCACTACTCTCACATAGTAGGTGTTCAATAAATATCTATGGTATTATTAAGCTAAATGTTCCTAGCATGCTGTTCAAAGAGGAGTTTTTGGTCAAAGGAGAATCTAAAATAATCTATGGGCTTCTAAAATTGGGAGATGTCTTAGTTTCGGCAGTTATAACAAAAAGTACTGTAGAAGTAAACAACAAACATTTATTCACTACAGTTCTGAAGACTGGGAAGTACAAAATCAAGGTGCCAGATAATTCAGTTTCTGGGCAGGGCCCTCTTTCTGGTTTGCAGAGGAAAACCTTGTTGTATCCTCACATGGTGGCAAAATTATCTCTCTTGCATCTTTTTTTAAAAAGGGTACTAATCCCATGCATAAGGGTCTACCATCATGACCTAATTACTTTCTTAAAGACCCACCTCAAAATACTGTCACACTGGTGATTAGCACTTCAACATATGAATTTGGGGAAACACAAACTTTCAGTCCACTGCAGGGAATACTGGTGAACTGGCACAGGTGGGAAAGAAAGAAGGTTCTAAATGCTAGATAATTTGATAGTTTTGCCTACATCAGAATGATCTAGAAGGCTTTTATGGAAGTAAATATCAAATGATTGTATCGATATTTAATGCGTCAGTTTTACCTAGTGTCAAAATACTTTATAAAAGAAACAAATGTAACAACAGAAACCATGCTGAAACTAGGATTTTGTTTTTTCCCACAGAATTAAAAAACATAAATCTGTCAATCAAAGCTACCTCCCAGATTCAGGGCTCTGGTCCCCTAGACATAACAAACTCCTCCTTGTAGTCACAAGCCCCAGAGAAATCCACTTGTGAGCTCTCAAAGCATCTAAAATGAATCCTGATAATCTGGTCTTTAATAACAGCAGACCACCCAAAGTTGGCAGACAAAATAGTAATTTATTTTCAGAACAAACTGCCTTTATTTTTGACAGGAAGAATCTTCCTCCACAAAGTCTCAGGGAGAGGATTACTAGTTTCTGTACACTCAGTGAACATTTATTATTGAGTCACCAGAAATGAACAAAATCTAAAAGCCTTAGAACAAACTTAACAAAACAGCCTTGAGATTTAAGGGGGGAAATATTAAAGAAATATGTATGGGAAATGGTCTACAGGAAACGATGAGTTACTGAAAATTTTCCAACTGTCAAACATTCTCTAGACACATCTATTCACCTAAAATGTATAATCATATAAATACTTGTGAATGGGTGTCTCACTTGAAGATTCTAAACTCTTTCTTTAAGACAGATATTGATCTTTAATACCTTTTTCCTGCCTAGCTCCTAGTAATGTTTAGCTCTTAAGAAAGAAACTTGTGTATTGCTACAAGCACATCAAAAGAATGGCATTAGAGAAGTGTGAGTCATGAAAGCCATGATATCTAAGTGAAATTCTTCCCCTAAATTGCATGGTGTATGAGATTGCAATAATAATTTTCTGAAAACCTTCATTAATGTCTTACAGAGCACACTCATCAGTATAAAGATGAAATATGCAAAATATCTACCTCTGGACTAACAACTTAACTTGCAGAATTAAAAAAATTGAAATATGTGAGATACGATGGATCAGAAATTTTTGTTTGCTTATTGTTTGTTTTTTTAACTGCTGGGAAGGATTAGATTTACAAGTGGTGATAAAAGGTGTATAAGTAAGTAGACTTTCTATGTGTGAGATGTTGAAATAAGGAGACTGGCAAATTCCTTTCCCAGAATAGGCAAAGATAATTAAAACCTTTTCAATCTAAGCTAGACAGAAAGAAAAATCTCAAACTTATGGACCTATTAAAAATAGCAGATGACTTCCACAGGTTTAAATAAACACTATTCATATAGCAAGATAAAAATAATTTCTGGAGAAATTTCAGATCCAAGTATCAAAACAGTAGAATCCTGTTTTGATTGAAATTAGTAAAAAAATCTTGTTCCTAAGAAGAGGTGTTTTTTTCTCTTAATAATTTCAATTTTTGTTTTATATTCAGCAGGGGGTACGTATGCAGGTTTGTTACATGAGTACATTACAAAATACTGAGGTTTGGGGTACGACTGATCCTGCTACTGAGGTAGTGAGCATAGTATCCAATAGATTTTTTAACCCTTTCCTCCCTCCTATCCCCCTCTAGAAGTCCTCAGTATCTATTGTTGCTATGTTTATGTTCATAAAGACCCAATGTTTAGCTCCCGCTTATAAGTGACAACACGTGGTATGTGGTTTTCTGCTCCTGCATTTATTTGCTTAGGATAATGGCCCCCAGTTGCATCCATATTGCTGTAAAGGATGTGATTTCATTCTTTTTTTATGGCTGCGTTGTATTTCATGGTGTATAAGTACCACATTTTCTTCTCCAATCCACCATTGATGGGCGCCTAGATTGATTCTATGGCTTTCTTATTGTGAATGGAGCAGGGTTGAGCATATGAATGCATGTGTCTATTTGGTAGCATGATATATTATCTTTTGATATACCTCCAGGAATGGGATTGCTGGGTTGAATGGTAGATCTGTTTTATGTTCTTTGAGAAATCTCCAAAATGCTCTCTACAGTGGCTGAAGTAATTTACATTTCCACCAACAGTATATAAGCATTCCCTCCTCTCCACAGCCTTGCCAGCATCTATTGTTTTTTCCTTTTTAGTACTAGCCATTCTGACTCGTGTGTGATGATATCACGTTGAGACTTTAACTTGCATTTATCTAATGGTTAATGATGTTGATCGTTGTTTTTCATATGTTTGTTGGTTGCTTGTATGTCTTCTTTAGAGAAATGTCTTTGCTTGTTGAACTAAAGTTTCTTATAGATTCTGGATATTAGACCTTTGTTGGATGCATAGTTTGTCTGTCATTCTGTAGGTTGTACATTTACTCTGTTGAGTTTCTTTTGCTGTGCAGAAGCTCTTTAATTTGAGTCCCAGTTGTCAATTTTTGTTTTTGTTGCAATTGCTTTTGAAGACTTAGTCAAAAATTTTCCCAAGGCAGATATCTAGAATGGTGTTTCCTATGTTTCCTTCAAGGATATTTATGATTTGATTAAATCTCTAATCCTCTTTAGTTAATTTTTATATGTGGTGAAAAGTTGGGGTACAATTTCATTGTTTTGTATATGGTTAGTCAACTCTCCCAGCACAATTTATTGAATAGGGAATCCTTTCCTTACTGTTTATTTTTGCTGACTTTGTCAAAGATCAAATGGCTATAGGTGCACAGCTTTATTTCTATGTTCTCTAACCTGTTTCATTTCTCTATTTGTTTTTGTATCAGTACCATCCTGTTTTGGTTATTGTAGCCATGTGGTATAGTTTGAAGTCAGGCAACATGATGCCTCTGGTTTTTTTTTTTTTTTTTTTTTGAGACGGAGTCTTGCTCTGTCACCCAGGCTGGAGTGCAGTGGCTGGATCTCAGCTCACTGCAAGCTCCACCTCCCGGGCTTACGCCATTCTCCGGCCTCAGCCTCCCGAGTAGCTGGGACCACAGGCGCCCGCCACCTCGCCCGGCTAGTTTTTTGTATTTCTTAATAGAGACGGGGTTTCACCGTGTTAGCCAGGATGGTCTCGATCTCCTGACCTCGTGATCCGCCCGTCTCAGCCTCCCAAAGTGCTGGGATTACAGGCTTGAGCCACCGCGCCCGGCCGATGCCTCTGGTTTTGTTTTTGCTTAGGATTGTTTTGGCTATTCAGGCTCTTCATTGGTTCCATGTGAATTTTAAAATAGTTTTTCTAATTCTGTGAAAAAAAAAAGACATTGGTAGTTTGATAGAAATTGTACTGAATCTATAGATAGCTTTGAGTAGCATGGTCATGTTAATGATATTGATTCTTCCAGTCCATGAGCATGTAATGTTTTCTCATCTGTTTCTGTTTTCTATTATTTCTTTCAGCAGCGTTCTGTAGTTCTTCTTTTAGAGATCTTTCACCTCCTTTGTTAGCTGTATTCCTAGGTGTGTGTGTATGTGTGTGTGTCTATTGTAAATGGGATTGCATTCTTGATTTCACTCTCAGCTTGAATGTTATTGGTGTATAGAAATGATACTGATTTTTGTACCTTGATTTTGTGTCCTGACACTTTACTGAAGTTGTTTATCAGTTCCAGGAGGCTTTTGCTGGAGTCTATAGGATTTTCTAGGTCTAGACTCGGAGAGTGAAGAGAGTGATTTTTTTTTAATTTTAATTTTTCCTATTTTAATGCCTTTTATTTATTTCTCTTGCCAGATTGCTGTGGCTGGGACTTCCAGTACTATGCTGAATAGGAGAAGTAAGAGTGATATCCTTGTTTTTTTCCAGTTCTCAGGGGGAATGCTTCTAGCTTCTGTCATTCAGTATAAAATTGGCTGTGGGTTTGTATGGAAGACTCTCATTATTTTTAGGTATGTCCCTTTGATGCCTAGTTTATTGAGAGTTTTTATCATGAATAAATGTGATTGAAAGCTTTCTCTTTGTATATTGAGATGATCAGATCGTTTTTGTCTTTAAATCTGTTTATATGGTAAATCATATTTATTGATTTGTGTATGTTGAATCAACCTTGCTTTCCAGGAATGAAGCCTACTTGATCGTGGTAAATTAACTTGTTGATGTGCTGCTTGATTTGGTTTAATAGTATTTGGCTAAAAATTTTTGCATCTATGTTCTTCAGGGATGTTGGCCTGTAGTTTTCTTTTTTTCGTTGTGACTTTGCTAGGTTTTGCGGGGGTTTTTTTTGTTTGTTTGTTTGTTTGTTTTTTAATAATAAAAAAGGAAGCAGTTGGAAAAACACGGGACAAGTTGGCTGAATGAAGAATGAATGTGTGTGCAGTATTTAGGACAGTTAGAGAGAGTGTGGTGAACAAAAGAGAATGCAGCATGTAAGCAGCCTCAAAGGATGGAGAAATAGAAAAGAGAACTTACTTGTAGAGTTCATCTACTTCACTGATTTATAATGTGCTCTTTTGTGCCAGGATGTAGAGAAAAATAAAACCTTAAATTACTATGCATAAATTATAATAACTACTTCTATAATTAAATGAGAGATTTGAATACATATTTCTTTAATAATATAAGAAGAGAAAAAGTTGAAACAAATACTTGGTAAGTGAGATCCTCAGGGCAAGTGTTGGGTGGAGACAGCAAATAACTCCACTGTTAGGGTTGTGGTACTTAAAAGATAAAAATAGAGGGTTCTCAATTCATTAGAATTTTAAGTAAATAAATGTTATTCACACAAGTATGTTCCATGTAATAACTTGGACATGCTTTAACTGCAAACTTATCTGTTATTTATTTAAATTCACATTTTACCCAACACCCTTTAATTATCTGACAACTTCATCTGCATTGAAATGTAGGTAGGACAAAGATAAGTTAGTGAAGAAGAAAATACATGGTAGTAGGCCATGCAGGACATAAAAATTAAAAAACACACAAACACACAAAACAATGAGGTTTACTGTACAGTTTTAAATCAAATGGTATATGGTGCCATGATATATGCCTTCTCAATTTTAGACTCACATTCCTTTAAAAGGCCACTACGTAAAGCTTGGATAAGTGGTTTGATGAGGAAAAGGGTTAACATAAAATTATATTGTAGGAGGGACGATGGCAAAGTCTGGCATAAAGTGATAATTAAGAAATCATGTGTAGTTCTGACTTTAACACAACTAAAATCAGAACCTTATTTCTCTCTTTCCATTTCTTCCGAACTTGCTCTATTCTCAACGTTGCAAAATGGGTATAGGCTGTGTTGCATTTCTTACCTACAGTATGAGCAGAGAAGCTTATCCATTCCGTTGCAGCAGGTCCAGAGACGTTTCACTGAAGTGCTTTGGTTTCTATTGAATTGCATGCTTATTATCTCTGGACAAAAAGATGTGTACATGAAGAAGATGTTTTGATAGGCCTGACCTGAGCTGTATGTTCACAATAAAAGCTAGAGACACAGTCATTTGACATTAAAACAACTGAGAAAAGATGATGAATCTCGAGAAGATATTGGGATATTATGTACAAAAGAGGGGTTATAATTATTTTATGGCCAAAACAAAAACAAAAGAAAAAAAAGTAAGAAAACAAACAAACAAACAAACAAAACTAGCAATGTTCCACTATAAAGTTTAAACAGATCTCACTTTGGTTCAGACTTTAGAAACTGATTGACATCTGGGTTATGTGTATTTCACTTCCCACTTTCTGCATGGTAATCTTCTAAACTTTAGAAACTTACCTTATAATTCCTTTAGGCTTGCTATGAAGCCTGCCCCAGATAAGCGCCTCATAAAAGAAGAATAAACAAATGAATGAATAAAAGCAAATGTCATGCTATAGACTTTTGAATAAAAAGATTTTCTCTACAACATATTAAAAGAATGAACCAGCAGAATGTTTTCAAACTTTAAAACAATTTTGTTTAAGTTAATCATGTCTGAGATGATAAATAAATCAACAGGAAAAAAGTGAACTTCAATACGTGTATCTTTAGGAGTATTTGAATTGGAAAACCACTGACAATTGCTAAAGTGACCTTTGACTGGTTATTCATCTTTGGAATAGGAAGAAAATTTACCTGATCGTGTTGTCATGATGATTAAATACGACTTATGTACATGCAAGTGCTGAGCACTAGTCGATTACCTCTATGAGCATTGCGATCACCACGGTATATCCAGGGACTAGCTCAATTTCTAGTACATTGGAGGCACTTGATAAATGTTTCCTTAATTTGAAATCTGAGAAGAAGACATTAAGGTGAGTTATCCCGTTTTCTTTCTTTTCTCCCGCCTTCACCTCTAGTGTGTGTGTGTGTGTGTGTATGTGTTTGAGAGAGAAAGAGTGAGAGAGAGAGAAAGAGGTGGGGGTGGGGTGTTATTTAGGGTAAAAATACAAAGTAGTAACAATTCATTGTCCTTTTAAATCAAACATTATTCAAACTTCACATGTCACACATGTCAGGAATCCATCACATTTTACTGAGTATTTAAAATTTCATTTGTTTTCGCTCTGAGTTCTTTCACATTAGATCCAGCAGTTGAGATACATTGTGCTCGTGCTGCAGTTTTCTATTATGGATATGTAATGTGTCTAACAAAGAAATGAGAAACTAAAATTGTTGCTTTTGCCTCCTGCCCCTCATTTCTTTTTCTCATGCTCTGAGGAAGGCCTTCTGTGTATAATATAATCCTTCAAAGGAAAAAGTTATCTGTGTATTAATTATGCAGTAACGTAAGAGGAATTTTTTATTATTTTTTAAAATTTACTTTGGTTTTTGGGGAACAGGTGGTGTTTGGTCACATGAGTAAGCTCTTTAGTGGTGATTTGTGAGATTTCGGTGCACCAAAATCACCCGAGCAGTATTCACTGTACCTAATTTGTAGTCTTTTACCCCTCACCCCCCTCCCAACCTTTCCCCCAAGTTCCCACGGTCCATTGTATCATTTTTATGCTTTTGCATCCTAATTGCTTAGCTCCCGCTTATGAGTGAGAACATACAATATTTGGTTTTCCATGACTGAGTTACTTCACTTAGAATAATGGTCTCCAATTCCATCCAGGTTGCAGTGAATGCCATAATTTCACATATGTATATATGAAATATAGATATATATTTTACAATTTCTTTATCCACTCATTAATTGATGGGCATTTGGGCTGGTTGCATGTTTTTGCAACTGTGAATTATGCTGCTATAATCATGTGCATAAGTGTCTTTCTTTGTATAATGAGTTCTTTTCCTCTGGGTAGGCACACAATAGTAGGATCGCTGGATCAAATGATAGTTCTAACTTTTAGTTCTTTAAGGAATCTCCATACTGTTTTCCATAGTGGTCGCACTAGTTTACATTCTAACCAGCAGTGTAAAAGTGTTCCCTTTTCACTGCAACCAGAAAACTTTGTTGAATCTAATGTGATATGACTGAATATCTATAGGTTTTACTTAATTTTAAATGTTCTATGCCAGTTAATATTTATGTCATCATCTATAGTAAGTTCCACATAAGTACATAAAACCATGAAACAGACCTAACTGAAATTTCAAGTATCTGTTTACATTTGTAATGAGTTTTAAGATAGTGTGAACTTAACTGATTTAAGTTAATATTTAAGTTTAAAATTTAGGTCAGAAATTATAAAGGGATGATTTTGTAGTTAATATTATGAAGGAAAAACATTTCTACCATTTACTTAGAGTGACTGGAATTTGTATGGCTTATCAACATTAACTTACTTTTATTCTGTGCATGTCATTGAACTTTATAATAGTTGAGAAATATAAATAATAATAATGTCATAGTATATATCTAATTACTGCTGATTCAAATGTAGACAATACCTTTGAAATATTTGTTGTGTGTTCCATGATTGTCATAAACTTTAAAATAAAATGAACTTTAACTGATGATAAAAGTAACTTATAACACATATCAGACATGTGGGAAGCTTGGAACTCAAATTATAAATTGTGAACAAACCCACTACACAGATAATCTCTAATATTTTTGAACATATTATTCTAAACCACTTTCTATGTGCAAACACCAGGTACGTATATTTCAGCATTATTGACTGTATTCTGTGGAGTTTGGAGGTGAGGAAGTTTGAACAATGGGGAGGTATTAGCAATTGCTGTCCCATGGAATTAATATTTGAGAGGCTAAGAGCCAGCAGACACCTTGAGAAAGCTGGCATGTGTGTCAAATACACATAAAAAACCGAAAATATGACGTGAAATGAGGTTGGAGAGATGGACAAGGGAAGATAACAAAGGAGGTAAGAACTTTGGTCTTTATCATGAGAGCAATGTTGTAAATGAATCCTAGGAATGACATTAAATGACCCTCTCTGTTGTTAATTTTCTCTCACTTGAGTGTCTGAAGACCCTCTAAACATGATGAGATATCATTTCACCATAATTATGTTACTTAACTTGGCAAAAAGGTGAATCACATTTAATCACATTAGGGCTTTTAGAGTTTTTTCTAGCTGGTAGAAATAAAAGCCAGAGAGATGTGCAGCATGCAAGAGACTCAATGAATCATTCCTTCTTTTGAAGGTGAATGGGTCCTCATCCTAGAGTCTAGGTGGTCTCTGGAAGCGAAAAGCAACCCCTGGCTGACAGCCAGCAAAGCAGCAGGGACTGTAGTCCTAAACCTGATGAAATGAAATCCTGCCCAAAACAGAAATGAGCCTGGAAATGAATTCTTTCCCAGAGTCTCCAGATAAGATTCTAGCCGGAAGACTCCTTTGTTTTAGCCTCCTGAGACACTGAGCAGAAAACTCAGTTGAGTCTACTTGGACTACTGACCTACAAAACTCTAAGATAATAAATTGATGTCATTTTAAGTCATAAAGTTTTTGGTAATTGCCTGCAGTAATAGAAAACTAAAGGTAATGGAAAATATTAGACAAAGCAGTATCAAAATTTGATTTGCATTTTGAAAATGTCACTCTCTGGGGAAATGGAGAGAGAGAGAGACAGAGAGAGACAGAGACAGAGTGAAGAAAGAAAGAATTCTCGAGTATGTGCAGAAACAGCAGAAAGATCTGTTAGGAAGCATTTGAAATAATCTAGGACAAAGAAGACAGTATCTTGAACAAAGAGTAAAAGATGCAGTAATGGAGATTTTAAAAAAGAAAATCAGTGTCCATAAAGAATGTGCTACTTCTTTTACTCATTCAACTGAAGATGTTTTAGGAAGTGTGCTGGGTAATAGGGACAATGAGGATTGTGCTAAAAACATATACTTTTTCTATATCAATTTCCACCCTCTCTCTCCCTTCCTCCCCTGGTGGTTGTTCTATAGAGACTACAGAAATAAATTCTCCTGTCCTCTTGTTTTGATTTGAATTTAACCAATGAGAAGCACTGGCAAGGGGCTGGAGGGAGGGAAGAGAGTGAGGCCAGAGCATTCATTTGTTTCCTTTTATAATTTATTTTCATTATATTCACTATATTTCCTTCATATTCATTCTTCTTGTTTGCGTTTTACTCAGTTTTCTCCCCGTGAGTCATTGTGAACTGACTGCATCACTTAACCAAACATCATAATGCCTATTGGTGGCCCGCTCCCCTTCCCTTCTTCTGAATCAGGCACATGCTCTTTTCTATTATCCCCTTTAGGCCTAGGGGTGATATACTAGGTCTGGGAATTACATTATCCCAGTCTATGGCCAATTCATTGTAAATAGTTTCACCTTGAATTATCTCCAATTTACTCTCTCTGAGGATGCCATCAATTCCATGTATGAATTTCAAATCTAATCCAAGTGCTTAGCCCCTTTTTCACTATTGCATGTAGTGAATTCAAGTATCTCTCACCCAAATGGTGATCATATGCACTGTGATAGATTAACCTAGAAGAGAATCATATATGGGAAGGGCTGGCTCAAGGCAGAGAGTAGATTTGCTCAGATTGGATAGGTAGCCCTTGAAGTATCGTACCAACAAAGAGGTGGAAACATTAAGTAGGAGGTTGGATACATGAGTACATTAGTCTCTTTTCATTCTGCTGATAAAGACATACCTGTGACTGGGGAGGCCTCACAATCATGGTGGAAGGCAAGGACGAGCAAGTCACATTTTACATGGATAGCAGCAGGCAGAGAGCTTGTGCAGGGAAACTCCCCCTTATAAAACCATCAGGTCTCCTGAGACTTATTCATTATCATGGAAACAGCACAGGGAAGATCTCCCTCCACGACTCAATTACCTCCCTTCAAGTCCCTTCTATAACTTGTGGGAATTCAAGATGAGATTTGGGTGGGGACACGTGTCAGCCAAATTATGTCAATGAGTTTAAAGTTTTCCAGACAGGTGAAGCCAAGAGATAGAAATAGTTCAAATATACAAAAGCTGAATCCATACATATTATGAGATTTTACAGGAGGTAAAGTATACAAAGAGAAAAAGGCCTAAAATTTTCTTAGAAAGTTTGGACACCTTAATATTTAAAATACTGATAATATAGCTTATATTTATGAAGACAGGCACTTCTGTACACTTTTGGCAATGTAGAAATTATGCCTCAGAAGGTCATGTGTCTAGAAAGCAGAAGAGCAGATAGTCTGGCTCCAGAGCCTCTAAACTGGATAAAGATTACCCTCAAAGGAGACAGAAAGAGTAGCCAAAGAGGGTGGTGGCATAACACACAATTAGAGTAATCATTCTGATGACAACACCATCAAACACCTCTGAGAAATCAAGTATGATGAGCACATAATGATATTCATTGGATTTAGTAACATGGAGATTGTGTTTTCTTTCTTTTCAGTCACAAAAAATTATGCAATACATTTCTTGCACGTACCCTTTATGCTTTTATCTTTTTCTAGAAGTGGAATTGCTAGACCAATGAGTATGGCCGTTGTAACATTGATAAATAATTTCAGATTTCTATTCAGAAAAGGTAGACATTTATACTCATACAAATGGTAAATGAAAATGTGTGTTCCATCAAGTCTTTCCAACACTGCTGTCTACTTGATGCTGATGCCTGTCCACCTAAAATAAATTCCAGTGTTGTTTAGTTTGTGTATATTTGACTAGTAGAGAGGGAGAAACATCTTGCATATAACAGTTGTGAAGTTATTATGTTTAGGGGTGTGACTCTTACAAAAGACAATGACAAAGAAAAGTCTGTAAATTATGCCTTTTTAATGTCTGACAAAGCCTAAGTCAATGATGTCCATTAGCATATATTATTTTAGATTAATATTAGGTAAAATTAATTCAAGAAAAAAATGCTTCTGTAATCCCTTTACCTTGCTGCATTTTTATTCCCATTTAGCAACCTTAAGCATCTGACATTTGTCATGTAGCCAAATACATATTCATTGAGCAAGATGACTGATGATGATTGATCATGATGATGACAGCAATGATGATAATGATGGTGATAGTGAGGATGACAATGACAATGGAACTCATGCCTTGATGTAGTTTCTCAAGAGTTGGGTGTTTTCCTTTTAATATATTTCAGAATTTTTTTTAACACAATTGAACTCAGGCATTGGAATATCATTTGTATTTCATTTTTTATCAGTGTGCAAAATGAGCAGGAATAAAGGAAGTTAAAATAGGAAACAGAATGAATTGTGATTTTTGCTCACTTGTAGATGTGTGGGCGTGGGCGTGTGGATCTCTTTGCTATTACCTGCGGCTCTGCCTAGCTTTGTATAGTTCTCTCTATGATATTCTATCTAATTTATATTCTGCTTCTTTAAGACTATCTTTAAATTACTGGTGTAGTATAAGCAATACATCTTTTAAATTATAACTACCTCCCACAATTATCACATAACTTCCTGTCTCCAACCTAAACACTTCTCTGGCATTTTGTGAGTTATCCATCTACACCTGCTATTTGGTCCACATCTTTATAATCAGAAATTCCCATGGAAAACAAACTTAACATATATTTATAGTACTGGTGGCTCATGCATACAAATAGTACAGGGAAGTTTGGGTCTCATATTTGGCTCACAATTGAAGCAGATTGTTTTACACATTTGAGTGACAGTAAGTATTTTCCTTCAAAAGACAACAATATGAAGTACATTAAATTAACTTTCTCCAGAGTAGAATATTTTTAATGACTGTAGATTTATGTGATAGGTAGCAAAGAGAGTTATACAGCAAGTTTGATGATAATTTATCATTTTTCTAAAGAAATGCAAAATTTAACTAGTTAAGTGATAATAAAATAATACAATAATAAATAGGATATATCAACCTAAATTTGAACAAAATGCTTACAAATGTCCAATTTCAGTGTTTTCATTTTTGAAATGCCACTGCTCATTATATGAGTATTGTCCTCTCTAAAATGTGTCCAAAATAACAAATTTAATTGGATAACTCCCATCACTTAATTCATAGCATTCTATTGACCATTCAAAAAAGTTATCTTCTGGCTATAATATCCAGCACAATCATTCTGATGCCTAAAGGAGAGCCTCAAAGATATGCAAGAGTCCTTGCTTATCAAAACATACACATTTTCTAATGGCATGTATATGATGATGGGTAACATAATCCAAGAACTCTGATATAAAAGGTAAGAACTCTAAAAGGACTATTTAGAAGTTACTTTACACGTAAGTATTGCTAGTTTTCCTGTTTTAAAACGTTTTGCCTCACTATCCTGTGCTTTGTATTTCAAGTGTTTTTTTCTAAATGTACACATTAGCAGTTGTACAGCTAGGCACTTTTATTCATGATTGACAAAAGCAATTAGTTGAAGGCCGAAGGAAGGTAACTCTTGTGAAGTATGGCATGATACAGAGGTTCAAACAACATCTTTGAAACTCGGTCTGGCTATACCCT
The DNA here is from genome assembly GCF_003255815.1 of Theropithecus gelada. Lineage (NCBI taxonomy): Eukaryota > Metazoa > Chordata > Mammalia > Primates > Cercopithecidae > Theropithecus > Theropithecus gelada. Next base: position 84,382,070 of record NC_037675.1, on the reverse strand, counting down.
CTGCCCAAGATTGTCTTTGTGTTGGTGCAGGCTCTCTCATGGTGTCAATTCAAGCACTGTTCTTTACGTATGTCTCTCATTTAAGCAACTCCAACAAGAGAGAGCATTTATTTTGAAATAGTTCCTAGCAAAATCCCAGGGCTGGGCTGACACTCATTGGTATAGCTTCCGTATTAGTTCATTTTCATGGTGCTGCTAAATACATACCTGAAGCTGGGCAATTTACAGAAGAAAGAGGTTTAATGGACTTACAGTCCATGTGGTTGGAGAGGCCTCACAATCGTGGTGGAAGGCAAGGAGGAGCAAGTCACATGGATGGCAGCAGGCAAAGAGAGAGATTGTGCAGGGAAACTTTCCCTTATAAAACCATCAGATCTTTTGAGACTTATTCACTCTCATGAGAACAGCATGGGAAAGACCTGCCCCCATGATTCTATTACCTCCCACCAGGTCCCTCCCACAACATGTGGGAATTCAAGATGAGATTCAGGGGTGGGGACACAGCCAAACTATATGATTCCACCCTGGCCCCACAAATTTTATGTTCTCACATTTCAAAACCAATTATGCCTTCCCAACAGTACCCCAAAATCTTAACTCATTTCAGTATTCACTCAGAAGTCCACAGTCCAACATCTCACCTGAGACAAGGCAAATCCCTTCCATTAATGAGTCTGTAAAATCAAAAGCAAGTTATTTACTTAGTAGATACAATGGGATACAGGCATTGGGAAAATACAATCATTCCAAATGGGAGAAATTGGCCAAAATTAAGGGACTACTGGTCCCTTGCAAGTCCTAAATCCAGCAGAACAGTCAAATCTTAAAGCTCCAAAATGATCTCCTTTGACTCTATGTATCATACCCAGGTCATGCTGATGTAAGAGGTGAGCTCCCATGGTCTTGGGCAGCTCTGCCCCTGTGGCTCTTCAGGGTACAGCCTCCCTCCCAGCTGCTTTCATGGGCCAGTGTTGAGTGTCTGTGGCTTTCCAGGCAGAGAGTGTAAGCTGTAGGTGGATCTACCATTCCAGGGTCTGGAGGACAGTGGCCCTCTTCTCACAGTTCCACTAAGTGGTACTCAAGTAGGGACTCTGTGTGGAGACTCTGACCTCACATTTCCCTTCTGCACTGCCCTAGCAGAGGTTCTCCATGAGGGCCCTGCCATTGCAGCAAACTTCTGCCTCTGCACCCAGGCATATCCATACATCCTTTGAAATCTAGGCAGAGGTTCCCAAACCTCAATTCTTGACTTCCATGTACCTGCAAGCTCAATACCACATGGAAGCTTCCAAGACTTGGTGCTTGCACCCTCTGAAGCAAGAACCCAAGCTGTGCTTTGGCCCCTTTAGTCACAGGTGAAGTTGCTGGGAGACAAGGCGCCAAGTTCCTAGGCTGCACACAGCACAGGGACACTGGGTCCAGCCCACAAAACCATTTTTTCCTCCTGGGCCTCTGGTTTGTGATGGGAGGGGCTGCCATGAAGACCTCTAACATGCCCTGGAGACATTTTTCCTGTTGTCTTGGAAATTAACATCCTCATTACTTATGCAAATTTCTGCAGCCTGCTTGAATTTCTCCTCAGAAAATGGGATTTTCTTCTCTATCACACTGTCAGGCTGCAAATTTTCTGAACTTTTATGCTCTACTTCCCTTATAAAACTGAATGCCTTTAACAGCACCCAAGTCACCTCTTGAATGCTTTGCTGCTTAGAGATTTTTTCCTCCATATACCGGGAATCATCTCTCTCAAGTTCAAAGTTCCACAAATCCCTAGTACATGGGCAAAATGCTACCAGTCTCTGTGTTAAAACATAATAAGGATCACCTTTGCTCCAGTTCCCAACAAGTTCTTCATTTCCATCTGAGAACATCTCAGCCTGGATTTCATTGCACATATAATAATGATTTTGGTCAAAGCCATTCAGCAAGTCTCTAGAGAGTACCAAACTTTCCCGTATTTTCAAGTCTTCTTCTGAGTCCTCCAAACTGTTCCTACCTCTGCCTGTTACCCAGTTCCAAAGTCGCTTCCATATTTGCAGGTATCTTTACAGTAGCGCCTCACTCTACTGGTACCAATTTACTGTATTAGTCTGTTTCACACTGCTGATAAAGACATACCTGAAACTGGGTGATTTACAAAATAAAGAGAGGTTTAATGGACTTACAGTCCATGTGGTTGGGAAGGCCTCACAATCATGGTGGAAAGCAAGGAAGAGCAAGTCGTATTTGACATGGATGGCAGTAGGCAAAGACAGAGCTTGTGCAGGGAGACTCCTTCTTATAAAATCATCTGATCTCATAAGACTTATTCACTATAAGGGAACAACATTGAAAAGACCTGCCCCATGATTCAATTACCTCCCACGAGGTCCCCCCAACAACACATGGGAATTCAAGATGAGATTTGGGTGGGGACACAGATAACCATATCAGCTTGCAACATTTTTAACCATTTCAGGCTGGGCGTGGTGACTCACGCCAATAACCCTAGCACTTTGGGAGGCCAAGGCAGGCAGATCACTTAAGGTCATGGGTTTAAAAGCCTGGCCAACATGGTGAAACTCCATCTCTACTAAAAATACAAAAAAAAAAAAAAAAAAAATTAGCAGAACATGGTGGTGGGTGCTTGTAATCTCAGCTACTTGGGAGGCTGAGGCAGGGGATTACTTGAACCTGGGAGGTGGAGGTTGCAGCGAGCTGAGGTCACACCACTGTACTCAAGCCTGGGTGACAGAGCAAGACTATGTCTTAAAAACAAAACAAACCAAAAAAAAAAAAAATTCCAGTACACACTAGTGTAATTGTGAGGTTGGGAGGGTATAAATGTTTTGTTTTGGACAGCTGTGTTACATGTCCAAGTAGCTACCCCATCTAAACCAAATGAACTTAGATTAGGAGAGAGAAAAATCTTGCATCCGGAAATATCTAATAAATGAGTACATTTTAGCTATTTCTGTCTGATTCATAAATAAGAAATTCTGAAACTGCTGAAAATTCTTTCACAAAACCAACAGTATTTGCTTTTTCTTTTCTTGAGGCACAAGTAGCTCATTCATCTCAGAAAAGCACTTAGTAATTAACTGTGTTTTAATGTGAACCTTTCCTGGTTAACCATTACTAAAGCCAAAGTGATTAAGTAATGAAGCACTAATTGCCTCCAACTCTCCTTCATCTCAGAGTTAGATACAAGTGAGATACGAATAGGCAAAAAAATTAAAAAATTAGCTAAAGAGAGATGGTGTAAGTGTGTGGCATGTAAACCAGCACTTGTTCTGAGTTAGGGTGCTCATCTGGAAAAACAATGATGAGACTGAATATTACTGTAATCCATGGAACCAATGCAGACAACTTAATGAGTGTGTGGTGCTATGGTTTGAATGTTTGCCCCCTTCAAATCTCATGTGAAACTTAGTACCCAATTTGGCAGTACTGTAAGGTGGGGGCCTTTAAAAGGTGACTGGATTGGCTGCGTGCAGTGGCTCAGCGCTTTGGGAGGCTGAGGAGGGTGGATCACAAGGTCAGGAGATCAAGATCATCCTGGCTGACACGGTGAAACTCTGTCTCTACTAAAAATACAAAAACTTAACCGAGTGTGGTGGTGGGTGCTTGTAGGCCCAGCTACTCAGGAGGCTGAGGTGGGAGAATGGCATGAACTTGGGAGGCGGAGCTTGCAGTGAGCCAAGATTGTGCCCCTGCACTCCAGGCTGGGTGACAGAGCGGCACTCTGTCTCAAAAAAATAAAAATGATAATAACAAAATAAAAAAGGTGACTGGATCATGAGGGCTCTGGTCCTAGGGATTACTGTATGAATGGATTAATGAATGAATCGACTAATGAGTTAATGAATTAATGCGTTTTCATGGAGTGAAACTGGTGGCCTTATAAGAGGAGGAAGACAGGCCTGAGCTAACAAGCTAAGCCTCCTTGCCGTGTGATGCCCTGTGTTGCCTTGGGACTCTGCAAAGAGTCCCCACCATCAAGAAGTCCCTCACCAAATGCGATCACTAGACTTTGAACTTCTGAGCATCCATAACTATGAGAAATAAATTACTTTCATTTATAAATTTCTGGTTACAGGTATGCTATTATAAACAGAAAACAGACTTAAGACATATACTGAAATCAAGTCATAATTAGCACAGGTTGGCAAAAGACAAATGAAAAAGTAACCTATAGATTTTGCAAAGTTAAGATTCACAAGAGTGACTAGAGAACAGAGCGATTTTAATCAAAATGAAAGGGTACCATAAGATGGCCTATTTCTAACTATATACCTTAGAACCACAGTTCCACAGAATATAGATGGAAAATGCAAAAACGATTCATTGGTGAGATAAGATTTGAAAAATCTGAGCAAAATGAAGTTAAAAGCTTTCTTTCTTCCAAGGCATCTATAACCAGGTGCTAAGCATTAGCTGTCCCTGGCTTCTTGGCTACTGGCCCAAAGGCTCAGGGAATAGCCAGTGTCAACATATGCTTGGGCTGGGATCAGGTAGAAGTAGGTATTAGAAAGCAGGTATTGGGATTATCTGAGGTCAGCCCACACTGAAGCTAAACTAGATGCTGTGTTATCAGGTGCATTTTGCCTCTGACAAATTAGGCCTTGAGCGGTCAGGAGTGGCAGATTAGACACAGACATAAGCCAGGCTTTGACTTAATAGGTCAGGAAAAGATTTGGGCAGAGGCCTGAATAGATTCAAAATTCTCACTAAGATCATTATTCCATATCACTCTGGGTTTACTCGTCTCTGCCTTTTCTCTAGTCCTTTCTGATGGCTTGATGCATTTTAAGAGGATTTAATCCTTTTTATCAGGGAAACAATAGAGTAATGACGTAATTTATGGAGTGCTGACTCTAGGGAAAACACCACTCTAAGCTTTCCGTGCTTATTTAAGTGCCAAACCACCTTATAAAGTAGGACATTTTATCAGTATGTTGGAGGAAACTGAGTCCCAGAGAAGTTAACTAAATTGCATGAGAAACAACTGGGTGTTGAAATCTCCAAAGCGCATACCCAAACACCTTGCTTTCTCACCTCATTCACATCAGGGTTTTCAATACCTACTTCACATTTTTTTAAAATGGCAATTTCTAACTGGGCTGAGGAGTCTACTCTCTTCATATTGCTCACCAGGATGTTACAGGAAGCTTGTCTTTCTTAAAACCCATTGTTGGGCAGGAGGGAGGTAGCTTGCTTGTCTCCAAGGACAGAGATGGAACATTCAGAAATATGAAATCAACAGTTTCCTCAGGACCACATATGGCCTCTGGAATCACAAGTATCTGCTCCTCCTTCAAAGTTACCAGTTATACATATTATGTTCTTTGTATTTTTCCCTCATTTCCACTCTAAAGCAATGATCATGTCCCTCGTAATTTATTGCTCCAAGATCGTCAGTACTATGTAAAATGAAGGTGCTTACTTTCAGTTGCCCTTATCCCTAATTTCTAAGTCTATATTTATTGCCAAGATTAGGCAAGCAAAGTGTTTAGGAAGAGGTAGGAGAAGAAGGTCAGGTCTTTGAGAGATGGATGAGAAGAAAGAGATTTTTGTGAATGAGGAGGTTAGCAGTTTACTCAACTAATAGGTTCCTTGTCTGCTTTGTGGCAGAGACCTGGGAAGGTGCAGTGGTCAGAGGGTAATAGTTGTGGAATAAGACTGGGGAGAATGGCCCTAACCATGGGGTATTCCAGCTGTGGCAGGGCTTACTGTGTCCCCAGCATGGCCTAAAAGGAGTCATTTAACTTTTGGGGGGTCATGCAAATGTCTTAGAGATAACCATCCAAGACTATGGATATCTTTCCAAATGGCGTACTCTTGTACGTTTTGGTGGCCTTTCCATAACACTACAGGAGATGCAAGGGAAATCAGATTATGATAGGGACCTGACATTTCTATCAGCCTAGCGCAGTTTTCTTCAACTCAAAATGCTTTTGTTGCCAGCAGACATTTGGCATTCTCTGAAAACATTTTTTGTTGTGGCAAATGGGGGTGGGGTATTGTTACAGGTGTTTAGTTGTAGAGACCAAGCATGCTGTGAAATATCATACAGTGCACAAGAAAGCCACCACCACACACAAAAAATACTGGCCACATGTCAGTAGTGTTGAGATATGTCAACAATATATCAATCATTCATAAAGATTGAGGTTGCAAAATCCTGGTGATATGGTTTGGCTCTGTGTTCCTACACAACTCTCATCTGGAATTGCAATCCCCATGTGTCAAGGGAGGGAGGTGATTGGATTATGTGAGTGGTTTCCCCCATGCTGTTCTCATGATAATGAGTGAATTCTCATGAGATCTGATGATTTGATACACGGTAGTCACTTCTCTTCTCTCTCACCTGCTATCACTTCTGTCTAACCTGCTGCCATAAAAGATATGCCTGCGTCCCCTTCCACCATGATTGTAAGTCTCCTGAGGCCTCCCTAGCCACGTGGAACTGTGAGTCAATTAAACCTCCTTTATTTTTCATAAATTACCAAGTTTGGGGTAGTACCTTTGTGGCAGTGTGAGAACAGACTAATACAACTGGTGATCTAATAACAAAGCATTCTACATTTAATTTAATTTAAGGGGGGATAAAAAGTAATAGAAACATCTGATTTCTTCCATACTCAAGATTGTGGCTGTAAGGAGATTCCTGTTAAGATGGCTTATAGACACTCACATTGAATTGTTTTACCTTCGAACTAAGAGAGTTAGGAGATAAAATAAATCATTTTTCTTAAATTCTTATAATTATGGTAATACACCTCTTATTTTGTTCATAGAATAAATGCAAAAAAGTTATGAACAACAAAGAATATTTATAGTCAATTAAACATTTTATTTTATTCATTTTATATCAAAGAAAGAGACCTATCTTAATATGTCAATTTAGGTAGCTGGATGCCATAATCACAGGTGGGTACCCCATGTGTGTTCCAGACCACCTCCAGACAGCTCGGTGATTACCTGTGCACAAGTCCAGATATCACTAGCTAATACTCAGAGATTTTTTAACAATATTATCAATTATTCATAAAGATAAAGCTTGAGAAACTGTTCCTTTTCTAAAATGGTACAGTTCAAAGTCTCTTCTCATCAACCTTATTTTCCATAGTCCCAACTCTGTTCTGCATTGGGCAGCTTGTACAGCAGTAAGATCTGCCATTCATCATTTAGTATTGAGCCTCTTGAGGATCTTTTTTATAACAAAAGTGTATCAGTATCTTTGTAAATCCAAAAATGGACAATGGAATTAATTGCAGTGTCAAGGATAGAAAGAGTTGACAGGAAAGATTTTAGGATAAAATATTGAATCATGTTTGAAGGACATTTATGTTTTACCTTTTATCCTTTTATAAGGGGAAGAGATTTTATGAAACACAGCACTAAGCTAAGTAACAGGAATAGGAGACAGTATTGAGCTAAAATCTTATACTGATATGACAATTCCACGTACAAATATAAAAATGTAATCTATTGCTCTGTAAAGATAGTTGGGTGGGAAATTAAATAAGCTGTGATAGCAATGCTTAAAATTAACGTCCCCAGGTTTTAAGAGATTTTAAGAGTTTGATAATAATTGCTTTTTTAAAAATCTTAAATCTATGGGAATTTACACTGTTAAAGTGCATCTTAAAATAATATTTTCTATTTAATATATAAATGCAGGTGCTGTAGACACAGCTGACAACGTGTGTACTCAGAGACACAGACTGCTCTTTTGAGGTGAGCCTATAATATTGCCAAAATGCATAAGATTCAAAGAAAATTTAAGCCATCTCTCCAATAAATGGCCACAAGGCAAGGGAGAAGGGAATTTAAACTGTATAATTCTAAACATGTAGCCCTTTTGATACATTCAGATAAACTAAACTTGTTTTATATCCAGATATTTGCAATTAATATTGCAGTTTTCTTGACTATGTTAAAAACATTACTTATAGACAGACAATTCATTTTGGAAATTCTAAACCCAGTTCTTTAAAATAAAAAGGTGATCCAAGGTTGAGGTATATGGATAGGTTTGGGGCAGTTATCAATCAATCAGCCATTCACCAGGGTCTAGCTAGTTGTGCCCTACTATTGATAAGAACTGTTTAAAATCTAAGAAACCCATTGTGATTCTATATGCCATGTCATGAGGAAGCACAGTCCCTCTCTTCATAGCATGCAAATCAGTTGTTAGAGAAGCATCTTTGTCTTGCAGTAACAGTAACTAGGTTATGTCCTTTGGATTTAGGTTTTCTAATTATCTAGGCAGTGTAAAATCCTCACCCATTTCTCTCCACTTTTCTGAAGAAAAACGGACAAACAGCTACAACATGAAACCAGCCAAAAAATTCTCTAGGTATTTTTGTGGTTGATCATTCAGAATCCAGCACACAAAGACAGAATTTCTCCTTTCATTAGAGTTATACTATTTTTTTCTTTTCTTTTTTTTTTTTTTCATATCACTCTTCCCTCTAAAATGTAAACTCGCCCAGGGTCCAGTTATCGCCTTATTCAACTCTCCATTTCTATGTCCTTATGGCCTGGCACATAGTAGGGACTCAAAAACTGTTGACTGAGTGAAATAATGATAGTTCTCATTTTTATGTAATTTTAACGAATATGCTGAAGGCCACAGTAATAAAAGAATGATAAAGCATTCTGCCTCATTCTTTGCCCATGGTATTCTCTCTGACAAAACTACCATTTCTAGGGGAAAATGATATATTTATGATAGAGGAGAAACAGGCAACCCAAGCTGTATAGCAAAGGATAGGGCAAGGACTTTAATAAATTACTTCTCATGTGAAAGATGGTTAGAGGTGGAATTAAGTGTGTTTCTTATAGCCTGGCAGCGGATGTTTAAGCCAACATAGTGTTATATATTTTATGTACTGAGAGGCAGGCTTGGCCCCTAGGAACCATCAACTACTGAATTAAATTTAATCACCTATGTTCATTTATTATAGATTCCCAAAAGGCTTTTCTCCATGCTTCTAGGCAGCTGTGTTGGTTTCCCTTCAGCTTTTTTCTAACTTTTTAACCTTGTGACTATTTTTCTTCTTTCCAGTTTTATACATTTCTGCCTAAATGTTCTTGCTTTTTCCCTAAAAAGTGACCACAAGCATTTTGAAAATAGAAAAATACAAGTACTGAGGATACATGTATTTTTTAAATTTAGTGCCTTACTTTTTAAATCGAATTTTTATTTGGGTAAAAAATCTGGTATTTTCATAAGCTCTTTTGTCGCTAATGAGCATTGTTTCTGGTTGAAAATGCAATTCGCTAGAGCCTGGAGAATTGGGGGCTTAGATACATTCAAGTAGTAGTTGAACTATGACCACTTAACTGTAGGTCATGATTTCTCATTAACCTCTTGAAAACTAGCACATTCACCATTGTCTTGTTTCTGCCCCTTATACAAGACAGTCACTGTATTATAGCTCTCTTATAAACTCAGATGCATGTATTAAATCACATTCACATTGTTCAAATAATTGTCCTTTATTTTTCTTTAACTCAATCTAGTGTTTTTTTTTTTTTTTAATCATTTTCTCCATCTAGAGGTAAAAGGTTTTTGTTCTGTGTCTTAAGTATATACATTGATCACATTAACTTATTTACTCATCCAGTAAAAATCCTATGTCCTATTGCAAAGTCTGATGCACAGTAAGTGAGGCAAAGTTCTTACCCCCCAAAAGCACAAATTATGAAGTGGCTAAACCTTGTGGTGATTAATATCATATAAACATATCTCCAAAGAAAAACTGCCCCTCTTGTAGTTGGGTAGTTGGGCAGGATAGCCATCCCTGAGAAGATAATACAGAGTTTGAACTCCAATGAATGGTTTAGCACATTTCACTAAATAGAAAAACAATCTTGTATATGAGTGTGTCTATGTGTACGTGCACTGGAAAAGGAAAGTTTGTGAAGAGCACAAGGTCAAGGATTTTTGTGATGAAACACTTGGATTTTGAGGAATCTATAGCAATATGAAGATACATTGCATGTTTAGAGAATCTTAAGTAGTTTCATACTACTGAAAGTTAAAGGGCATTGTACTCTCTCTCTGAGAAACATCCAATAGGCAAGAAGGAACCACCACGGAACATTTAAACAGCGAAACCATTTATTAGACAATATAATATATGAATGCTCTAATTTACAAAGAACATGAGGCATATAGAGAAGTGTGTTACATCAGGTCTGTGTTTCAGAATATATATTTGTATATATATAATACATGTAATATATATAATATATGTAATATATATGTAAAATATATATAATATATATGGTTACTGTATAGAAGAAGAGAGAAAGTAATTAGAAAAAAAACTAGTCTCAGTACATACAAGCATACCTCCTTGTATCACACTTTGCTGTATTGTGATTTGGTGATATTTTGTTTTTCACAAATTGAAAGTTTGTGGCAATCCTGCATCAAGTAAGTTATTAGCACCATCATTCCAACAGAATGTGCTAATTTTGTGTGTCTCTGTCACATTTTGGTAGTTCTTACAATATTTTAAACGTTTAATCAATATTATATCTATTACGGAGATCTGTGATCAGGGACCTTCGGTGTTAATAATATAATTACTTTGGGGCACCAAGAACTGCAACCATATAACATGGTGAACTTAATCAGTAAATGCTGTGTGTGTTCTGATTGCTCCACCTACTGGCCACTCCCCTGTCTCTCTCTTCCTTGGGCCTCTCTATTCCCTGAGATGCCATTGAAATTAAGCCAATTAATAACCCTACAATGGTTTCCAAGTGTTCAAGTGAAAGGAAGAGTCACCTCATCTCTGATGTTAAATCAAAAGCTAGAAATAATTAAGCTTGGTGAGGAAAGTATGTCAAAAGCCCGAATAGACTGAAAGCTAGGACTCTTGTGCCAAACAGTTAGCCAAGTTGTGAGGACAAAGGCAAAAGTTCTTGAAGGAAATTAAAAGTGCCACTTCAATGAACACATGAATGATAAGAAAGCAAAAAAGCCTTATTGCGGATGTGAAAAATCTTTTAAGTGATCTGAATAGAAGATCAAACCAGCCACAACATTCCCTTAAGCCAAAGCCTAATTTAGAGCAAGGCCCTAACTCTCTTCAAGTCTATGAAAATGAAGAGAAATGATGAAGCTGCAAAAGAAAACTTGGAAGCCAGCAGTTTGGTTCATGAGGTTTGAGGAAATAAGTCTTTTTTTTTTTTTCTGCCTTGAGACTGAGTCTTGCTCTGTTACCCATGCTAGAGTGCAGTGGCATGATCTTGACTCACTACAACCTCCACCTCCCAGGTTCAAGTGATTCTCTTGCCTCAGCTTCCCAAGTAGCTGCGACTATAGGAAAACACCACCATGTCCAGCTAGTTTTTGTATTCTTAGTAGAGACGGTTTCACTATGTTGGCCAGGCTGATGTTGAACTACTGACCTCAAGTGATCTGCCCACCTTTGCCTCCCAAAATGCTGGGACTACAGGTGTTAGCCACTGTGCCCTGTCTAAGACATTTTTATAACATAAAAGTGCAAGATGAAGCATCAAGTTCTGATGTGGAAGCTGCAGCGAGTTATCCAGAAGACCTAACTAAGACAATTGCGGAAAGGTAGCTACACTCAACAACACATTTTCAATGTAGACAAAACAACCTTATATTGAAAGAAAGTGCCATCTAGAATTTTCATAGCTAGAGAGAATTCAATGTCTATCTTCAAAGCATCAAAGGACAGGCTGATTCTCTCATTAGGGACTAACTGTAGTTGGTTACATTTAGTGGAAGCCAATGCTCATTTACCATTTCAAAAATTCTAAGTCCTTAAGAATTATGCTAAATCTACTGTATCTGTATGATATAGAGGAAAACACAAGGCCTAGATGACAGCACTCCTGTTTACAGCATGGTTTACTGAGTATTTCAAGCCTAGTTGCAAGACCTACTGCTTAGAAAAAAAGTTTATTTTAAAATATTACTGCTTATTGACAATGTACCAGGTCACTCAACAGCTCTGATGAAATGAATGAGGAGATTAATGTATTCATGCTTGCTAACACAACATCTATCCTGTGACCCATGCATCAAAGAATAAATTTGACTTTCATATCCTATTATTTAAAAAATACATTTTATAAGGCCATAACTACCATAGATATTGATTCCTCTGATAGATCTGGGCAAAGTCAATTGAAAACCTCCTGGATCTTTCATCATTCTAGCTGCTATTAAGATTATTTGTTCCCAACATAAAGAAATAATAAATGCCTTACATTATGAATGTGTTAATTACCCAAATCTGATCACTATATATGTTTTAAAATATCACTATTTACCCTATGAATATGTACAATTATAACTTGTCAATTTTAAAAAAGAATAATCATGATTCATGGGAGGTCAAAATATCAACCTTAACAGGATTTTAGAAAAAGTTGATCCCAACTTTCATGGATGACTTTGAAGAGCTCAAGACTTGAGTAGAGGAAGTAACTGCAGATGTGATAGAAATCGCAAAAGAACAAGAATTAGAAGTGAAGCCTAAAGATGTGACTGAATTGATGTTATCTCATGATAAAACTTAAATGAATGAAGAGTTGTTTGTTACGGATGAACAAAGAAAGTAGTTTCTTGAGGACAATCTACTCCTGGTGACAATGCTGTGAATATTGGTGAAATGACAACAAAGCATTTATAATATCACATAAACTTCATTGATAAAGCAGTGGCAGGGTTAGAGAGGACTGACTCCACATTTGAGAGAAGTTCTACTGTGAGTAAAATGCCAAATAACAAACAGCCTTGCATGCTATGGAGAAATCTTTCATGAAAAGAAGAGTCAATAAATGTGGCAAACTTTATTGTTGTCTTATTTTAAGTAATTGTCACAGCCACTCCAATCTTCAGCAACCACCACCCTCATCAGTCACCAGCCTTTAACATGGAGGCAAGACCTGCTGTCAGTAAAAAGATTACAACCCACTAAAGGCTCACATGATTGTTAGCTTTTTTTAGCAAGACAGTATTTTGTAATTAAGGTATATACACTGTTTTTTAGACGTAATGCTACTGATCACTTAACAGACTACAGTATAAACACAATGTTTATATGCACTGGAAAACAAAAAATTGTGTGACTTGCTTTATTGTAATATTTGCTTTGTCGCAGTGGTCTGGAAATGAACCTGCAATATTTCCAAGGTATGCCTGTAGAGTATACATCCTCCACCTGAAGTATCTTAAATTTCATATTTAATTTAGTAGTAGCTCAAGATTATCACTGTCACAAGTGAGTTAAATTCACATTTATGAAAAAATGTGCAGCGTTAATGTGTATATTCATGTAAGTAATATATTTCATAAACTTTAGTTTGACTCAAAACAAGGCAAAAAACTTATTATCACAACTTGGAACATCAGTAAATCAATATCATTATTTTTAGAACTAAGAAAAAAGTAAACTTTGAAAACTAATTTTAAGTATATAATCTAAAATACATATAAAGTAAAAATAAGTCATGAAATCTGTATATACTATGATCTTAACTAATTTATTTCTTTATATTTCTGTACTCAACAAACATTTACAATAAAAAGAACATTTTGAAAGTAACTATATTAGAATATTATCTGTTATTGTCTCTGAGAAATGAGACTATAAATACTTATTTAATTATTCTAGCCTTTCAGCAATTATGGAGTTATGTTACAATTACAAAAATCAGAAGAAAGGGAAGGTAGGAAGAAGAAAAGAAAGAAGGTATGAATATAGAAAGGGAAGAACTTAAGTTAAAAAAAAAAGAGAAAAAGGCAATAAAATGATGCATTGTTTTATGACTTGCCTGAGTAGAAAAGGAGATTTGAGAAAGAAAAACAATAAACTACCAAAAAACAAAACAAAACAAAACAAAAAAAACAAAAACCTACACAAGTGGTTGAAACACAATGATTGCTTGTTGAGTGTAAAAACTAACCTTTTGTGAATATTTTCACCACTTTACAAGACCTTGGACTTTGAGTATGAATTGTTGATCTGTTACAGTTATGAGCTGCAGTTTGTCTTTTTCTCACTCTTGCCAGTTCATTTCTTTCATGTCAATGGAAGTGAGATTTAGTGATACAAAAATGCATTTTTGTCAGCAAGTCATGCTTAGGATCCACACACAGTCAGGCATGTAGATAACACACGCTGCTCTTAATATCCCAACAATTCAACCTCCGTTTCTGACCTTTCCCACTTATGGCATATTGAAATATAAAAGTCACAGTGTATGCAAACTTAAAAATGAGGAAATTTAAACATTTGTCCCGGGAAGGATGTAATTTGGTTTAACAACTATGCTCACTAACTCTAAGTGTAAAGTCTTAGCAGAGGGACTGGGTGGGGTTTACATGATACTATTAAATTCAATAAAGAGAAGAAAGGGTCTATTCATTCATTCACCCATTCAAACTAATTTTTTCATTGTACTTTTTATTGTTTGTTATCCCTAAAAGGATGAAATTCAATATGTAAAATATGTTTTTTTAAGAGATGAATCAGCTCTAATGCCAAATTCGATAAACTCAGCTGCTAAATTCACATTTCATTATCATAAGAGGGGGGAAAATAAATGATGCCCCAAATGTTAACTATTTTTCTCAGAAGTTCCAATCTGGAAATTAAGGGTAAGTTATTGGAGTGCTTAGAAACCAAATTGATACTTGGAAAATAAAACTCACATAATGATTTTTGCAGCCAGTGTATTTATTCTGAATCCGACAGCCATTAATACACTTTAAACTCCAGGGAATGGAAGGAACCAATGTGAGTTACTTTATTATCTCATTTATAGGGGATATATGACTTTAGAAAGAACTGTGATTACAGAAAATTTGGCTTCACCCCTTCATTGTCTGATACTTAATGTATTTATTCTGGAGATCCTATCTTCTCTAGCATAGAAATACCACAAAGATCTCATGCAATTACATGAAATGCTCTCTTTCAATGTCTTTGAAATTTCCAAAGAAGAAAATCATCCTTCAAACAGTTGGTAGTAAAACCTTCTGACAACAAGAAGCCCTAATAAGAGATGATGGGTCTATGTAAGTGATTAACAACTTTAATATTTATGTTGCCATATGGCTAATTCATGGTTTAAGCAAGGTAGGGCTGCATTGATTTTAGCCTTCTAGTTTGTGTTAGGATCACAGCTTGCTAGATACAAACCTCTCTGAGTTAGATATTCATTTCAAGAAATGCAACATATTGATGGATCTCTTCTATTTGTCTCTTTGAACATTTGTCTTGTTATTCCCATCACAGAGAGGGTATACTAGAGCAACATGGAGCAATTAACAGAGCAAGGGATCTGGATTCAGGTGACCTGGGTTCTAGGTCTGTATCTATCTTATAAAAAGTGACTCAAAGCAAGTTCTAAGCATCTCTGGACCACAGGGTTCTCCTGGGCAACATGAGGATTCACCACTGTATTATAATATCAACTGACTCTGCAGTCTTAAAAATCTATCTCCTATGAATAAAGATGCGAAACTGAAGTAAAGGGACCATATTATTTGACAAAATACAACTCATTCTGAAAAAAAAATCAAAGTGCTAGAGATGAATTACATTACTACAAAAGTGCCGAGACCAGCTCAGTCAGGGAGACCCTAACCCAGTGGCGCTAGAGGAATTAAAGACACACACAGAGAAATACAGAGGTGTGCAGTGGAAGGGAAATCAGAGGTTTCACAGTCTTCAGAGCCGAGAACCTCGAAGAGAGATTTACCCACGTATTTATTGACAGCAAGCCAGTGATTAGCATTGTTTCTATAGCTTAAGTATTCCTTATGGGAAACGAAGGATGGGCTGAAATATAGGGATGGGTTGGGCTAATTATCTGCAGCAGGAGCATGTCCTTAAGGCACTGATCGCTCATGCTACTGTTTGTGGTTTAAGAATGCCTTTAAGCTGTTTTCTGCCCTGGATGGGCCAGGTGTCCCTTGCCCTCATTCCGGTAAACCCACAACCTTCCAATGTGGGCGTCATGGCCATCACGAACATGTCACAGTGCTGCAGAGATTTTGTTTATGGCCAGTTTTGGGGCCAGTTTATGACCAGATTTTGGGGGGCCTGACCCCAACACAAAAGAGTCATTGTTTTGCTTTGTGCTTCAAATGTAGACACTAATATAGCCAAAGAGGTTGACCAAAACTAGATTTGTAGGGTATACATTTAAATTAATTATCAGGACATTAAAAACTGCTCTAAATAAGTAATCAAATTACATTGGTTGGTTGGTTTTGTACCGTTGGTTGGTCCTAGTTCAAAAATGCTTACATGTTTAGAGAAAATACTAAACAATAACAGATGATACTATAAAAAATGTGTGTGCATTCTTAAAAACAGTCTTACAGGACATTTTATTAACTGTGTTTTACAAAACCCAAAATAATTTTCTAACTATGTCTCACAACACATTTAGAAGGAAATTTGTAATGCATAGGAGAAAGTAAGAAAAAGGACCAGAATTTTCAATTAAAATTGACCTTTAAATTTCATAATGGACAAAAATTGAATCAGTGCCTACAATGCTAATATAGATAAAAATAGTGATGATTGTATCCTGGCTAACATGGTGAAACCCTGTCTCTACTAAAAATACAAAAAATTAGCCAGGAGTGGTGGCAGGCGCCTGTAGTCCCAGCTACTCAGGAGGCTGAGTCAGGAGAATGACATGAAGCTGGGAGGCAGAGCTTGCAGTGAGCTGAGATTGTGCCACTGCACTCCAGTCTGGGTGACAGAGTGAGACTCTGTCTACATAATAATAATAATAATAATGATTGTAATAATAGGAATGATATTTAGCATATGTGAGTGCTACGATATCAGGAAAGCACTGTGATAAGAACTCGTATTGCATTATATCACTGAATTTCCCTAATAATCCTATAAAGTAGATAATATTATGTGACTTTACAGAGCAGGAAACTTGCTGACGTTCAATGTGAAAGCTGAACACTGACTACCCATAGGTACTAAGAAAGGAGCAATAGACATCGGGGCCTGCTGGAGGGTAGAGGGTGGCAGGAAGGTGAGGATCAACAAACTACCTATCAGGTACTATGCTCATTACTTGGATGATGAAATAATCTCTACACCAAACCCCCATGTCAGGCAACTTATCCATGGAACACACCTGAACATATACCCCTTGAACCTAAAATCAAAGGTGGAAGGGGGAAAAAAAGAAAGTAAAATGGCAGAATGAACAGGAATAAATATATTTGTTTTTCTCAAAGTGGTTTCTTCAAATTATAGCTAGATAGTGTTACTTTAGTCATATTTAATCTGTCTCTGCCCATACAGCAATTACAAAACTGAGAAAAATAGTTTTCCCTTGGGAACTTCCTATGCTCGTTGCTAGATATTGTCTTTATTTGTCTAGTGTTTATTTTTTTAACTTTATTTTATTGAAGTGTAACACATACAGTACACCAATATCATTTGTACAGTTTAACTTTTACAAAGTGTGCACACTTAGACAACTTCCACCAAGATTAATATGTATAACATTTCCAGCAGCCCAGCACTCGGCCTCATAGCCTCCCATGGTCATTGCCCACCCAATGAAATAAAAGTGCCATTGTGGCTTTTACCACTGTGGATTAATTTCTTGGTTTTATAGCTACATATATATATATGTGTGTGTGTGTATATATATGCATATATATATACACATATGTAAGTTTATATATACACACATACATATGCATATTTTTTTAACTTTTATTTTAAGCTCAGGGATACATGTACAGGTTGTGCAGATTTATTACATAGGTAAACGTGTGTCATGGTGGTTTGCTGCACAGATCATTCCATCACATAGGTGTTAAGCCCAGCATCCATTAGCTATTCTTTCTGATGCTCTCCCTTCCCTTATCCTTACAAGCCTCTGTGTGTGTTGCTCTCCCGTCCACGTGTTGTCGTCATTCAGCTCCCACTTGTAAGTGTGAACATCTGGTGTTTGTTTTTCTGTTCCTGCATTAGTTTGATGAGGATAACGGCTTACAGCTCCATCCACCTTCCTGCAAAGGACATGACCCTGTTCCTTTGTATGGCTGCACAGTATTCCATGGTGCATATGTACCACATTTTCCTTATCCTGTCTATGTCTATCATTGTTGGGCATTTAGATTGATTCAGCATCTTTGCTAATGTTATTCATGATGAATAATATTATATATATATATATAAAAACATTATATATATATAATATTATCTATATAATGATGCAATGAACATGCACATGCATGTATCTTTATAATAGAGTGATTTACATTCCTTTGGGAATATACCCAGTAATGGGATTGCTGTGTCAAATGGTATTTCTGCCTCTAGGTCTTTGAGGAATTGTCACATTATTCAAAAGAATACATACATGCAGCCAACAAATGCATGAAAAGTAGCTCAACATCACTGATCATTAGAGAAATGCAAATCCAAACCACAATGAGATACCATCTCACTCGAGTAATACATCTTAATAGCAGCCATTTGTACTCGTTCATCAGTGACTTCTTTCACTCAAACTCAAAATCATGTGTGTGGTTTATCTCTGTTCTTACGAATAGGAGTAATTTGTTGTTTTTAATTGATGTACAGTACTTCATTGTATATACAACAATTTATGTATCCAATTCACTTGTGAGGAGCATTGGAAAATTTGACAAAATTGGGGCCAATATAAATGATGCTGCTGTTGACATTCTTCTTTGTATCTTTCAATGCATATATATGGATATACCAGTTGACTGAAACACAGACACATTACAATTTAGAATTTATCCTGTGCGAGTGTGTGTGTGTGTGAGTGTACAAAATACTAGGTGACATGTTATTTTCATAGATACTGGAAACAAGTTTTCAGAAGTATTTGTAACATTTAATTTACCCTTAATTATTAAGACCTGTAATTGTTCAACATGCTAGTCAACACACTTAATATTGTCTATTGTCTATTTATTTATTTTTTGTTTGTTTAATTTAAGCAATTATTTATTTTTTATTTTTTGGTTTAACATGTTTTATTACATTTAAGCCTCACATGAAACTTGGTAGATACAAATGTCAAGTCAGTTTACAGATGAGAAAAAAATGAGTCTCAGAGAAGCTTTCCTGTTGCATATCAGGAGATGGCAGGTCTTGGATGGACATGGCAGATGATACCTTCTTGATCATTATGGTGGGGGAGTTTGGTGTCCAAGCCTGGGGTCAGTGGAGAGCACCACGATGAGGACACCTCTGTGACCCAAACAGAGCAGAGTGCCAGAAAGACCATGAAAGACTCACACTTGACAGCATCACTTCTGGCCTCCGGGGTCCTGTGGTCAGCTAGAGAGGTGTGATGATGATACTAGACTCAGGAGACTGAGCTGGCAATTCTGATGAGCGTATACTGGTATGTCTTTGATATCATTGCCTTTTAATTGGCATTTCTCTAATGAAGTACTATTTTGTAAAACTTTATGGTATGATTTAGCTGTGTTCCCACCCAAATCTTATTTTGAATTGCATTTCCCATAATCCCCATGTATCGTGGGAGGGACCTGATGGGAGGTAATTTAATAAGGGGGATGGTTACCCTCATGCTGCCCTAGTGATAGTGAGTGAATTCTCATGAGATCTGATGATTTTATAAGTGGCTTTTCCCCCTTTTGCTCAGCACTTCTCCTGGTTGCTGTCATGTGAAGGACATGTTTGCTTCCCCTTCTGTCATGATTGTAAGTTTCCTGAGACCTCTCCAGCCATAGGGACCTGTGAGTCAATTAAACCTCTTTCTTTTATAAATTACCTAGTCTCATGTATGTCTTTATTAGCAGCATGAGAAGGACCAATACACTTCACATATGTGTGTTGACCTTCTAGATATGTTCTTTTGTGAACTGCCTGTGCTATTTTTCGTGTTTGTTTTTTTCTATAAAGTATTTTTTGTCTTTTTCTTATTGCTCTAAAGATATTCTTTATAAATACTGGATCTAAGTCTTTTGTCAGATGTGTGCATAGCAAACATTTTCTTTCTCTGCTTTGCATTTTATTTCTCTGAATAGTTTATTTTGATGAAAAGGAACTCTTAATTCCTTTCTTTAATTACATCCAGCTTATCAAACCTTTCTTTTGTGAATTCTGCTCCATTTAAGAAATATTTGTCCACCCCATATCATAAGGATATTCTCCTATATTATCTTCTACATGCTTTATGGTTTCTCTATTAAATTTTAAGTGGCAGTGGAAGTCAGCCTATTTATAATATGCCTAAACACCTGCATAAAAGACCATTTTGTTCTATTTTGATTCACAAATCCCCTTAAAACTCTGTTGAAAACTATAAACGCTCCTCCTATACTATAGAAAAAACACTGGGGAAGGTTTTACTAGTCACCTTCACTATTGAAAAATTCATCCACTGGACTTTATACCCTGCCTCTATGTTGTATGCCTAAAAATGTAGGAAGACTGGAATCCAGGAATTTGTCATCATAGCAACCTAAGAAATAACAGAGTGATTGGATTATTCAAAGGGCACAGAAAATGACTTTTAAAAAAGAAAGGTGGTGGTCTTAGAACAAATAAAATAAATTTCTGAAAACCCTTCCACAGGATCAGCAATAAGTTCCTGCAGTAAATAAAAGCTTCAGTCAAAGAGAAATCATTTTTTCATGATTTTGGCAAAAATATGCAAACACTTTCTTTAGGTTACTTCAGTATAAGATACCTTAGATCCAAGCAACAGTAGAGTTTCTCCAGGAGGCCTAAAGGAAACAGATTTAGGGGTTCCACAACTGTCAGAATCAAGAGGCAGTAGACAGTTTCAGCCTTCCCACTTGCTAGAGAGATAAGCAAATATATATCTGAGTTCTCTTAGGAAATATCCCAATATTTATACATAGTAAGAAGAGTTAATTATGGATACATAATGTTTTCTAATCAATTAAACACAAAGTAACTTAGATATAATAAGGCTTTTCTGGAATTTTAGACATGCTCACCATTGTTAAGAAATGTGTATAATTTACTAAATACTATTGGATAAAATCTATTATTTAAGGGAAATATTTAATGGGTTTAAAAATTGAAATGCTACAAAAATCATTTTAAAAATAATTAAAGGTAAGAAAAAAGGCTGTGTTGAAAATGTATAACATATATTGAGCAAGATTTTAGCAACTTCAATAGAACAACTGTTAATTATTTTAAAAAACAAGAGATAGCGGTAGTGTTTGAAGGATGATTTAATGAAACACAACAGGTGATTTAAATAAATTACGAATGTACATTAAAACTTTTGACTGGCACAATCATCATTGCTTTAATTATTCCTAATATATTTAGAGTTTAGAGAACTGGTTACTCAAACAAATCTGTGTTTGTGTGTGGAAAAAAAGAAAAATAGGATGCAAAATGCAGGAGAACTTCAACTCACTAAACATTTCAAAAAAAAGATATAGGAACTTGAAGTACTTGAGGCAGCAAATGTTTACCTTACCATTCCATATCAGGTATGCAATAGCAGACATAGCATTCATGTATTCATTCCTAATTAATACTAATAGATGATTTCAGCAGTCAAAATGAATGAAAATCAGATAATTTAGAGAATGTATGGAGTGTACCAACAAAAAGATATTCCTGACAACACAGAAGGAAATACTCTTGAGCGACTAAACTTCTACAGACTTCTCCAGAAAAATAGTATTAATGTAATTATGCAAGAAAATTTTGGAGATTTGGGGACATAAGTTAATAGGAATGAGATCTGTAATGATATGGAAAATATGAACTCATGAGTTAGTCAATTAACTCATGAGCAGAATGGTATAGCTCAAAGAATCTGAGTTCGAGAGACAAATAGGTCTGTTTGGATAATAGCTTACTCAGTGTTTAATCTCTCAGGTACAGTTTTCTCACATATAAAATCACTGTAAAAAAATGCGTACATTGCAAAGCTGTTTTGTGAGCTGTAAATATATAAAGTGCCTGAAGATGCAGTCAATGCATGAACACTGTCATTAAGACTAATAATGTCCTTCTCTTTTCATAAATATCTTTTGTGTCCATGAAATGGGGAGAAATCCTTGAAATTCCTATCAAACTTGAGAACTCTGGGAAGAAGTAAAATATGACCTTAGGCTATTAAATCTTAGAAAATAAAAATCTAACAACTTCCAATTCAGTCTTCTGCCTGCTACCTACCTGCCATGTAGCCTAGAGGTGCTAAAAAAGCTTTTTATCGAAATGCTGGTGTTCTGACCACTAGCAGCAACCTTATTTTCATTGCTTAGTTGACTGGAAAGGGTCGCCATCCATACATATTGCAATTTTGATATTGCAGAGTCACATTGCAATTGTTCTACGAATTTCCTCTGGTGGTCACAATTGTTCATCTTTATCAGTCAGACACAGAGCTCAACAGGGCCATTGTGAAACTGCAGGTGAAATCCATTCCCGGCCTTCTACATCAGTCCCCAGTGACCCTCAGTCTCAAACCACCACCTAGGATGTTCTGTTTGAGGCACTTATACGCTCATGGGCCTCATGAATTATCACTGACAAGAAATACATTTATTTCCATGTGAATTCCATCATTAACAGTGCTATAAATAATGGTAAGCCAGAGGAAAAATTTTTAATTGGAAGCACATGGGCAAGGATTTTAAGTTTCCTTCTATTTCATCAGGGTGATTTTATTTCCATGGGCATTCATTATCGTACCTGACAACTGATGGCTTTATAGGTGATTTTATTGGAGGTTTTAGAGCAGACTTAAACAGGCAGAGATTAGCAAAGTAACAAGTGACGTTGTCAAGCAGGGAGGTGGTCATCACTGCGTAGGCAGAGAAAGGGGAGGAAAGGTGAAGAGTCTGCCACTCATCATTTTTTTTCACACGGAAGAAATGTGAAGGTTGATAAGATGGAAAAATGGCATTAGACAGAGTTAATGAGAATAGCTAATAGAAAAAGTGGTGCTACAATTGAAACATACCTCGAAATTTCACACAACAACGTGGTAACCAGGTCACATTGCCGAGAGCACTGAGCTATGTGAAACTAAAGCAGAAAAGCAAAAAGTCCCACCGCCAAATTTACTTTCAGGCCTCTGCTGAATGGCCATCTTTCAGCCCAGAGCCAGGAATTGATTCTCTGGCATCTCTTTTCTCAATATTTTGAATTTGGATTTATCAATTTGTGAGCACTTGAACCATAAGCAAATATATGCCTAAGAGGTTCTTGTTTTGTACAAGTATGGAGTGAATCACTCATCATTTATATTTTATTTTAACAAGGTAAATGAGACAAGACAATGATCCTATACATGCTCACATTTATATAACTAATTTATCTTTCATGTGCAGATTTTTAGACTAATAGTTGCCCTGAGATGCATCCCATTCGTAAATCACATGTAAAATTATTTGGGAGTAGGCTTGTGGTATGTACCAATCAATGGAGTAGTTTCAAAAATCCAAAATTTAGAAATGATAGAAATAAAAGCAAGTATTTACTGATTATGGATTTTCATACCTATTATTCATAGTATTATGTTTTCATGCATATACTTAGACTTAATATTCAGCACAACAATGTGCAGTAGTTACTCATATTTTGACAATAAGGAAACAGGCTAAAATGGCATAAACGTTATCCATTTCTCCAGCCAAAGAAATAAAAACTGGTATGAGAGATACTTGATCCCCAAATTATCTGATTATAAAACCCATAATCTTTTCAACTACTTCAAACTTGGTAAGTGACTGATACCATGATAGACATTCAGGGAATTGTTGGAGCAAAATAAAACTTGTTTTATCAAAATAATCAAAATGTATGTATTTTAATAGGGTATATTATATCCTGTTTTATTAAGATATTTCTCAGTTATCAGAAAATCTTCCTATAATTAGACAGGCAGTAATCAAAATCGGAATAGCAAATAAAAACAATTTGAAAGACCTAATAATAGCTTTAATGATGCATTATGTAGGTGCTTCATATTTTATTTTTAAAAAGAGTAGAAAATGCTATCCAGAAACCACAAACCATGTGAAATCTGCCTTTTGTTTCAAAACAAATATTTCTGTAAAGACAAAAAATTAGTGATGCTTTGAGATTTATTTTCAGAGTTTTAAAGCTACCAATTTTATTTTTTTGAAGAACAGAGCCTAAGACTTAATAGTTACGCAAAAGATAAATCATCTAACCGTGTAATTAACTCAAAATTACAATGGCAATAAAGGTACAGTTAAATTCATATTGATATATGAAATTGTATAGAATGTTAATACACTTAATTGACATTTAATAAGATAGCTGCAGCAAGTTAATTGGATATCAATTTACGTAGTTCATAAATGTCATTTTTTAAATAATTAAGCTCATATCCTGAAGTTAATGTTCATATAGTTTACCATGAATTATTAACAGATATTTATTTATATATATAATGTGTTTCAGTCTTCCACATGTCTTTTAATAAAAAAAACCATTTATTTCTTATTTATTTATGCTTGTCAGTTAATGTGCAGAAACATAATACATTAATTTTCATCATTACAACTGAAATCAAACTTACATGGCCACTTACTATTGTTCCTTAAAGCCTGCAGAATACACCCAGTTAAAACTAAAAATCTTTTCTTCTTATCAAGTTCTTGAAAAAGACCTCAAATTTACTCTTTTCTCTAAAGCTTACTTAACTCTCCTTCACCTATAAGAAATTTCTTCTTGCTGTCTCCTCCTTTTGGGTCTTGGAAACTGTGTCCTACCAATAACTACTCTTTAATTTTATGGCCTTGGAGTTGCTGGGTAAAGATGAAAAACAATAAGGCTGATGCACAAATGGTTCCTTCTTCATTTCATAATCAAGTACAGAAAAATAAACATAAAGTTTAAAATATTACAATAGGTATAATTTCATCAGCAATATTATGTCGCAGACTTGGAAAAGTTAAGGCCATACCTATTGGTCCAGCTAGATAAGCTAGACAAGATATCAAAAAGAATTGCCCTAACTACGTCAGAACACAAAGTTATCTGAATCTAGCTGCCCATATTAAGAGCAAGATGAAAACCAAATGAGCTAGCAACTCTTCAAATGTAGTGTGAGCAAAACATAACCAAAGGAATAGAAACTACTTCAATAAAAGAGTTCTCTAAAATTGTACCATCTGATAAGGATTAGGTGATAGTTTGAATTCAATGAAATAAGTGTATAATGAACATTAATTATAGTTTGAATTCAATGAAATAAGTGTATAATGAACATTAATTATGAAAAGTGCGTGAGATTTTGTTTTTAAAGCAGCACCAAGGGAAAACATTGAGTACAAAGTAATCATGCATTGGAAACAACAAATAACGAAATAGACATGGCCAAATATTAGTTAATTTAATCAAAAACATATTGCACAGAAAAAAATGATATAGTTGCTGTGAAGGGTTAGAAAAAAGAGACTAAAGCAATTCAGGAAAAGATGACAAATACAAAGACCATAGGAAACCAATGTAACCTACAGTTTACTTGTATCCTGAAATTGACAAGTCAATGTATTTGTTATGAATATATTGTATCTATTATATACACAATGGACAAATATATGTATTGTGTGTGTGTGTGTATGTGTGTAAAATATATATCTATCTCAATATATTTTCTATGGACTGAATGTTTGTGTCCCTTCAAAATTTGTATGTTCTAGTCATAGAACTCACAATCGTGTTTGGAGATAGAGTTTTGAGAGATAATAAAGTTGAGATTAAATCATGAGGATGTGGCCGCCAACATAAAATTGCTCCTCTTATAAAATATGATATTGGAAATCTTGCATTCCTTTTCTTCCTTTACCATGTAAGGACACAGTGAGTGAGAAGGTAGCCTTCTGCAAGCCAGGTGGACAGCCCTTTCCAGAATCTCAACATGCTGAACCTTCATCTTGGACTTTCCAGCCTCTAGAACTGTGAGGAATACGAGTTTCTGTTGTTTTGTTGGCCTGGTCTCTGGTATGTTGTTATGACAGCCTGAGCTAACTAATACAAGATTTAACACAAAAAAATTCAGAAATAAAATATGGAAAAATTGTTAGGAAATTAGTCATTCGATCTATATGGTGAAAACACACATTGTATGTATGACAACAAAAATGATTTGGAGTACTCAACATCAAAACATCCTGTTGTTAAGCTATTGAACTTCAGAAACAATAGTAAGAAAGGCAGTATGTAGGCATCGAGGAAGAAAAAACAGATAATGAATGTATTTTTAAAGGAGCATAATATGTTCTAGGTCATTACCTCAACACTGTGATAAAATTTGGTTAACTTACTGCATTAACCTACTGCATTAACAATAATACCATCACAAATAAAGGTATTGTTCAGGCCTCCAGGTGGAAAAGCAAGTCGCCAACAAGAGTTGAAAAATAGACTGACCTCATATTTCTCTTCTATAGTATCTATAGTAAGAACATAAAGAGTCAATGGCTACATACATAGGTGGGGACCAAACAAATGGGTTACCCACAAATACATGCTGTCAAGCACCCTTTATAACATATAGGCAATAGCTAGACATTTAAGATAATAAAAATGAGACTATTGTATCATTGAGGTCATATGGTCTTTAAAAAATGAAGAAAAAAGAAAGTTATTTGAGGATGCAATCAAGTCAAACAATAATGAATTGAAATAAATAAGCAGGCAATCAAGTCAAACAATAATGAATTGAAATAAATAAGCAGGTAATTGAAAGGTGATGTATACAAGTGGTACAAGTATCAAATTTATTTAAATATCAAACTAAGATTAAATAACTGAAAAAGTGATTAGATAATAAATATAAATATTAAAATCCCTGACAAGGTGAAAAGTATCAGCATTAAAATTGGTAGATAAAAGGAAGGAGGCAGAAGGCGTGAAAAAGAGAAGATGATGCAATCTTTCATGAAAGAATATGTATCAATACTGTGAAACTCAAATTCTTTAGTTTAAAAAACTCATTATTTAACAGTTTTTTAAAAGTTATAATGACCTTTCAGCTAGTATTTTTTTTGTGTGTGATAAAACATAATTTGTAGTTTGGCTATTTCTTCCTATGTCATATAGCTTTTTTTCCATTTGATTAAATCAAATTATGAATAATTCAATAAAGTGAATGCTGTTTTAACAATAACAGGTATAGTTTGACTCAATTCTTACAATTGTTTTTCTATCTATGCATCTATCTTGCAATTCATCTTTTTTACATTTGGACATCAATAATTATCTAGAATTATGATCACTAAATTTTAATTCTCATTGTGTTAGAGAAGTATAGAATTATACTTCCTTCCTTCCTTGTACCTTTTTGTATTCTTCAGAGCCTAATAATCAAAGTGTATTGATTGTATACATTATTCTAAAGTAAATACATAAATCCAGAAATTAATTTATCTTCCACTACCACTAACTTTAGTGACATGTTGATATATATCCTTTTACTATATATTCAGGGAGTATGAAATAGAATATTCTGAATATGTTATCTGTCGAGGACACAAAGCCTCACCTACATTTTCCAAACTCTGTATCATAATTTGAATTTACTTGCACATTCTCTGTTGGAATCTTCCATTTTCAATACATCTCATATGCTACCTCTTTTTAAGAAAGCCTTCTCTCATTTCTTTTTGAAATTAGTTTTTTCACCCTTAGGGTTCTCAAAACATATTTTTTACTCAACTTCTATTAAAATATAAGTGTTTTAATATATTCTGTAAAATATAAATTCCTTAAGAGAAGGGACCAAATCTTAATTGTTGCATTATCTGTAAAGCTCATTCAGTAATTTTTCATAGTTCAATAAACATTTTCTTAGTTATGATATAATAAGCTTTGTTAACATTGCTAGTCAGGTATATATTGGTTTTGTGTTTCTGTGTATTTACAACAAACACAAATGTAAGGAGTAATCAAGTATATTTTTAAAATTTTTATAATTGCCTATTCTAATTACACAAGTTTTGATGCATGCCTTTCTACAATGTGTGCTTGTATTTCCATTACAGCTAATGGTCTGGGAATTCCACTTAAGCACTATTTTGCTGTACTTCTTGCAATTCCTTTATGTGTTTGGATGTAAATTTTAATTTTTTTAAAAGCAATTTGCCATTTGGATTTTTCATTAATTCATACTGGACTCCTCTCTCATGAGTCTTGTGGCTAGAAAAAATAAAGAGTGAGTATACCACACTGTAGCACTGTTGCTTAACTGATGCTAATATGAACATCAAGGGATTTAAAGGCCACCATTCATTCCAGATATGTCTCTGCATTATACCCACCATTTGACTAATGCAACTAAAATACATCTCTTTTTTTTTTTTTTTTTAGACAGTTTCACTCTTGTTGCCCAAGCTGGAGTGCAATAGCGTGATCTCAGCTCACTGCAACCTCCACCTCCCAGGTCCAAATAATTCTCCTACCTCAGCCTCCCGAGTAGCTGGGATAACAAGCACATGCCACCACACACAGCTGATTTTGCATTTTTAATAGAGATGGGGTTTCTCCATGTTGGTCGGGCTGGTCTTAAACTCCCGACCTCAGGTTATCCACCCACCTCGGCCTCCCAAAGTACTGGGATTACAGGCGTGAGCCACCACACCCAGTCCATAATAAATCTTTTTAATGATATAATTTGTGACTCCCATGACAGAGGAAGAGGATTTCCTGTACTTACAAAAGGGGTTGGTTGAAAGTAAATTAGATTTTGTTGAATAAACCAAAAAGAAACTACCCCAGATACAATACAACTTTTGGGAAATCGGCTTACATAAGACAAAACACTGGCACATGATGCGCTGATTTATTTTAGGACTGAATTTTCCTGTGTGAATAATATCAAACAAAATGGAACTTGCCATAGCTACATATTAATTTATTGCCAGTTTACAAACAAGTGAATTTTCTTTAAGGAGAAATAGAACTTTTTTGGTTTTGGTGTAAATCTGACTAGAACATATTATTTTAATTTTTGTCAAATTGACTTGATTTTCAATGTTTTGAAATAAGAATACTGGGTATATGAAACCATTTTTGTTTTTGTTTTTCCTAAGAAATCAGAGTATCTTGAGATATTGGCTCCATTTTCCTATATGTTAAAAATTGCAGAGTTGAGTAGTGAGAGTCTCCTTTGGAAGAGATATAAAATCTCCAGTTTGCCAAACACTCACCATTCCCTCTTTCTGTGACCAAAATTCATTATCATTTGAGATACTTTAAAAAAAATTAATAGACTTTATGTTTTAGAACAATTTTAGATTTATAGAAAAATTGAGCAGATAGGACAAAGTTCCCATATTTCCTTTTCTATGCACACAATTTTCCCTATTATTAACAGCTTGCACTGGTGTTGTACCTTTGTTACAATTCATAAATCAATCCTGATGTGTTATTATCAACTAAAGTCTGTAGTTTAAGTTTCATTCTTCACATTGTACAATTGCATGGGTTTCAACAAATGCATGATGTCATGCATTCACCGTTACAGTAACACACAGAATTGTTTCACTATCCCTAGAATCTCTCTTGCTTCACCAATTCATCCTTCTCCCTTTCCCTGAAACCCATAGCAACCATTGATATTTTCACTCTCTACATTGTCTTTTCCATAATCTCATATAATTAGAATCATACAGTATATAGCCTTATCACATTAGTTTCTTTCACATAGGAATTCCTATTTAAGATTTCTCCATTATGTTCATAATTTGGTAGCTTTGTGTGTGTGTGTGT
The DNA here is from genome assembly GCF_003255815.1 of Theropithecus gelada. Taxonomy (NCBI): domain Eukaryota; kingdom Metazoa; phylum Chordata; class Mammalia; order Primates; family Cercopithecidae; genus Theropithecus; species Theropithecus gelada. The sequence continues at coordinate 84,352,287 of NC_037675.1, read as the reverse complement.
GTGTGCACACATGTGTTTTTAGTTATTAAATAATATTTTATCCGATGAATGCAGTACAATTTGCTCTGCTTGGTTTAACAAAGTCTTTAGTCTGATCATGTACAAACATCTTAGTTGCTTCTACTTTTTGACAATTATCACCAAAGCTGCTATGAACATTTGCATACAAGTTTTTTGTGGACTTAAGTTTTGAAATTAGTTGGGTAACTGTCAAAGAGCACAACTGATGATTGCATGGTAAGACTGTTTCAATTTTTTAAGAATTGATGAATTGTCTTCCAAAATGGTGGTAACATTTTAAAGTTTAAAACAACATGTATATTTTTGTCTCACAGATCCTGTAGATCAAGAGTCTGGAATGTATTAGCTGGGGTTTTGCTCAAGGCCTCACAGTGCTGGAATCAATATGACATCCTGGCTAGGGTCCTATCTGAGGCTCAGGGTTTTCATAAGGTTTATTCAGATTGTAGACAGAACTTAATTCCTTGCAGTTGTGGGACACAGGTTCAATTTTTTATTCTTTTCTATTGGTCAGAGGTCACTTTCAGCTCTTAGATGCTGCCCAGAGTTCCTTGCCATAAAACTGGCCCCATAGATCCTCTCACAACTTACCTGTTTGTTTTTCTCAAAGCCAACAGGAGGATTGCTCTCATGATTTGAACCTCTCTGATTTCAGAAAGGGACCAGTTCTTTTGAAGGGCTCATCTGATTAGGTCCGGCCCACCTAGGATAATCTCAGTTTTGATTAACTCAAGATGAACTGAATTAAGACTATAATTATATCTGCAAAATCCCTTCACCGTTAACATAAAACATGATCTAATTATGCATGTGACATTTATCATATCTTTAGTCCTGCCCACAGTGAAAGAGAGGGGATTATACAGAGATTGTGCACCAAAGTGTGGAGATTTTGTTGGTTATCTCAGAATTCTGCCTACTTTTAAAGAACAATGAGTAGAAATGGAACTGCATAGCATGCACACACATACTTTCATATTTAAACCAAGTGTTTATATATTTGAACTGCTTTACTGGTTAATTTCACTTGAAGTACCCTGCAGACATTTCACTGGAGCCAGTTGTTGACCTCTTATTTCTATCAGATTAGTCTAACCTCTTTGCGTATTTTCCGGTTAGAGGAGGAAAACAATATTGTTTTCACTGAAAATATCAGTTGCTTTTTTTTTCTTCTTCTTCTTAGAACCCCTTGTCATTTATTGCATAAACAGAAACACAAATTGCTCACTCTGATCTGACCCTTGCACTTCTCTTTCCATTTAAAGAAGAGCTTTACATTGGTGATCGACAGAATAATTTCTCTCTGTATATGTCCCTTTAGTAGTATGTGTTAGGACTTTGTTGAACCAAACAGATTTTTCACACAATTTTGGATCTCCCTTCCTTGTTAGAAATACAGAAACAATGAAAAATGTGCCTTTTCCCAAGGAAAAACTCTTCACTCCATTATGGGGCTTTCTTTCCTTCTGACCTGGGTGTCCTGTCATCTGGCTTAATATTTTCCTCATGTGTCCCTGTCTTGCATATTGAAACACAACATTTTAATTGTATGCGGCTGAATTAATGAGACTTTATTGAAAGTTTAACATGGTAATTTGAGTACCGAATGCTACAAAAACATATTTATTTTCCAAGCAACGCTTCTTTATCTTTTTCCCAAAGGGGAAGATTTATTTCTCTCAGTATGCTTTACCCTGCTCCAGATTGTAATATTTTTTATTTTGGGGACCCTCCACCTGTGTCTCTTTCTGGGGTTTCCAGGAAACTTAAGGAAGGAGTCAGCCTTTTAATCAGCCAGAGTGGGGAGGATGTAATTCCCCACAGGTCCTCTGACTGTTGGATGGCTGAGAGGTAAGGTGAACTCATTCATTAGAGAAGCTTCCCCATGCCTTCCTGTTGTTTATAATCAGTTTGTTTAAGAGTAACATTTTCAGTGATTTGCAGTGATTACCAATTTTGAAGTGATTACCAATCCCCAGAGAAACACTAAAGACGTTTTGATTTTTATTTTACTTTTTTTTTCCCTTCAGTGTCTCTGCTATGCTAATATTTTACAAGGTGAAACTTAAGAGGAGAATCCTTCCATAAATGGCATGGTGATATTTAGGATTTGGAATACTGTGGCATGTGCCCAAACTGGCAATAAAGGAAGAAAAAAAGATGGGAGTTAAAGGAGAAAGCCAAGACCGATTGAATTCAGATCATTATTAAAATGTTTCAATACAAGAAAGGAAACGGTCCAACCAATGGCAAAGAAAGCAGTACATGGCAAGAAACACGAACCTGAACATGAGGAACATGTGTGACAAACACTCTTGGGGATACTAGTCCAACATTTTAAAACATTTTAATATTTTAAAATTAAATTCAGAAAACTTATTTTTTCTATTTCTTTAAACACGTATTAGACTAGATTGATTTATTTTCCAAACAAAAATAATTTGGAACTTGGCTAATTTAATATTCCTTTCAACATTTCTAAATCTAAATCAGATTCCTCACGACTGTTTTGGCAAAGCAAACTCCTTGGTATTTGGTGGACATTCAACCTCTTCAAATAATACTTATTTATAAAGCAAATGGGCTAGTTGTTTGAGAAATGAATAGTAAGTATGAAATACAATGACTGAATACAATGCATTTTCAAACTCGGGAAGATCAGAACTAAACATACAAATATTAAACAATATAAAATTCAGAAAATAATGTGGAAGAATCATGTATTGCTTATTATCTTTCTCAGTTCATTAAAACATGATTCATCAAGAACAAAGTAAGAAGTGAGAAGAGCTCCTCAGAAACATGATTATCAATTCATGTATCTTAACATCTGATTGTAAAAGTTGAGTCATTCTTTTGGAGAACATTGAAGATAGTCTTCATCTTCTGCTACTCAACGTGTGGTTCACGAACCAGTTACATTGGCATCAGATGGCAGTTTGTTGGAAATGCTGAATCTCAGATCCCGTTCCATAACCACTAAGTCAGAATTGCATTTCAGCAAATTCCCAGATAACTTGTGTGCACCTGAAACACACTGGATAATCCAAACTACATAACACTATCTTGATTTTACCTAAACTAAATCATTTACCATCTATACCTGTGTATATTTTACTTTTTCTCAGTGATGTATCGCAAACTTACCACATGATAAACCTGTGTTAGGAACTTAATAGATAATTGCTGACTAGTTACTGGAATGGCTTGCTAGGATAATCTGTTCCCTTCATCCATTGACTGGTATTGACTCTATATGTGTTTTATGATATATTTTTACACAGCCACATAATTCCTCTGTATTGTGAAAAGAAATATTTAGAAAATTAGTGGAGAATACATGCAGTTATCATTTATTCCTCATTATTGCCACTTTTTGAGTCTGATTTAGAAATACTTGACTTCTTTCTAGTCTCGGGCATGCAGTACAATAATTATTTTCAAGTATTACATTTGTGTCACAACCCAGGGACCAAAGCTGGGGCAAATTTAGTATCAAGTACAAATGTTTAAGAATGACTACAAATACCAGAGATAATCTTTTGCAGTTTTCTCAAATGAATCATTGGATTTAATTTCCATTATAATAAATCATTCAAGTTGAATAGTGTTACACTTCTTAAAATAAAGCAAGCCTCTGACCTTTTGACTATCAAATGATTTTATATTTAGTAACTTTAATTAAGGAAATTAAATTCATTTAAGCAAAATTTTGAAGGAAAATTGTTCAACTTAATGACATTCAAATCTTACTAATATCCAGCCTGGGGATCGCTGAGATTCAATATCCGAAACATACATTAGCCTATCTCCTGCCAGTTCAATGTCATTACATATAACATATAATTTAAGTATTTTTCACATCCTCTCCTTTTATAATGTCTTGACTAAAAAGGTTTCTGGCAAGTACAACCTTTTTCATGACTGACCTTCTAAGGCTAGTTATGTATAACCAGCATACAAATCAAACTGAACATTGATTACGATATTAATATTCTCACATAGTCATATGAATTCACAATTCTCCTCCTTCCTAGGTTAGGGGCAATTCACACATTCATCACACTTATTTTAGGCTTCACATTTATTTAGGCTTCCTACGTATTTGTTGTAAAAACTGACATCGTAGCTATTTTCTCATGGAACCATAGAATTTCTGAATGAAAGAAGTCTAAAGAAAATCTAGGCAAACACCTTTATTTTATATCAGGAAATTGTGATCTAGAGATAAAACTCAATGGCATGTGCCCAACACGTTGTCCGTAGTCAAGCTGAGATTGAAAGAAAACAATAACCTACAGATAAATATAATGCCTTTCCTTTTACATATATGATGCTTTTATTATAAATAATTTGATTGTTGGATTTCTTCTAATTAGGTACTTTTTAGTTGTTCCCATCATTATTTTGTTATACATTCTGAATAAAAATGACAGTCAAGAAGATTCTGTGTGACCATTTCAGCCAAGGAAACTGGAGATAAAGACTAAAGACTCAGACTGGGAGGATTCCAGAATGGCAGAGAGAGAAACATGAAAATCTCTTCCCAAAACTTAATGACAAAGCCTGATGAAGTTATCAAAACCAGGTCGGTAAATTGAGGCAAACAACAAACTGAAAGTCCTTTATTCAAGACACATCACTGAACTCCAGGTAAGAATAATGGGAGGGAGTCTGCAGTTCATCAGTGGGGGCTTCCTACTCTTAATCTACCCTCCCCACCAACCTTCACATTGCAAAAAACAACAGATTTGCTGCCAGAAGGGGCAGACTGAATGAAAGTGGAACAGAAAAAAATCCATACTCCTGGGCATTGGAAACTGTAGGAATATCAATGAAGGATGAATGGAAAAGGCCAAAGTTGCAGTTAGCACTTCCTTGTTTTCTGGGACCACAGCATTTTCAAGGCTCATCTTGCACTTTTCTTTCCTCAACAGAAAGTCAGCCATTTCTCCAAGGAGCTCTGGGTTCTTCTATGGGAGGGTAAGCCTTTAGAAAACAAAATCTGGGAGTTAGGGGTGCTCTCTGGTTGTTTGGGTGACAATGCCAGTCTAGTACCCTTGTCCTAGTCAGTTATTCAATATTTTGCCTGGAGGCTTTTGTGAAATTAAATAGTTTTATAAGTCTTAGATTTGATTATTGTTGTTTAATTTTGCACAAATACTCACATTCCCTTTTAATATATTCACTTAGGCCTTTTGGGGAGTTGTCTTGGATTATAGATTTAAATATTTGTTTTTTAGGGCCTCTGATTATTTGTGTTGTTATTATTTTATTAGCCTTCCATTTTTACCACTTTATCTCTGACTTTTTCACCTCTTTTTTAACCTCTGTTTATTTTTATGGTGTTAACTTTCCTTAAAGGCTTACTCAATTTTCATTCAAATCCATTTACCTTGGACCTTTTGTAAATTATTCTTCATGTTGAAGATGATTATGTTCCTGTCTTCCAACCAACCTTCTTTCAATCAACATTTTAAAAAATATTTATTTCTTTTTTTAAAAAAATTTGAATTTGTAATTGATGGTTTCTAATTTTCCCAAATACTATTCTGGATATACTCAAATCAGTTTAAATATACTAAATTTAGTTTGGATAGGTGAATGTTATCAGCTAAGGTATGTTTGTTCCATGTTTTCTGAAATCTTCTTGTAAGTTTTAATGATATTATTAATTTTTGTCTATTCATTTTGTGGATTTGGAATGTTTACATGATTCTTAATTCAATAATTGTTTTTTTCTTTAGTGTCCTAATATATAAAATTTGCTTCTTTTATTTTTTTTCACGATCCAACTGCCAAGTGATACTTATTCATACCATTTAACAGTTTTCTCCCCTAGTGGTTATACTTTTCAAAGATGGGCTTCTCAAACAGCATGTGTTTTTAAGTGCTCTGATCTACCAGGACACTTTTTCAATATTTGCATACAAACGGTGGAGGTACTTTTTATGGAGCAGTAACGCGCCATATTTGAGAAAAACTACTATGTCCTCTTTTCCATCTTTCATGGAGTTTTTCTTGGACTAACCTTGTTCATGTCAAAGACTTGTGGCAAAAGTGTGAGATATTGCTTCTTGGTATTTCGTGTTTTACTTCTTTTTTTTAATATGCAGATAATTTAAAATTTGAACTATTTCTTTGTCTTCAGGCATGCTGAAAGAATGTTGTTTTGGTACTTTTATGTATCCTTGATACTCTGTTTTAAATTTTAAATAGTATTTGGGAGCATGGGTTTAAACTGCTGCCATTATTTTTGGTTCCCTGGGAGATATCTTGTTTATGATATACATTACTAGAAATAAGGGTGAATATTATTACTAGTATTATTATTACTGCTTCCTTCAATAGTGTATTATTTTCAGATATGTAATTATATACCAAATGTATATGTAATTATATACATTAATTTAAATATATTTAAAATTATATTATATCTTATAAAATAAATATAATATTTAAGTAATAAAAACGTATTTAAGTAATAAGAAAATAATATAATTTTCTTATTTGATTTCTAAATTTTTAGAATAACTACTCATGAATTAGTGATACATGACATTTGTTTAGATCTTTCTTGAACTTAGCTACTATGTATGTTATGTTATTATTTGTCTATCTTAACAAACTGTTACTAGTCCTAAAAATAATTATTCCACCTTTAAATCTGGCCTTTCTTACTGGAATTATGATAAGTTTACAGACTAAACTTACAAACTAAAACGTCTGTAGTTTTAGTTTCTTTTAGTTTGTTTCTTTTAGTTTACAGACTAAAATTTTTCACTTTCAATTTCTTGTATTAATAGTTTTGTTTAAAAATATATATGCTTCATGTTTTTCCTTTCTATATTAATATTTAGAAACTGAAAATTTCTAATATATTTTATGCTTTATTTATGTGAAGTTAAATAATTTGTTTGATTTTAATATCTCTCTTTCATAGTACAGCAATTTATAAACCCTTTGAGGTTAGTTATTTTTAGACGATAATATATGCCATACTGTCTACAAACCATCCTGGGAAATAATTCGTAGTACCTAATTTGATAAAACCCTAATTTCTGAAAGCACTGTGGTTAGTTCTGTCTTGGGTATATAAAGATAAATAAAACCTTTTTCTACCTTCAAGGCTACAGAATAGTCACATAAACAATGCTTTAGGTGGATAAGAGAGAAAAAAATTACATGAAAATTAAGAGATTTTTAAAAAGTTCTCTGTAAACTCCAATAACTAATTTTGACAAAGTAGATAACTTGAAGTTTCAAGATAGTGGACCAAGAAAACACGGGGCATTTGCAGACTAGAGATTGAGCAAACGCCAAACAGGAGTGAAACACACGGATTTAAAAATATATAATTAATTCAGACCAAAAAAAAAAAATGGCCTGAATGACTCAAATATCAGGTAGCTGTTGTCCAATTGTGGAGGATATTAGAGGTCATGCAAGGAAGTTTAAATTTTGCTTAAAAAAACTTTATTGAGTTATGATGGATGTACGAAACTCTACATATTTAATGTACAAACCTTGATGAATTTGTAGATAAGTGTATACCCACGGAACCATCACAACAATCTACACTATAAACCTATTCATCGCCTCCAAAAGTTTCTTCTGCCCTCCTTATTACATTTTTGTGATAGGACATGTAACATAAGATTGACCCTCAGTGAACTTTTAAGTATACAGTACAATATTGTTAAGTACAGACATTATGCTGTACCGCATATCTCTAGGACTTATTCACCTTGCATATCTGAAAGTTTGTACTCTTTGACTAATACCTATTCATTCCCTGCCAACTCCTGGGAACCACCATTCGACTCTCTGTTTCTTTGAGTTCAACTAGCTTAGATTCCTCAAACAAATGGGGTCACGGAGAATGTGTCCTTCTCTGTGTAGCTTATTTCACTTAGCATAACCTCCTCCAGGTTCATCATGTTGCCACAGATGGAAGGATTTCCTTCTTTTTTATAAGACTGAATAGTAGTCTATTGTATGTATATCCAACATTTTCTTTACCCATTCATCTGTAGATGGACATTTAGGTTGTTTCCACATCTTGGCTATTATGAATACTGCTGCAATTAATTCAGGAGTGCAGATATCTATCTAGTTGAGACCCTGATTTTAATTCCTTTGGATATATACCCAGAATTGGGATTGCTGGATCATATGGTAGTCTTATTTTTAATTTTTTGAGAAACTTCCGTACTGTTTTCTACAATGGCTGTATTAGTATGAGTTCCTGCTAACAGGATGCAATGGCTCCCGTTCTTTACATGCTCATCAACACTATTATGTTTTGTTGTATCTTTTTTTTGATAACAACAATTCTAACAGATGGGCAGTGATCTTGTTGTTTTGATTTGCAATTCTCAAACAATTGGTGATGTTGGGCACCTTTTTTGATACTTGTAATAAATTTTACTTATTTGACAGTTGAGAATTTCAAATAAAGGTTAATATTGTTCTTACATTTTATGAAGATCAGTTTGTTGCCAGTGTAGAGAGAAATTCAGAAGAAAAAGAGGCAAGGGAGTCAGGAAGTATTACCATAATGCAGACAAGAGTAAATGAGCACTGCATTATAAGTATTGGTTATATTATTCCTCCTGAAATACATTGCTCTTAAACATTTAATGTAAGTTGAAGGTCACATTATAATTCAAATATTTTAAAAAATTATAAAATATACTTACTTCAGAAATGTAATTTTACATATTAATTGACAACCATAATGTGTGTGTATTTTCGCAATTTACTGTACTAATTATAAGCTACCTTCTCAAATCTTAATCATAAATGTGTTTTTTTAATCCATCATGCCTAGTAATATAAACATAAAGGCAATTAAAATCACAACATTGAGAGAGTAACCTTGGAAATAAGGACAGTGTGAAAAAAATAGTTTTATTATATATATTTCAGTCATTTTATTAGAAAATCTATCTTTGTTTTAAAAAGTAACTAACCATCTTATATTGACCACTATAATCAAGATTGAAAAATATATTATATATTTTCAACTTGTCACTCAAGTTTGACATAACAATGCATACAAATAAAACATTAAATTATGTTAATATGTGGAGATATTTAGGATTTTCACACAAAAGATGCTCATGTATTTTACATAAAATTATACAATAAATTAGCATGCACAATTGATAATGGTGACAGTGATTAAATTATGTTTAAATTTATAATACAAGATGAATAAATCATTCATCACCCATCTGGTGAATGTTTCAAATGTGGTCATAATCAGCGTGCCCCTATGCCTCTTTAAGACAACAAGACTACATACATTTCAAGAACGTAGTATGCCATAGAGGCTTCAAGTCTCAGTTCTACTATGATACCACCTGGCTTTATCAATTACTAACTTTATGCCTAATGACAAGTTAGTTAACCTGTCTGTGGCTTAGTATTTTTAGCTATAAAATGGGACAAAAATAAAAATCTTATTTGAGGTAATGATTAAACAAAATGAATTATGTAAGACCCTTAGATTCATGCCAGACACAGAGATTAGCAATTATGAAAGTTAAGTAGAACACCTAGGAGAAAAGAGAGTGCTCATGTACCTATGGAATCATATATTTGCAGATTCAAAACTGAAGGCATTTCTTCCACACCAGAACCTGTATTACTTATGGGTTTTGGAATTTTCTTCTGAGTATTCTTTTTCTTTCCTTTTGCTCTTTAAAATGTAGTTATTCTGTAACCGTAAGAATTTTCAATGAAAATTAGTTAAACTGGGTGTTTTTCCTTATTGATTTAGACGCTCTAATTACTGAAGATAAAAAGGCATTAAATGTAAGTCTTAAGCTGAATTATAGTGTAGCAAAATACAGCCTATACTGTATTACTTTGCCATTTATTTAGCAGCTGTTGTGCAGTTATTCTGTAATCATTAGAATTTTTAATGCTTAAATTATTTGGTTACCATGCACTCTGAAAACAAGTTAGGCTGAAGAGGGTACAATATTAGAAAGGAAATCCCACTTAAAAGGTATTGATTACCAACTCCCCCAAAAAGCTCACTTTATTAGGCCACTGTGTAGTAATGGAGAACACCAACTTAGAAGAGTGTTTGTAGTATCTCAAAGTGAGAAAACTAGAGAAGGGTGTATATGGGATATTAGAACCTGAGCTGAATAAGGTGTGTCTTGAAAAGTGGGGAAGTGGTTGGATTTGAGAAAGATTAGTTGGTGGATAAAATACTGCTTGGTCATAGTATGTTTTAAGGCAGGACCAGTGAAGTCACCTGTCCCAGAATTGTTTAACTCATGGACAGTGAATTATTTCATCTTCAAAAGGAAGCCTATAATTTATAGAAAGAGTCAGAGAAAAGATTCATCTGGGATAAATCCACAATGGTCATATAGGATGGACACATCCTGGCATTGTGCAAGGCACAATTCACTTATATAATGTAAGTGGTGACATCAAAGCTGAAGAGCCAGAGAAGGTCTAAAAAGACAAATCCATGGGAGCAGACAGGCAAAAATAGCAGGACAATAAAAGAAGCTATAGGATGTTAGAAGAGTTCAGGTGGAGCACGTTTGTCAGGAAAAATTCTAAATATCAAATATTTAGTGTAAGAGTATATGGAACAACTATGTCATAAATTTGTCTCCAAAAGCATTTAGCAGAGTGCCCAATATAGATTATGTACTAAATAAATGCTTACTGATTAATTGATTGAAAAGTAGTTATTTAAAGATAAATTTTCTCTCTCACACACACACAAACAGTATGAATGTATACAGTTTTACTATGGTTCTTTGCCAATGCAGGTGATTTAGATAGCTATTCTCTTCAAAATAGCCTTCATTCTTTCTGATAGTTCTCCCATAAGAAAGGACAACCCAAGAGGTGGAACCCAAATTTGAAATCGAATTGATTATGTCAAAAGTCCTGCTTGCTCTATTTTCCCTGTAAGAACATCCTACAAGTCAATTTGAATATAGGGAGAAAATTAAAACATAAAAATGTATCAAAGCTACTGTAATCAGAATTACTATACCTGAATGCAATCAAGTGTTGATTGATGCAAGCGTTCTTTTCCATTTCTAGAAGTTTCAGTGATATAAAGATAGTTATATGTCAGTTATTGGAAAATGAGAAAATTTTAAATAGGAGAAAATATTTCATAAACAATTCATTCAATAGATGGTTTTGTAATGAAGTAACATTCCTTATGGCTAGTTAGGGTTATTTTCTCATTTAGTTGAACTGGGTGTTATTTCCTCATTCATTTAAACATTCTAAGTACTGAAGATAAAAAGATGCCTTAAATGTAAGTCTTAACCTGAGTTACAGTGTAGCAAAATACAGCCTATGCTGTATTATTTTGTCATTTATTTAGCAGCTGTTATGCACCTATGTATTCGTTTTGTCCCAGGGGAAATGCTGAGATAAGTACGTCATGACTCATTTTCTTTCTTAAGGGAAATCAATTAAGTTTCTGGAAGAGAAGATAAACATATAGAAAACCCCAGAGAACAGCATTATAAGGCAGTTTTAAATAACTCTTAATAATGGCTGTAGAGAAAATAATCTTATCCTTCAAATGAGGGATGCATGATAAAATTATAGCAAAAACAAATGGAAACAAAAGGAAATGGTAGTGCAAGGACTTGCAGGTCAGTGTCTTAGTCCATTTTGTACTGCCATAACAGATAGTAAAGACTGGATAATTTCTTTTCTCTTTTTATTTTCTTGAGACAGAGTCTCACTCTGTCACCCAGGCTGGAGTGCAGTGGCACGATCTTGGCTCACTGCAACCTCAGCCTCCAGGATTCAAGCAATTTTCCTGCCTCAGCCTCCTGAGTAGCTGGGACTATAGGCGTACACCACCACTCCCAGCTAATTTTTGTATTTTAAGTAGAGATGGGGTTTTACCATGTTGACCAGGCTGTTCTCGAACTCCTGACCTCAGGTGATCCACCCACCTCGGCCTCCCAAAGTGCTGGGATTGAAGGCTTGAGCCACTGCACCTGGCCAAAACTGGATAATTTATAAAGAACAGATGTTTATTTGGCTTATAGTTCTAGAGGCTGGGAAGACCAAGATCAAGGAACCACACTGGGTAAGAGCCTTCTAGCTGTGTCATCCCCTGGCCAAAGGCAGAAGAGTAAAAAAGCAAGCACAAGAGAGAGTGAGAGGAAGAGGGCCCAACACATTGTTTTAATGAAAATCCTTTAAGCAGTTGTCCTGTGATAAGTCATCCACTCCCACCACAAAAACATTAATCCATTTGTGAGGGCAGAGCCCTCATGGCCTTTTCATGTCTTAAAGGTCTCATCTTTTGATACAATTGCACTGGGGACTGAGTTTCCAACACATGAGCTTTGGGGGACACAGTCAAACCACATCAGACAGAAAGCTATGAGTTCAATTCAGATTTCTACCACTTCTGAATAAACATGGTCAAATTATGTAAGTTTTCTGGATCTTGGGTTTCTCCTCTTTAAAAGAAGAATAATTATTCCCAACAAAGCTAAAGTTGTGCAAATTAAATGACGTAAGTCATATAAAATGTTAGCTATGGTACCTAGTAAACAGCAGGAACTCAGAAATGATAACAATTACTTACTTTAGATCATACTGTGTGCCAGGCATTGGACTAAAATCTGTTTACATATTTTATTCCCCCCATCTTCTTTTTTTTTTTTTTGCAATTTTATTACAGTGATCCTTCATGAGGTAGGATACTTAATTTACAAATAAGAAAACTGAAATGAAGTTACTTACAGTCATGCTAGCCTGAGATCAAACAGCCAGAAAAAGAAGAAATAGCTTTAGTTTGCTTCTCATTCAAGAAAGAGCTGGCATTCTTACTTCTAGTCAACAGCACTTCTTATTATGGTTGCTAAAGGAATGGTTGAATTAACTTATAGATGAATATCTACTTGCTGAGTCCTAATATAACCAAGAAGATGATAGCTTTTCTCCATCCAATCTTCAAAGTAAAAATAGGTAACTATAAAATGTATCACCTATTTCATCTTCCATTTCGATGAAATTCATTTCTCAGATTCCGTCTTGCCACATGCCAGCTATCACATGTTCATCCTATTTTTTTTCCTCTTATCTGTCCATTACATATTTGTGACTTATCGTTGTAATTTCTTTGGAGCCTGAGGTCTCATTTTCACTCCATTTGGGTTCTTGGATTGTAACAGTTGTGAAGATCTGAGGACATCTGTGGTATTGAATAATTCAAATCATTATAATGCTTAAATCCAGCTTTAGTATAAAAGTAAAAAAGGAGTTTTCAGACTCATGTCTTCTCTGCAACCAAGTTATGAAGTATTTGCACAGAAAGAGTTGTATTTGGTCAACAAAATATGCACATATTGTTCTTTTTAAAGAAAGCCCACGAGTTAATAATTTGCTTGCCAGTTTCCATTAAACATTCTCCCACCCTTGACTTTCTCCCACCTATATGTCTTCAGAAAACTAGACTGCATTTTAATTCAGTAAGAAACTGGGGTTGAGGTCTTTTAAAAAATTGAATTTGGGAAGACCATCTTCAATAAAAGATTTAAATTTTAGAAATATTACCAAGAGGACCTATTTTAATGTGGTTAAACTATAGTAAGTTTCTATTTCCTTTAAAAAAATATTTGCAATAAAAAATAAAATATAAAATATGAAAAATTTGCAAGTGCTAATATGTGAGAAAAATACCTGCAAGTATATCTATGAACAAAATACAATTTTAAGTGCTTTACATGTGTCTCACTTAATCCTCAAAAGTGTTCTCCAAGGTGGATCTTATTATTCCTTTCCATTTGAGAAAATGGAGGCTCAGAGGAACTTAGTAATAGTTATTAAGTAGTAGAGTTGCAATCTGGCTTATCTTCTATGAGATTTTACCTCCCCTCTAGTTGCCCTAACCTGAAGTATTAAATTGGCTTCTTTATTGACCAGTTGTTCTCGATCAGAAAGAGACAGAGAATTTGGCTGGATGGTTTTCACAACTGAATAAGGCTAGTTATATGGTAATATAAATAATTTATTTAGGTTTAGAATTAAACTTGACCCTCAAATGATTTTTGTCCTTATTATACACATAACTTATCATAACTTCAAGTGGAACATTAGGAAAAGAGTTAATTCAAGAAATGCCATGTAGCATCCTCAAATGTGCATGTTACAGAAGTAAATATTAAGTCATTGCTATAGATTGGTGTTTGAATTTCTTTCAGTTCTCGTATCTTCCTTTTTATCTTTCTCCCTTCACCAGTTAACACACCTAGACACTCATTAAAGGTGAGGAAGTTGAGAAAAAGGCAACTTCAGGAGAAGTCAAAAGGGCCACAATTATCTGGATAACTAGGTTGACTACCAGCATGAGAAATCAGCAAAGTTTTATGAAAAAAAAAAAATCAACCAGTTATTTCCTCACACTTTTATTTGGCAGGATTTCAAAAACATTTACATAATTAAATTGTACTATAGAATCAAAACCAAAAGACCTGGAACAGTACTAGAAAATGCAGAGTGGTGAGATCCACTGCTAACTGCTCCTTAAGAAGAGTTCCTTCTAATTGACAATTGCTACAAAGACAATAAAATACCTAGGAATGCAGCTAACAAGGAAAGCAAAGGACCTCTTGAAGGAGAACTACAAACCACTGCTCAGGAAATCAGAGAAGACACACGAAAAATGGAAAAACATTCTATCCCCATGGATAGGAAAACTCAGTATCATGAAAATGGCCATACTGCCCAAAGTAGTTTATAGATTCAAAGCCATTCTCATTAAACTACCATTGACATTCTTCACAGAATTAGAACAAACTACCTTAAAATTCATATGGAACCAAAAAAGAGCCCATATAGTCAAGACAATCCTAAACAAAAAGAACAAAGCTGGAAGTATCACACTACCCGACTTCAAATTATACTTCAATGCTACCATAACCAAAACAGCATTGTACTGGTACAAAAGCAGACACATAGACCAATGGAACAGAATAGAGAACTCAGAAATAAGACCACACATCTACAACCATCTGATCTTCAACAAACCTGACAAAAACAAACAATGAGGAAAGGATTTCCTATATCATAAATGGTGCTGGGAGAACTGGCTATATGCAGAAAATTGAAACTGGACTCCTTTGTTACACCTTATACCAAAAGTAACTCAAGATGGATTCAAGACTTAAATGTAAAGCCCAAAACTATAACAACAACAACAACAAAAATCCCTAGAAGAGAATCTATGCGAATCTATGCAATACCATTTAGGACATAGGCATGGGCAAAGATTTCCTGATGAAAACATCAAAAGCAATTCCAACAAAACCAAAAATTGACAAATGGGATCTAATTAAATGAAAGAGCTTCTGCACTGCAAAAGAAACTAAAATCAGTGTGAATAGGCAACCTACAGAATGGGAGAAAATGTTTGCAATCTATCCATCTGACAAAAGTCTAATATCCAGAATTTACGAGGAACTTAAACAAATTTACAAAGAAAAAAAAAATCATTAAAAAGTGGGCAAAGGACATGAACAGACATTTCTCAAAAGAAAACATTTATGTGGCCAAGAAATATATGAAAAAAAGCTCAACATCACTATCATCAGAGACATGTAAATCAAAACCACAATGAGATATCGTCTCACAGAACTCAGAATGGTGATGATTAGAAAGTCAAGAAACAATAGATGTTGGGAAGCCTGTGGAGAAAGAGGAACATCTTTACACGGTTGGTGGGAATGTAAATTAATTCAACCATTATGGAAGACAGTGTGGCAACTCCTCAAAGACCTAGAACCAGAATTACCACTTGATCCAGCAATCCCATTACTGGATATATTCAATTGAATACAAATACATTATTCTTCTGTAAAGATACATGTACACATATGTTCATTGCAGCACTATTTGCAATAGCAAAGACATTGACTAAACCCAAATGTCCATCAATGATAGACAGGATAGAGAAAATGTGGTACATAAACATTATGAAATACTATGCAGCCATAAAAATTAACAAGATCATGTCCTTTGCAGGGACCTGAATGGAGATGGAAGCCATTACCTTCAGCAAACTAATGAAGGAACAGAAAATCAAACACCACATGTTCTCGCTTATGTCAGAACTGAACAATGAGAACACATGGACACAGGGAGGGGAAGGACTCACACTGGGGCCTGTCAGTGGGGCAGGGAAAGGAGAGCATCAGGATAAATAGCTTATGCATGCTGTCGCTAATACCTAGGTGATGGGTTCATAGGCGTAGCAAATCACCATGGCACACATTTACCTATGTTAAAAAACCTACATATCCTGCACATGTATCCCAGAACTAAAACAAAATATAAAGGGGGTTCGTGAGACACAGGACTAGAAATTAAAACTATTCAACTCCTCAAGGCCCAGGGACTGTAAAGGAAGATGTGGGCATGTGAGACTGCAATGACTGATTTTAAGAGATAAAATTAGCTCAGTTTCTCTAGGAATTAACCACTAATATCAAAGACACACTGACACAAAACCAGCATCTCGGTCCCTGTGTTAGCTTAACAATGTTTTCTTGGAGCATTAACCTACTCCTTAATACAGTATTGTAAACATTACAAGAAGGTTTATAGAAATTATATATTATGGTAAAGATGATTAAAGTTTCATCGATTGTTTATAAGATTTTGAGAGACAGATTCAAAAAAAAGAAGTTCCTGCCTCCTCAAGGGTCAACTACTCACCTGTGCTAAGGAGGGGTTCTGTCTAGAAGGAATCACATAGTCAGGTCAGGTCGCTAGAGAATCTAGAGCATTTGGCCTTGAACCAGGTTGGTAACTTAAAACCAGGTGTTATTAAATCAATAAGATTTTTTAAATTGATTTTTTCTTTTGCAATTTCTGCAACAGAAAAGATTTGTCAGAGCTCATTTTGAAAACGAAGTAACAATGACTTCTGAAGCATCACAAGTTTGCAGAAAATAAAGTCAATATTTATTTATTAATGGATTAATGAGACTGACTTCATAGTAAATAAAAAGCCTGTAATTGGGCTACAACGAATGGTCACATTGGAAACGGAAGATGAAGATATAACTAACTAAATAAATAAATCCATTAATGAAGTTCATATTTAGTCAAATGCTCAATGTTATTATCAGGCTCTACAACAATAACTGAAATTGATAAAAATTTCTTGGAAGGTTTTCAATTCAGTATTTCTGAGAAATCAGTTTTCTTGACAAGAAATACATATTTCTTAACAAAAATAATAATGATTATATTCTTGAAGAATATGCAACCAAGTATAATTTGTGAAAAACCTATAACAGAATGAGAATTTTTAGTTCAAAGTAGTTTCCTGCAGAGAGTCTAAATCAGATACGATTTATTTTAAAAATGCCTCTTTTAAATATCAAGCTAAGTCTCCATCAGTTTAAACATAGCTGTAGTTGTTTAATGATAGTGCATAGAACATTTCTAGCCGTGTGATCTGGACGATGTTATTTAATCCTCCAGAGATTTAATCTTTAATAGTGATTGTCTTCTCAGTTAGATCTCTTTGAACTGTAAAGAAGCTACTTCTGACTAAGATCATCTAAAGGAAATTTTATTGGAAGGATAAGGAAAGTTTCACAAGATAAAGGAGAGGAAGACCAACAAGTTTAGAGGTGACAGGGAAGACGTTATATATGTTCTCAGTAGCAGAAACAAACCCACAGACCCGTCCACATTTCATCCAGGAATCATCTCTAGAAATGGTAATTCCAATATCCATTCCTCTGGCTCACTCTCCTGACTCAGCTGGGAAATCTGGCCAATTTACGCCTCGATGGTTGCGCTGCTCATAATAAAGATCTACTGAAAAGAACCATCAAAGACTCCTCAGATTTTTGATGGTAAAGCTTTTATCAAAAAGATTCTTCCAAAAGAAACTGTATACTGCTAGGAACTAGAAAAAAAGGGTGACTGGGCCACTCTCAATAATTCCTAGACTCTTCAACATAGAGTATGCATTGTAAGATCTAAAATTTACCTCAGCTGTTTTGCTAAGGGTTTCACTCTTACGGCCTCATTTACTTTATAGGACAATGCTGCGAAGAGGGAGCTTCACTTTTACACATGAAGAAGTGGAGACTTTGGAATACTATTTATTATTAGTCGCAAAGGTAGAAAACCACAGCCCTGGAATTAAACCCATGTGATCTGAGTCCTGATCCTGTGATTTTAAATGTTGGGAATGACTGCTAACTTCCACATCTAAAATACCAGTGAAGTACTCACCATGCAAGGAGTACTCTGGAAATGTGAGCTTGTTGAAATATATCATTAACGTTCCCAAAGCACAGGCCACCATGTGGTTCATGAGAAGGCTGCTGAGAAGGCCTTGTTCGCATTTGTGGTGTTGTGCCAGTGAGTATCATTATTGTCAGTGTTGTACGAGTGAATATCATTATATAAACATAGACACACTAAGGTCTGTACCAAATTAAATAATTATAATTCTGTTCCTATGTGACATTAATTAGCAAAAGACCCATGAAAAATAAAATAGAGCAGGATAAAACAATATGGAGGTACCAGTCTATCAACTATTTAAACATATTGTAAATCCCAAAAGTTAGAAAATGTAGAACTGGCCCAGGGTAGAGACAGGCACTTCACAAAAAGTTGTAAAGGTATAAACACGTCACAGATGAACCCAGACACATGAAAATTCACTTTATGACAAATGTATGTTAAATCAGAGGGAGAATGACTTTTTATTAACTGGTAGAAAAATTGACTAGTCATCTAAAGAAACAAAGTTGAACTTCTACATGAATTTCATATTGATTTAAATGTCATGAAAAATGTCAACATTTATACATGACAAAATACGAATATATTATTAAACAACAACACTCATAGTAGTATTCCTTTATATGTTTTATAAGAGAAGACCGTGGTTATTATGCTTCGAACTGACAAAACTAAAGAAATCTCTGGTATATATAAACAACATAATACTACAAGCAAACCCAAAAGAAAAGGTGAAATTCTATAAGGTATTTATGACCTATTTGACAGTGGAAGAGTATCTCTGATATACAAAGTGTTACCAAAAATATATAGAAAAAAGACAAGCCAAAATAAAAATAATGGCAATCAGTTAGATGGCTAGTTCACAGAAAGGGAAATATAAAGGGTGTTTTATTAAAGGATGCTTACCTTCTCTCACTGTGAGGAAAATGTAAATTAACACTGCAGTAAAATATCAGTTTGGGCTATGAGACTGGCAAAAAGCCAAGTTTGAAATTACACACCTTCACCACACAGGCTAGAGAAAACCAGCGTTCTACATAATTTAGACAGGAGTTCAAATCCATGCAGCAAGTATAGAGACTACTTGGATATGGTGTATTCTAGGTTTTGTTGCTGCTGTTTATTTGCTTTTTAGAGCTGGGGTCTCACTCTGTCGCCCAGGCTGGAGTGTAATGGTGTGGTCATAGCTCACTGCAGCCTTCAATGCCTGGGCTCAAGTGATCCACCCACCTCAGCCTCCAGAGTGTCTGGGATTAAAACATGTGCCACCATGCCGGCTTGATAGATTCCAGTTTTGACCCATTGATATAGACTCTACATACTCTACAAATATTTCCCACATTCAAGAAATGGCCAATGTACAAAACTGAACATCATTTTACATTTAGCAAAAATACATTAGTTTGTAATATAACAACATGCCCACCAATAGGAGTAATTTGAATTTTTATTTCATATGTGCATTATCTGTCTGTTTTCTATCAATCTGTCTATTTATTTATCCAGTTAAATATGCAGAGTAAAAGATGAATGTATGTGCTGTTATAAAAAGATCTTAAAGGTGTATTTTCAAGTGAAAAAAGAGCATAGTTCACAAAACGTCTTTTGTAGAAAAGAAGTACATATATGCTCTTTGTTTATATAGACATAAACAACCTTCTGAACAATGCACAAAAGTTAGGGAGTGGTTACCTGAGGCATCTGTGTTTTTTATTTGTGTGTGTGTGTTTGTGTGAGTGTGAGTTGAACCGAGAGTGGGTGAAAAATGAATGATGGTTGCAGGATCAGAAGCAAAACATTTCTATTCTATAACTTGCTCTTATTTCTACTTTTAAGCCAAGCATTTCTTACCTATTCGTTGTCTATAAATGTTTAAAAAATCTATTACCATATCCAATAATAGATGAAACTATGAGCTTTATCTTTAAGATTAGTCCCGTGACATTAAAGCTTGTTGGACTAACAATTGTAAGTAAATGCTAAGGGTTGTGAATTTCACCCTAAGGAGTCAGGTAATTCAAACAATGGTCATTTGTTAACAGACCTTCCTAATGAAGACAAAAAAAAATGTTTATTATATAAAATGTTACCTTTCATGATAGAAAGATAAATGATTTGAATTTTACCAAATTCATATTCCCTCTTGAATATTAGCATCAAGACTCCTTAACCAGGAGATCATGGCAGGAAACATATATTACTCAGATTTCTACTTTTAGTGTTTATCATTGTGCATGAAATAATGAAACATTTAATGCAAAATAAAATGATCATTCATTTTCTGTTTCAAATCCACTGAGTTATTTGACTTGTGAAAGTGTTTTTAATTAAGCATATCAACATTATACTGAGAGAACCTGGAAATAAGGAAAATGGTGCAAGAATTGGCAAGATTTGTCTTTCACTTCCTGGTCTGTTTAACAAAGTATTAAATACGCTTTCGATGTCCTAAAACTCCCACTTTGCAGCTTCATTACCTAACTCAATAAGCCCAACATTATGTTAGGAGTTCTATGTTAGCTTAGGTACACAGCTAATTGTGACCATCCACATGTGGAATACCATTTTTATATTAATTTTTTTCTCTTGCTTCCATAGCAGTCTAGTTTGAAATATGAGTGGTTTATATGTCATGTTGGGATTATCTGTCCCATGCACAACTACAATTATAATAATGACTAATCATGATAATGATGAGTTATAAATTTGATGCTCAAACATAACAGGCAGTAGCAAGTGTAAATTAGTATATAAGATCTTGTTTACACTTTCACTATAAAGAACAGCTCTTTAAGATATATATATATGATATATTTGATATATATAAGCATTAGTGTCATAATGCATATTAATTCTTAATAATGCAGAGCATGGCAAGGAGCTAATATTTAGAGCAATTATTTACTTTATATATTTTTAGCATAGCACATTTTATATAAAATGCAAGTAGGCAAATAGAGGTGAGATGTTTTGCCATTTAATAGTTACACTTACTGACTTTGAAGCAAGTGTCACTGGATTGGAATCACTATTACAATACCTCTGTTATTTAATCCATTGGGTCACAATGCCAGGCTGTTAAAATAATGTGATTAATCAACAAGGGAAGCATAAAATATGAAACATTTGGTAATACTTTCCTAAAGTAAATTGAATTCATTCTATCATTTGCTCAACAATATTTTCTGCCCTATTAACAGCTTTGTTAATGTTCTATTGACATCCAATACATAACACAAATTTTAAGTGTACAATCTGATAAATTATGACATATGCCTATACCCATGAAACCATCATTCCAAGTAAGAGCGAACATTTACATCACCCCCCCAAATTTCCTCATGGCCTTTCATAATCCTTTGTTACTAATTTTCATGATCAAAACTAATATTTTATAGTGACAGATTGTGATAATTTGAAGATATTGTTTTTACTTGGCATGCCACAAAAATATATTACTTTGCTTAATATGTATTTATTGAGATCTAATTATACAGTCACTACTCCTGGATCAGGGAAGACAGCAGGAAGAAATAAGAGATAATAGGCCAAGCATTATGGGTCACACGTGTAATCCCAGCAATTTGGAAGATTGAGGTGGGAGGATTCCTTGAGGCAGGAGTTTGAGGTTGGCCTGGGCAACATAGCAAGACCACCTCTCTTAAAACAAAAAAAAATTAAAAATTAGCTGGGCATGGTAGCATGTTCCTGTAGTCTCAGCTACTTGAGAGGCTGAAGTGGAAGGACTGCTTTAACCTAGGAGTTTGAGGCTGCAGTGAACTATGATGTTGCCTCAGCACTCCAGCCTGGGCAACACAGCAAGACTCCATCTCTTTAAAAAAGTAAATACATAAATAAATAAGTAAAGTAAGATAGGCGCCCAAATCGAGCTTATACTTGTAAGGAGAAGGGCCAACTATTAAACATGAGGTGATATTCAGTGCAATTGAAAGAGTCTTATAAAAGCGTGTGGAATAACCACAGAAGGGGGAAGGCTTTGACAGTGAGACAGTGAATAAGGGCATAAAGGTAATTTGATGAGCACTGCTTTTACTAACCCAGTGTTTGCTTGTTTTGACTTGATATCCCTCAGAAACGAATGACAATCTCTCCAAGCTTCCTTACTCATCTTTAAAACTGGCCTATTAGTAGTAACCTCTGCATAAGTTTGTAGTATTAAATAAGATAATAAAAGTGACTAGCAGGCTGGGAGCGGTGGTTCACGCCTATAATCCCAGCACTTTGGGAGGCCCAGGCAGGTGGATTGCGAGGTCAAGAGACTGAGACCACCCTGGCCAACACGGTGAAACCCCATCTCTACTAAAAATAGAAAAATTAACCAGGCGTGGTGGTAGGTGCCTGTAGTCCCAGCTACTCGGGAGGCTGAGACAGGAGAATTGCTTGAACCCAGAGGTAGAAGTTGCAGTGAGCCAAGATCGCGCCACTCCACTCCAGCCTGGGTGACAGAGCAAGACTCCGTCTCAAAAAAAAAATAAATAAATAAAGTGATGAGCCCAGTGTCTAGGTGCCTAACGCATGGCAAGTATTCAATATAAAGATTGGTTTCTCATCACTGATCATTAGAGAAATGCAAATTGAAATCACGAGATATCATCTCATGCTATTCAGAATATCAATTAATAAAAAGTCAAGAAACAATAGATGCTGGCAAGGCTATAGAGAAATAAGAACACTTTTACACTGTTGGTGGGAATGTAAATTAGTTCAACCATTGTGGAAGACAGTATGGCAATTATTGAAGGAACTAGAACCAGAAATATCATTTAACCCAGCAATCCCATTATTGGGTATATACCCAAAGGAATATAAATCATCCTACTATAAAGGCACATGTACACGTATGTTTACTGCAGCACTATCTACAATAACAAAGTCATGGAACCAACCCAAATGCCCACCAATGATAGACTGGATAAAGAAAATGTGGTACATATACACAATGGAATACTATGCAGTCATAAAAAGGAATGAGATAATGTCTTTTACAGGGACATAGATGAAGCTGGAAGCCATCACCCTCAACAAACTAACACAGGAACAGAAAACCAAACACCATAAGTTTTCACTCATAAGTGGTAGTTGAACAATGAGAACACATGGACACAGGGAGGGGAATAACACACACCAGGTCCTTTTGGGTGGTGGGGAGCGAGGGGAAGGAACTTAGAGGACAGGTCAACAGGTGCAGAACAATCATGTCGCACATGTACCTGTGTAACAAACCTGCACTTCCTGTGCGTGTATCCTGGAATTTAAAGTAAAATTAAAGAAAAAATTGGTTTTATTATTATGGCCAAGATACCAGAGCAGGGTATTTATACGGGTGAGATTCCAAGGCAGCTCACAATTTCCTCATGCTGCCTCCAAGTATTAAAATTGCTAGTCCAATCTAAGTATTTCAATAGAGCCAAGAGAAATATAAACAAAAACTTGTTAACGTCTACATGCTGATGCATTGAAATTGCCAGATGATAAGTCCTAATATGTTTGTTTTTCTGCCTACTTTTTATTGTGTAAAGTTTGCTCCTGGTGGCTTAACTTGTTAATAACATTATCATTTGCTGACGGTGAGATGATGGGGGATTTAAATTATCATGGCATAACAAATATGTTGACTTTCTCAAACTGCTATCATACTGAGACAGCCAGGTGGGCAGGGGGTCCCCAGAGAAGCTCCAGCCAGCCTGCTCACTGTGAGGAGTGCTCACTTGGGTGGAGCCACAGAAGTTTGCACCATTTGCAGTGGGGCGGAGCCTGGCCTCTCCTCTTCCTGGGTGGAACCTGGAATTCAATTTGTAAGCTGGGAAGCCCACTGGCAGGAAACACACGCTCTCACTTTTCTAAGAGTCTCTGTTTCCCCTTTTCTTCCTTTTCACCCAATAAAACCCTGGCCTACTCACCCTTCAAATTATCTGTGAGCCTCATGGCTGTGTGACAAGGACCCCATCTTTAGCTGAACTATGGAAATGTCCCACAACAATCCTATGTGCATTTTCCTGCAAAAATACTCCATTGAACAAAGCCTTACCCCATATATAAAAGGAAAGTACTTTTGTAGAGGCTTCCTCATATTGATGACCCTTTTGACACCACAGCAAATGTCGCAGACATTTGCTTATCAGAGGCATAAATGTGGATATAATGTCATTGCAATCAATCACCTTAAGAAAGATACCAAATAATGCAGCATTTTTAATTTTCTAAAGAAAATATTTAACCAATTCCAACTTTGTCATTCTTCTCCCTTGCAAACTTTCCCCTGACTTTTCTCTTTCTCTCTCTTTTTTTTTTATACTGAGTGTTTAATAAGAACCTGTACTGTTTCTTGACGGTATTAACAATGGTTTACCTTGGGTTGCTACTTCACTTCAGTTTCAGCTGAGATATCCATTAAACACAATGCTTAATTGAGCTTGCTTCAGTTGTTCAAAGCCTTTCATTCTTAGAAAACAATTGTAGGCCGGGCGCGGTGGCTCAAGCCTGTAATCCCAGCACTTTGGGAGGCCGAGATGGGCGGATCACGAGGTCAGGAGATCGAGACCATCCTGGCTAACACGGTGAAACCCTGTCTCTACTAAGAAATACAAAAAATAGCCGGGCGAGGTGGCAGCGCCTGTAGTCCCAGCTACTCGGGAGGCTGAGGCCGGAGAATGGCGTGAAGCCGGGAGGCGGAGCTTGCAGTGAGCTGAGATCCGGCCACTGCACTCCAGCCTGGGCGACAGCGCCAGACTCCGTCTCAAAAAAAAAAAAAAAAAAAAAAAAAAAAGAAAACAATTGTATATTCATTCCCATGGTGTGAGTACTAGGCATTTTATTTCTCAAGAATTCAACAGCAGAGCTTTATTGGATTGGGATATTTTCATGATGCAAAGCGTTTCTGGAGAGCCCTATGTAAACAGGTTCAAGTATTGCTAACAGAAAACCAATTAACAATTTTTTTTTTTAAGGAAAAGTATTTTGTTGCTTGGAGAATGAGGTGTTCTGGTTAATTTAATTTTCTGGTTGAGGTTTAACATAATTTAATCTTATTTTTTAATGACAGAGAAACTTGAATAGCTTTATTCAGTTCTTCTAAAAACTGTTTGCTCTAAGGAAGAAGAGAAAGAGTATATACTTCCAATGAATATATATGTCTGTGGAGGGTAGGAAGCAAATGTGTGTGTGTAGGCTTACGATATTGTTATTAACCTTAATCAATACTTTATTTTACATTGTTGGAAATGCACGTGTGAAAGTATGAAAGTTTAACAGTTGCCTCCTATTCAGGTTGGGGTATGTAGAAAGAGAAAGGGAACAAAAAATCGAACCAACTACACAATTATTTAGGAATATTTGACCAGAAAGTATCTCTAATAAATAGGTAGATGACATTTATCAACATCACATAAATGAACAAGGAATGGATATTTTATATATTTGCTATAAAAATATATATTTGTATGTGCTTATATATATATACAAGCACATATACACACACATATATGTATATATACAGAAGCACA
The DNA here is from genome assembly GCF_003255815.1 of Theropithecus gelada. Classification (NCBI taxonomy): domain Eukaryota; kingdom Metazoa; phylum Chordata; class Mammalia; order Primates; family Cercopithecidae; genus Theropithecus; species Theropithecus gelada. The sequence continues at coordinate 84,326,446 of NC_037675.1, read as the reverse complement.
TAGTAACATATTCTCAATTGCTTGTAATTAGAGCACAATTGAAATAATCTGATGAAATTATTTCATTTCATAGGTGAGGACAAAAGCCTGAGAACTTTAGTAACACGTCCGAAATGTCACAACTAGAGAATAACTGAGTTGAAACAATATCTAACATTTTTAAACGAGAAGGAAAAAAGCATTTAACACTAGAAAATACAGAGTTAATTTTATAAAGTATCCAGTAACATGAAGGTTAATATGAAGAGGATACTCTATGGCTTGTTTTCATTTCTCTGGTGATTGCAACTAGGAGATGCTATGCAGAATAATTCAAATCGAGAACAGGCTCTATCAAGGAACTTGGACTCCACTGGGATGGTTATTCTATCTACAAAAGCAAGATTACACCAAACTTAACATTGGATGGTTTAGAAGTTGTATTGATTGTCAGAAATGAGTTATCTCTAGCCTATTCCCTGGTGCTAAATAAATGCATTTTAAATCTACACTCCTGTCTGCTTTCCCATGGGCACTGACAACTGTTTGCAACAGCAAACTGAGAAATCAGCGGGAGCTTCTGAAAAAAGTTTTGGTATTTAATAAAAAAGAATAGGTATTAGTTAAACAACAGCTACTTTAACAATACATTATAAAATTCTAAAATTGTACTACATAATAGGATCACAGGTCTTTGAAGAGCAGCTACTTTCTCGTCTTCGGTTACAACTTATCCTGTCACTCTATGTGTTAATTAGAATTATGGCAGCCATCTTGAAGACATGGAAAGCTCGAGGACCAAGATAATCTGCCTTACATTTCAAAATGTAAACTGGAAAGAGTCTTGGAGTCTTAAAGCATAGTCTGATCTCAGATTTTTTATTTTTTTATGTTAATCACTCAACTATTTTAGATTTAAAAATCTAAAAGAATAAAATAAAATAACCCAAAATTATTATATATATAAAAATGATTGAATGATTAACACAAAAATCTATATGTGTCTACATATATAATAATATATACATATGTGCATATCTACATTTGCAGCAGAGAGCAACCATTACAACTGCAAGAGAGATTTTTCTTCAAGATTACAGGAGATAACACACGTAGTGATAATCCTGAAAACTTTTCAAAAGCTGGCAGCAAAACTGCAACATCCAGTCAGAATGGATTCTAGTCATCTGCCCTGGGTGTGCATGAAAATCACTTTTTTAAAATATAACATTCTATTTTTAGTCATTATTTGTTACCATGAAGGAAATACGTGGCATGTTGTCAAATAAATGACTGGTTATGTTTCTAGACTTGTTTTTCTCTACATTAATAGCGCTGAATGGCCACTCCTTGGATTCATACATAAGCTCTTTACCTATTTTATGATCCCCCAACTTGGTGTCTGCCTGCCAGTAAGGATTCTTTTCTTCTGTAGCTTCATCTGCTTCTAGCAGTATTCCCAGCCATTGTGCTATGGTATCTTCTACTTTGTGAAACTGGGACACTAAGAGACAGTGCTGGATACAATTGTGTGGATAGTTTTGTGTTAATTATCTAAAGAGGTAACATCAACATAAAGACATGTGGCTTCTATTTTGGCTGCACAGCCTCTGTTTCTCCTTTCATCCAGGACCTTGGCTCTTTTGTATGTAGCCGGTATTTATCTTTTGTATACGTGAAGTGTAATTGAAAACTATAAGACACTTAAAGTATATGTTCTTTCCTAATCTAAATATAGCCTATAAAATTGCATCTATACCCTGCTTGTATTTTCTCAGCACATTGTTTTCTTAGAAGTAATTCCAAAATAAAGTTCAGAGTAGCTCATGTATAATTATCTTAAAGGTCTGAGTATGTGAAATTCTAGCTAATGATATTTACCATAATTAGGGAAGCAAATTAGAAGAATATTAAAGCCTTCATATTTCAGAATTCATAGACAGATTTCTAGGTAATTACAAAACAACATTGTTACTAATGAGATATTTTTCACAAAAATCTAAGAGAAATAAGCAATATTTTTCCTGTAAGAAATAATTTGGGAAATTTTAATTTAAAAAATGGCTTTTTTTGTCTATAACTGTTTTGTCTCAGGAAATTAGATTGAGGTTTTTGAAACTTAAGACAAATGTTTATACCAAAGCCACATTTCTTTTGTTTAGAATAAAAATAAAAGATTTTAATTATTCTGAAAGTACAGATAATTTGGATGGTGATTATATGGTTTTGAAAGAAAATGAAATACATCCACTACATTTAGTTAAACAATAAATTCTAAAGTAAAAATCCTGCTATGGATTTAACGTTAGTCAAGTGGAAAAGAAAGTGAAATATAAACTCCTAATCCTATCCACAAAAAGTTTACAATCTGTTTTGAAGAACAAGGTACACCAATTAAACACTAGGTTATAAATAAGAGCATAATGATATAGCCAAGAACACAAGAATAAAAATGCCTAACAATATTTTTAGTAATAAACTACTGATATTCAGGAAATTTTCTTTGGACAGTATACTACACATATGATATTTTTAGAGAGTTAGATACCCTAATACTACTGAGTACTATTTGTAGAAATCTCAGTATCTACATGGGGCACGTAAGGAGAGGCAAATACAACTATCACACAGCCAATGTTTAGAGTGCTTACTTAGTGTAAGGTATTGTTGGTGCTAAAAAAACTGTGTGACACAGCCTTTATCGTCTTGAGGTGAAGACATAGTAAACACATGTTACAGAACCTTCACATTGGGACTTTGGAGTTTATGACTCTTTGACAGTACAGGGACAGGGCATAAAACCCATTTGGTTAGGTTTAGAAAGAACAACACATTCACATTGGGACTTCGGATTTTATGATGCTTTAAGATTACAGGAATCGAGTGTAAAACCCATTTAATTAGGTTTAGAAAGCCTTCTTAGAAGAGGTCAGAGTTTTCCAGGACAGATAGCCATCAGTCCAATAAAGGAGGATTTGGGATATGGAGGTTATACCATGCAGACGGAACAGAATGTGCAAAGCTTTAGAGAAACCATCATTTGTTACAAACAGTACCTCACTGGAACAACTTGTGTGCTTTTCTGTGGGTGTGATTACACACCTTAGATGCTAAAGGGAAAAGAGTAAGATATCCCATTATCATTCTATGGCATCAAAAAATACTCTGCCTTTTTTCAAAGCCTTTTTTTGTGATAAATTCTAGGAAAATATTTGTGCAGTGAACAATGACTAGTAAACTAACTCTACCCATCACAGTTGGGCTTTGGACCCCAGTCTCAATATAGATCCCTTCTCATGTAGTTTGACCATTGAGAAGGAAGCATTTTGCCTAATTGAAAGATGGCTTGTTATGTAGCATCAAAGGCAGCAGCCTATTTTCTGCTTTTCCTTTGTGTCCCCATGGGAAGTTTGATTCCCCAGAAAATCAACTCTTACATAGAGATTGGAAAGAGCACTGGAGCTAGGATGGCATTGAAGAGTTGTCTCTACTGATGTGAGGGAGCTGGGCCTTCACTGAATATCAACCAGTTATTGGAGGAGCCTGACTTCAGCATGGGAGCACGACTTTGGGCACAGTGACTCACTTTAGCTCAAATAATTCTCACAGGGAGATGTAGATACAAGCTGTTAGTCACTAAGATTTCCGGCAACTGGGGGAATGAGTGTTTCAGTCCCAAAAGGAAATTTTGAGGGGTGTACAACTGTGTTCTCATCATTTAGCTCCCACTTACAAGTGAGAACATGTGGTATTTGGTTTTCTGTTCCTGTGTTAGTTTCCAAAGGATAATGGCCGCCAGCTTCATCCAAGTTCCTGCAGGGGACATGATCTCTTTCTTTTTTATGGCTGCATAGTATTCCATAGTGTATAAGTACCATGTTTTATTTATCCAATCTATGGTTGAAGGGCATTTAGGTTGATTCCATGTCTTTACTCTTATGAGTAGTGATGCAATGAACATACGTGTTCATATGTATTTATGGTAGAATGATTTATATTTATTTCAGTATATACCAGGAATGGAATTGCTGGGTGAAATGATAGCTATGTTTTCAGGTCTTTGAGAAATTGCAACACTGCTTTCCACAATGGTTGAACTAATTTACCCTCTTGCCAACAGTGTATAAGCATTCCTTATTCTCTGCAACCTCACCAGCACCTGTTATTTTTTGACTTTTAAACAATGGCCATTCTGACTTGTGTGAGATGGTTATCTCATTGTGGTTTTGCTTTGCATTTCTCTAATGATCAGTGACGTTGATCATTTGTTTCATGTGCTTGTTGGCTGCATTTATGTCTTCTTTTGAAAAGTGTCTGTTCATGTCATTTGCCTATTTTTTAATGGGGTTGTTTTTTTCTTGTAAATTTCATTAAGTTCTTTATGGGTGCTAGATATTAGACTTTTGTCACATGCATAGTTTGCAAATATTTTCTCCCCTTCTGGAGGTTGTCTGTTTATTCTGTTGATGGTTCATTTTGCTGTGCAGAAGCTCTTTATTTAAATTAGATACCATTTGTCAATTTTTGCTTCTGTTGTAATGGCTTTTGGCATCTTTGTCATGAAATCTTTGACCATTCTTATATCCAGAATGGTATTGCTTAGGTGTCTTCCAAAGTTTTTATAGTTTTGCATTTTACATTTAAGTTTTTAATACATCTTGAGTTGATTTCTGTTTATGGCATAAGAAAGGGGTCCAGTTTCAATCTTCTGCATATGGCTAGCTAGTTCTTCCAGCACCATTTATTGAATAGAGAGTCATTTACCCTTTGCTTGTTTTTGTTGACTTTGCCAAAGATTAGATAGTTGTAGGTGTGTGACCTTATTTCTGGGCTCTCTATTCTGTTCCATTGGTCTATGTGTCTGGTTTTGTACCAGCACCATGCTCTTTTGGTTACTGTAGCCATGTAGTATAGTGTGAAATCAGGTAGCATGATGCCTAAAGGTTTGCTCTTTTTGCTTAGGATTGCCTTTGCTATTTGGAATCTTTTTTGGTTCCATATGTATTTCTAAATAGCTTTTTTCAAGTTCTGTGAAGAATGTCATTGGTAGTTTGATAGGAACAGCTTTCAATCTATAAATTGCTTTGAAAACTATGGCCATTGTAACAACATTAATTTGGAATATTTTTCAATTTGTGTCATCTCTGATTTCTTTAAGTAGTGTTTTGTAGTTCTCCTTGTGGAGGTCTTTTGCCTCCCTGGTTGGCTGTATTTCTAGGTATTTTATTCTTTTTGTGGCAATTGTGCATGGGATTGTGTTCCTCTCCTGTTCCGGTTGTTACTGTATAGGAATGCTAGTGATTTCTCTACATTGATTTTGTATCCTGAAACTGTACTGAATTTGTTTATCAGTTTAAAGAGCTTTTAGGCTGAAACTATGGAGTTTTCTAGATATAGAATCAGGTCATCTGCAAACAGGGATAGTTTGACTTCCTATCTTCCTATTTAGATGCCCTTTATTTATTTCTCTTGCCTGATTGTTCTGTTCAGCAAATAATTAAATAAAGGCAGAAATCAAGAAGTTATTTGAAACTAATGAGAACAAAAATAGGGAACATACCGGAATCTCTGATATGTATCTTAGATATGTATCTAAGGCAGTGTTAAGAGGAAAATTTATAGCATTAAATGCCCACATCAAAATATCTAAAAGATCTAAATCTAATAACCTAACCTCACAACTAAAAGAACTAGAAAACCCAGAGCAAACCAACCCCAAAGGCAGAAGATAAGAAATAATCAAAATCAGAGATCAATTGAAGGAAATTAAAACCAAAACAAACATTCAAAAGATAAAAAATTTCAGGAGTTGTGTTTTTAAAAAATTTTAATCGATTTCTAGCTAGATGAATAAAAAGGAAAGGAGAGAGCATCCAAATAAACACAATTAGAAACAACAAATTCAAACACAATTAGAAATGACCACTGACACCACAGAAATACAAATTACCATCAGAGAATATGAACAGTTCTTATGCACATAAATTAGAAAATCTAGAAGAAATGGATACATTACTGGACACAAACTCCCGCCGAAGACTGAGCCAAGAAGAAACTGAGTCCTGGAACAGACTGTAATGAACTCCAAAATTGAATCAGTAATGAACAGCCTACCAACCAAAAAATGCCTAGGACCAGAGGATTCACAGCAGAATTCTTCCAGATATACAAAGAAGAGCTGTTCCTATTTCTACTGAAATTATTCCAAAAAATCGAAGAAGAGAACTATTTTCTAACTCATTCCATGAGGACAGCATCATCTTGACATCAAAATCTGGCAGAGACACAACAAAAAAAGAGAACTTCAGGCCGATGTCTCTGGTGAATATCAATGCAAAAATCTTCAAGAAAATATTCGCAAACTGAATCAAGTAGCTCATCAAAAAGCTTATCCACCATTATCAAGTAGACATTTGGCTTCATTTGATCAGTAATAAGTATTAAGTTTTTACTACGTGTCACATAATCTAAGAGATGGTTCTGATGCAATGGTGAACTTAACACACATAGTCCCTACCCTTTAGGAGCATATAGTCTAATGAAGGAGATGAGCAAATAAACAAACTATTACTGTATACTGATAGAAAAGAAAATAGATAAATAAATGAATACTGAAAATATTCCTGTGGTATGCCTACGACATAGTGGAAATCAGGAATGACTGGCATGAGTATTATGCTTGAGCTAAACTGTATTTGTAATTCCTTATCTACCTCTGTTAAATTTGTTGCTTGGTTTAACCTTGATGATATTTAAGTGTTTCATTTACCTGTTTAAAACCATTGTTGCTATTTCTTTCAGGAAGAATGAGGAGATGATTCATGCAAAAGAGGGGGATAGACTTGAATTAATCCTAGAGATAAACCTAGCATTTGGAGACATGACATTCTTATCTGTCAAACTGATGAAGCTTTTAAGCAATAATCCACTATGTTCAGTGAAAACATCCATGATCTACAATGAAAACACCTTAGTTCTGTCATCTGCTGTCTGAATAAGAATGGGCAATGTATTAATCTTTCTGAGTTATAATTCAGTTATATTAACATGAGAATTATTACGTGTTCGTTATAGAACTGTAAAGATAAAACGGATCAAGTTTTTACCAAATATTTGTAGAAAATTAATGTGCATCAGCCTCATGAATCCGAGAATAAAAATGAAGTCATCACGTCAAATGCCACAAGCTTTCAAATGTTCATGAGGAGGAAATCTTACCCAACCTTTTGAGAAGTCGAGACTTATCTTACATTTGCTTGTGGCCAGTTTCATTGGCACATGTTTTTTCTTCTGATGACATGGTTCATTGCTGATCTCCATGGAAACACTATTTGCCTTCTTGTCTTGAGGGTCAATTCTCAGTGCCACCCAAACTGCAATACCAAGCCTTTAAATGCTACAGGATTATTTTCCATGTTCCCTGTGATGCTGAAACTTATACATAAATGAACACAATCACCCTTTTCAGTGGTCAATGGCTTGTATCATTCACCTGGGTCTCAAAGCAATAATGCTGAATCTCTGAGTTGTAAATAGATTCTAGAGAATAATGACACCTTAAATTTCTTCCAGAAGTGTCTTTATTTCTATAAAGAATGAAGTCTATTTCCTATAGTTGGGCTAGAAAATGACATTCATACTGTACTAGACATTAGTATTTTGACTCTGCCCTTTCTCCCTAGGCAGTCTCATACAGTTTTTACTTAGTACGTCATAGGCAACTTCTTCATGTAGAAAAACACCTTGAGTTCCAAAACCTGGTAGAACCCACTTAATCTCTTTCTACATTCCCTGCTATACTAATAACCTCTACAAAGCAACAAAAATACTTTATAATTTAAAGTAAGATAATGTGAAGTATCCACTCTGTACCCTATAAATATGTGCAATTATTACATGTCAACTAAAAAAGGAAGAAGAAAGAACTAAGATGATAGATATGTTAATTTGCTTCACTATTAAAACCATTTCACCATCTATATGTATATATTCCATAATATCATGGGTAAATGTTTTTTTAATTTATGATACAAATTTATTCTATAAAAAGTTATTTTAAAATAAATTGAGATAATATATCGTTTGAACACAGCTTACCTACAGGCAAATGTATTTTTATCAGTTTGAAGATAAAATGATAATTGCTTCTTATGGAGTATTATTCAGAAATTGATGTCATTTGTAATTTTAGTTTATGAATCTGTTTTAACATTTTGGAACATTGACTACAAAAACTCTGTTATTAACCTAAGATCATTTTATACAGTATGGTTTTCTTAGAAGCAAATTAGTTTATTTCTAAGTATCAGAAACTGAGAGCTTTAGAGATGAGTTTATCATGATTTAAGAGAATATAGATATGTCCTTTGTTTTTTCTTTTTTTTTTTTTTCTTGAGATAGAGTTTCACTCTTGTTGCCCAGTTTAGAGTGCAATGGCAGGATCTCGGCTCACTGCAACCTCCGCCTCCTGGGTTCAAGTGATTCCCAGCCTCCTGAGTAGCTGGGATTACAGGCGTGCACCACCACACCTGGCTAAATTTTTTGCATTTTTAGTAGAGATTGGGTTTCACCATGTTGGCCAGGCTGGTCTTGAACTCCTGACCTCAGGTGATCCACCCACCTGGGCCTCCCAAAGTGCTAGGATTACAGGCATGAGCCACCAGGTATGGCCAAATAGGTGACTTTCTAAAAGAAAGGATAAAAGAAAAGAAACAGATTCCAAAACTTGCTTACGTACACTTGGGAAGTAAGGATGGGCAGAGATCCATGCAGCCTAACAAAGAGTTTTTGATTACATCTTGGGCAGGAAAGTTTTCCTTGATCATACTTGGCAGCCAAGTTTAATTTTGCTATTTGACTAGGATTAGTGAAACATGTATTTCTCTAACTACAGTTGTCAATTACTCATTGAGTAAGAGACAGAATGTATTAGATTCTGATGCTGGATTTCAAAATCAGAAGAAACTTCCTTCCCCAAGTGGGTGCAATTATTGCATAGTTCAAATGTTCTTCAATCATTATTAGCATAGAAAGAAAAGGTTAAATTAAATAATTCCTGATTGTAAAATATAGTGCATCTCATTGAAGGAAATTTGTTTAGAAATAATAAAAGGCACTATTCACAATAGCAAAGACTTGGAATCAACCCAAATGTCCATCAGTGACAGATTGGATTAAGAAAATGTGGCACATATACACCATGGAATACTATGCAGCCATAAAAAAGGATGAGTTTGTGTCCTTTGTAGGGACATGGATGCAGCTGGAAACCATCATTCTTAGCAAACTATCACAAGAACAGAAAACCAAACACCGCATGTTCTCACTCATAGGTGGGAACTGAACAATGAGATCACTTGGACTCAGGAAGGGGAACATCACACACCGGGGCCTATCGTGGGGAGGGGGGAGGGGGGAGGGATTGCATTGGGAGTTATACCTGATATAAATGACGAGTTGATGGGTGCAGCACACCAACATGGCACAAGTATACATATGTAACAAACCTGCACGTTATGCACATATACCCTACAACTTAAAGTATAATAATAATAAATAAATAAATAAATAAAAAGAAATAATAAAAGGCTATGTAGAAACTAAAATCCTCTAATTATGAGAAAAGGAATAGCAAGTCTTACAGCAGAATAACTTATTAGACAAAGCAAGTGTTTTGAGGGGACTGAAAAGAAGCTCCTTTCTTTCATAAATTAGGGATGAACTAAGTAAAAGAATGAGGACTTCTAAAATAATATATTCACTCTACTTTTCCTGCAGATAGCTTGGGACCAGCCATTAGGAAAGGGCTGGCAAAAAAGTGAATATCTCAAGGAAAGACTTTTTAATTACTTAGCATCAGGAAAGTTCCTCTTTCTGGAGATCATCAGGAAATAGGTTGCTTTAGGGATGTCTGCTTAATAAAACTACTAATTCGCCAGTATAAAAATAATACACCAACTTTCCATAATTTTTGGAAAACATTCTCACCTACAAATAAAATAACAATAACCATACAAAAATGTCCCTACCCAGAGAAAACCGTTTTAATCATTGAAATGTGTTTCTATCCAGGCTTTTCTTTATACAGGCATTTGACATCATACCAAATTTATAGTTCAGTTTCCTGCTTAGAATTTTAGCCTACGTGCTTCCCTATCGTTAAAAAAAATGACTATACATCATTTCAAAGGATGCAATTATTTTGTTATCTGTCTTGCCAAAATCAACCATTCTGCTTTTGCACATTTAGTTTGCATTTGATGTTTGATGTTAGAAATAATGGTGACATATATGTGCTTCATTCTGAGAGTATTGTCCCTAAAATATTTTTGAAAAATTTTTTTGAAAATGTAGTAGAGAGGTGATGTGAAGAAAGAAAGTCAATTTGGGGAGCCTACACAATATGCCAGAATTATTCTAGATTCTTTATCACTCTCATAGGCTTTCAATCTGTACCTAATTTGTGTCTATCACTGAGATTCAAAAGTATGTGCCTATGAGTCTTCTGGCAACAAAACCTTACCTGTTAGGCAATTTACAAGAAAGACTAAGGAAACTACAACAAGATTACTCAGTCTTGGGAACTCCTGGAAAGCACAAATGATGCTGAATAAGGCTTGGTGTTTGTTGGTCAAATTTGTATCTTGCCTCAGCTCCACAGTCTATGGAAAGGAGAAGAAAGTAAACACAAGCAAAGTATTGCTTATCTAAAATTATGCACAGAGATGGAAAATAGTTCTAAATGTTTGAATATAAAAGAGAAGAGAAAAAATTGCCCAGTTTATGAGCAAATTCCAAGCACTAGCTCTTAATGATCTTCAGTGCAGAAATGTTGAGCCAAAGGTAGCAGTCCCCACTGGAAGCAGAATACCAGTAGAAGCCTCCGTGTTGACCCGCTGGGACCGGGTCATTAATGCTCACCAACATTTGCTGGGCATGGCTGCCACTTCTGAAGCAAAAATGACAGCCAAGCCCAACAAATTGGAGGTGTCCAATGGTTGCAAGAGATACTTACCAGATGTGGCATTACAGTGTCCCTGCGTCTGAAACAGGGGAATTAGGAGTCAGATATTTTAAGCACAGTGGAAAGACCACCTGAAAATTAATAGAAATTATTGGAGAGGAACAGAGATAGGAATCTGCTAGAGGCTGGATTTCTGCTTATTGGAGGGGGGGAGAGGAAGAGGGTAATAACAGAGAGACATACACCACGTATAAACTCATTTAAGCCTATTGAATACTGTATTTGCTAAGCTGAGAAGGTTAAACAACTGTCTAAATTAACTAAAAGAGAGGATATGTGTGAGTTCACAGGCAAAGGAAGCTGCATTTTGAGAAACTTGTATTAAACAGTCCCACTAGTTAAATAACATGAATGTTATTAGAACAGGAGGAGCTGCCCTTGGGTCCAATATAATGATAAATTCCTGTGGTAGTCCCAAGATATATAGAGATATTCAGTTTCAAACTGTAATTCCTGAGATGATGCTACAGTGGTGAAAGTTAGACATATTCGATGATGGATTTTTATAGCTCCTCCAAGCTATCATGGCCCCTTTGGGTTGGCTTATTATGCATGGAGGCAGGAAATGACAGAAGACACTCTCAAGGCAGTGCTCTCCCTCAATTGCTATTACACAAGCTTATTCTTAAACGCATTCATTCAAGAAAATGAGCTCCAATGTTTCCTTCCTTGCAGCTATGAAACTAGAACAAATGTCCTGTATGGATTGATCAACATTTAGTTAATTTTCACTGCCTCTGTCCGTGTCAGGTCAGCCATAACCTACATACAATTCTCTAGCCAGTTAAAGGCTCAAAAATCTATTTCATTTTTAAGTAAAGTTCATCTTGTCAGAATTTACTTTTTACGTTTCATTAACACCCACAAAATTCCATCTCAATTAGTCCCACAAGGGAGCATGAGCCAAATAAGTGGTTTTCAAACATTTTTTGCAGAACTATGCATTCCCTAGTACATTTTTAGATTAGCATAGATTATTATTAATAAACTATGTAATTTATCATCAATCATACATGTATGTATAATTAATATACAGTTGACCTTTGAACAACATGTGTTTCAACTGCACGGGTTCCCTTAGAGACAGACTTTTTTTCACCTCTGCCACCCCTAAGACATCATCACTGACCCCTTCTCTTCCTCCTTCTCAGCCTCCTCAATGTGAAGGTGACAAGGAGGAAGACCATTATGATGATCCACTCCACTTAATGAGTAGTAATTATGTTTTCTCTTCCTTGTAATTGTCTTAATAACATTTTTATTTTTCTAGCTTACTTTATTGTAAGAATGCAGTATATATTGCATATAACATAGAAAATATGTAACCAACTGCTTATGTTATCCATAAGGCTTCCAGTAAACAATAGGCTATTGGTAGTTAAGTTTTGGGGAGACAAAGGTTATACAATTTTTGCATGGAGGTTGGTGTCCCTAACCCCTGTGATTGTTCAGGGTCAATTATACATCTTCACCAAAACTTAAAGGGGCTTAAATAGTTAATTAAATTTACGAAGAATGTCAATCACAACCTAATTCCAACAGCAAGTCAGCCATCATTGTTGAAACACTCAGCCAGATCAGAGTTGCTGCAGGAAATAAGAACTATGGTTTTATTTTCCAGTTCAAATAAATGAGTTAATGCAATTCTATTTGACAATCATCTTACATTTAAATGTGAAAAATAGAGAGATAGACAGAAGAGAGAAAACTAGGCATAATCTTGCCATGAATATGTTCATTGTGTGAGACAATTTACTATTTTTTAATGGTATCTCTCCTTGCTTTGCTTTCAGGGAATCTCACTCATGAGCACTGCGTTCTTCAACAGCATTTTTTTTTTTTTTCTTTTCTGGCATTCAGTGTTTTACACTTTAAGTCAATGCACTGTGAGTGAGAGAATGGCTGCCCTTTGTAAAATGAGAGAACAGGTGAGAAGGGAGAAGCAGTGAAGTGCCAATGACATCCTCTGGAAGACACGTTTTTAGGAGAGAGTATACCTGGAAGCTGAGGATCTGGGAAACGATTTTCTAAAAACCAACTGCTTGGAAATACTCCATGTCCTTCAGTGGCATATTTCCCATGTATTAATCTATGTCTACTTTTTCTGGAATCCAGTGTTTTGCAGTGAATTTAGTCATAGTTTTTGGATAAAACTGAATAGGTTTCTTATAGTTCAGGGGCTGAGCGTAACTTTGTTCTTGATTTGCTTCACTCTTAATGGTTGCAAACATACAAATCCTCTTTATCTTGTCTTTTTATCCCAATGTCTTCCCATATTCACTGAGTTAGTGTATTTTATTAAATTTATAACTATTTTTGATTAAACTATTACTTAAAAGTGGACATATGTATTGCAAGGTGAGTTTCAATTATGTGTGCACTCACGTCAGAATTGTGTTCCTTATTTTAGTGATTATGACCCCTGCTTTTAGTTAGAAGCCTCCGGGACATTTTTTTCATTAAAAAAAAAAATTGCTTGTACCTGGACCTTATCTCCAGAATGTTTTATTCAACTTATATGATATGAGGACCAGTCATGGGCATTGTTAAAAAAAAAAATCAGTAATAATGTGATTCTAATATGCAGTCCATGTTCAAAAGTGCTCTGGTAATGAAAAATCCTAGAATAGAGAGAGGGGGGAAAAAAGACCAAACACAGCAAGTTTTATTATGAGTAAGAGGTCTCTGAGTTACCATGTACGTCAAACCATCGTATTTGTGTTTGTCCAAGCAGTTTAAAAATACAGATTGAGTAATCATTTCAAGAATCACTTGGAAATTGGATTAACCCTGTATATTCATTATTGCAACAACCAAAGATTACTCTCTCAAGCTCCTGAGCTTATTTAAAAGTCTATTCTAAATCAGATTGACTAAGGTTACAAGGGAAGGCCTAAGAAATAAAGCAATGTTACAGGTGTGTAAAGAAACTTTGATGTACTTTTTGTTGTTCAGTAGTTTTACGTTTACCGACAGAAAACATTTTTGAATAACTAAAAGTGGCTAGGAAGATGAGGCATCTAGATCTTTTTAAATATTCACAATTCTAGAAATTATTGCAGCAGCCTCATAGCTATCCCTCCTTAAATTCTTTCTGATAAAGAGCTTAAAGCACAATACAACCTATACCCTCCTAGTAAATTGATTTTTACTCAAGTGGCTTCTACTGGATACAAATTAGCATGAATAAACCCCTAATGCATATTCTTCAGAGGAAATGCTAATTATTCTCACTGGGCAAAGTTTAAAGATATCAAAATGGAGGCATTTTTTAAAAATCAGTCTACCTCATTCAGAAAGGAAGTAAGTGGGAAGGTAAAGAGCTTAAGGGGTAATGAAGGTTAATTGCCAATTATACAGAAAAATTATGCAAAAGCAAGAATAAAAACCACTTCCAAGAACTATTGCCCTTTCTTTTATTTGTGTTACAGTACTATTTTTTTCCCCTCTCTTAGCATTGTTCTAAATTAGTTTGGTCTCTATCACTTTTATTTAGATGTAGAATATTCCTCAAAATATAAAACAATAATAGTGACTATGATGCATGAATTAGATCAAAAGAAATGTCTCAAAGAGAAGGAGGGCAAACTAAAAAGGGTGTTCTCATTTTGCTGAACTCTCCTGAGTAACATTAGAACAACTGAGAAGTTAAAGTAGTCCATCTTCCTTGTGTATGAATGCTATTCCGGCTATTTTGAAATGAAACATTTAAAACAGATGTTTTGAATTAAGGCAACGTTAAAACTATTAGGTTTCATTCCAATCACTTGCCCTATACTACCAGAAAAGGACACATTAGAAGTTCACATCATGTATATGATCCAATTTGTCCTTCCATCCTTTAAAATGTCAACAAAGTTGCATTCATTTGTGCTCCAATTGGACATCCATTGAGAAACAGGTTAAATAAATATTGGTTTCTGTAAACCCATCAAAATCTATAGACATCTAGTTCTCATACTCTAGTCGTTCTGAACAAATTAAACTAAACATCAGCCAACTAGTGGAGCATCCTGGGATCTATACCCAATCAAAAAGATTGTGAGTTCAGACCCAAATGCATTTTCAGGCAGCAATAGCAGGTTGAGGCTGGGTTTGAAAAATTACAGTGACTTAGAGAAGCCATACAAATATTGACTAGCTTTCATGTTGTGGGGAAAATAGGGTACTGACAAGTCACTTGAAATCATCAAGAAATGATTGGTGATTTCAAAATGATTACCTTTCTCAGTACCTTAAAGTCTAAAATCTTGGCAAAATTAGATGTTTCAATGTATGTTGACCACACATAACCCAGATGCTTTCTTGTGGTTATCTTTAGCATCCACATATTACTGTATGGTTTATATTCATTCATTCAATTATTCTCTTTTTCTTTCTTCAACAAATAATGATTGGATCTTTTACAAGGTGATGGTGTTGCAGAGAAAGACTGAACTTGAACGTGCCCCTATTTTTCATTAATTCACAGGGTGCTAACTAATTGTTGTAGACAGAATTTTAAAATGTATATGATTATACACCCTGTATAATCCTCTCTCTTGATGTAGACTGGACCCGTGAATATAATGGGAAATCACCCCCATAACTATGATAAAGTCCTTTAATGAACCATGAGTTAATCAAAGGGGAGTTAATCATGGGTGGGCCTGACCTAATTATTTGAGTCCTTAAAGAAGACAAGAAGCAGCAGCAAACACTTTTCTGCTTGTCTTTAAGCAACAACCTACCATGTTGTGAGAGGAGGTCACCTGAAGCTGAACTCTAAAACTGAGAAAAGTCTTTGACCAAGAACCAGGAAGAAAATGGAACCTCAGCCATGTAATGGCATGGAAATACATTCTGCTGAAAACCTATGAGCTGGAAGAGGACACTAAGCCTTAGATAAGATGGTAGCCACAGTTAATGCCTTGATTTCAGTATTGTGGGATGCTGAATAGAGGACTCAGCTAATCTATTAATATAACTGGACTCCTGACACACACAAGCTGGAAACCGATAAATTTGTAGAGGTCTAATCCTAAATGTTAAGTAATTTGCTACATAGAAATAAATAGTTAACATACAGACAAATAAACAAAATATATGTAATAAGATGTTTAAGGTAGTGTGAGAGGGGCATGTGAAAAATAAGGTGGGCACAAAGGAAGCGTCATAAAGTCTTGATAGGATGAGGCAGCTTCATGAAGAGATGACTGTAGGTTGATAGATGACATTTAGCTTTGTCTGAAGTACGTATTTACTAAGTGTCTGTTATCTGGTTAAATCCAGATATTGGAAAGAGAAACATAAAAGAACCAGGTCCCCAGGTCTTGAGCAATTAAGATACTGACACTGTGGAAAGTAGGGTAGTGCATGAAGCAGGGGGCAGCCCAGAGCAAAGCCAGGCCAGTAACAGCTAAGACGTTTTGGGAGCTCATTATGTAATGATCACTATTCTAAATGTTTGAGATATATAAATATATTAACATATTTAATTCTTATGCAACATAATGACAGGATTACTATTGTTATCCCCATTTTAGTGATGAGAAAACTGAGGTATAGATAGGTTAATAAAGTTACCCAAGGTCATTCATCGAGCCATTAATTGGCACGATTGTGAAGTGATTCTAGGTAGTCTGACTGTAGAGATTCTGTTTATAATCACAGTGCTATAATAAGAATATAGAGTGGCACAATATAGCTTACCATATTCTGGGAAGCAATTTTTGCTTTGGATTTTCTATTGTCAACTGGATAAAGAATACTGACCAGTTCTGTTACCCTCTTAGTTAATGTGTCATTGATATATCCGCCTTAAACTAGCAAGTGACAGTGAAAAATATGTGGGATTAAAAAATGCAATTGTATCCTTGGACTCTGGTGGTTCTATTATTAATATAGGAGTTATTGAATAAGAAAGAAGAGTGGGTTAGAGCTCAGAGAATTAAGAAAAGGATTACATAACCAAAGATGTGTAATCTCAAATACTTAATAGTATTCCTTTTAATATTTTTACCTAAATATGTTACTTAGGTAAAATATATTATTTTGATTTTACCTAAATATTAAGCAGTGCAATTTAATGTTGTAATGTCTTTTGCATGCAATAAAATATATTTGTGATAAAATCCAGAGTTCCTAATCTCTCATTACAAAAGTCATTTGAACTTTTCAAGGACCAGAGTAATGTAGGATTAACACACAATTGTCCCCCATCACATTCTGGATTAAAAAGCATAATTTTATCTGAAATAAGAATTATACAAAGTAAGGTTTATAATTAGATTCTGTGATCCTATTCTATGGCTTCAATTTTATGATGTGTATTTATCTTGCATGGGAGTTTGCATTTTAATAGGAAATAGGGTACATTTCTTAATGTTCAAAGACCAAGTGGAATTGGTGATCATGTATGCATAGATGTTTTTACAGGAAACCATCATTCAATACTCTTTTAGTCAAAATGCCTTTAGTTAATAAAGGGGAAAAACATTTCCACCTCATGAGTGAGATCCTTTTTGCACTTTTTTTGCAGACTCCACTCCCCTATTAAGTTATTGCAAACATTCTTTCTGATTCACAGATTCAACTGAAGTTCTTTACACTTAGATGTGAACACATATTTTATGTTAGTAGTTCTCATCTATGAAGTTAGAAATGGGAATGCCTGTGTTTGTCATTTTTGTTTTGTTTTATTTTATTGAAGGAGACGACAGAAAATTTTGCTTCTACACATGAACTGAAATAGAGAAATTGTCCTTTTCTACTGTCATTACCATGTTTTCCTCAAAGTTCAGGCCCTATTTCTAATACCTCAATTGTAACTCCGTTATCTTGGAAATGTGGTTTTATGATTTCTGATACTATAATGAAGAGAATAATCTGAGTGGGAGATAGTAAAGGTATGTTCTTGACTCTGTCTTAAAGAGACAATCCTGCTATGTTAAAAACATTGAGTGACATTATTGTTGTATTACAGGACATATTTCTGGAGAAGTGACATATTTCTTCAGGACTTTAAACACATTTATTCAGAAAGTAAATATGCTATTTAAAATATTCCTTTAGATTTTATAAACTTATAATTTATTCATTAAGAAATACATACACACCATTAAGAGGTTATTTCCAGGCAATAATCTGATTTTTTTTTGTATTTTATTCTACCTGAAGATGCTCTCTACAGCATCAATAGCAGAAATAGACATATAAAGTGATAAATTTCCTTTGCTTGATTCCTGTTCTCTAAGAATAAAAACTGTGGTTGTATTGTTAAAACATTAAAAATTACATTTCTTCATGACTCAATGTCCTATATTTCCTTATGCAATGTGACCATGGCAAGAGTTTATGTGGCAGAGTGAACAGATTGAATTGAAAAGTAATCACAATAAGAGTCTGAAATAAGTGCTCATTTAATATTTAACATATGTATCATATATCTTCTAGGTGGTAAGGACACATACCAAAAGTATAACATGGACCCCGTCATCAAATGACATAATCTGAGCAATAGGGTGCAAAAACACAGAGAGTATCATAAACATTGATTTGATAATAGAATGATAAATTTAATGATGATTTATACATATGGTACAGTGAGATCATACTGGGTAAATGACACAGGACGAGACTTTTAAGATAAAAAGTGTGCTATTCTCATCAATGAACAGTGAAATGGTGCTTATGCTATGTCTCAAAATTTTGGAGTTAAGATGATAAGTTTACACTCATTATAAACAACAAACCTGTGTCTGCCAGAACAGGTTAGGACAAAAGTATATTCCAGCCTATAGGTTAATTCTTTTGAGAATTTCAAAGATAATTTTTGTCTTAGACACCAGCCAATATGGTGCTTTAATCATTTTTTGTATACACCACATTTTTAAATTTTATTTCATCAACTTACATTTTAGTTCTAGGGTACATGTACAGGATATGCAGATTTGTTACACGGGTAAACGTGTGCCATGGTAGTTTGCTGCACAGATCATCCCATCGCCTAGGGATTAAGCTCAGCATCCATTTACTATTCTTCTTAATGCTTTTCCTCCCCTGCCCAACCCACTGACAGGCCCCAGTGTGTGTTGTTCCCCCATCATGTGTCCGTGGATTCTCATTTTTTAGGTCCCATTTATAAGTGCGGACATGCGATGTTTGGTTTTCTTTTCCTGCATTAGTTCGTTGAGGATAATGGCCTCTAACTTCATCCATATCCCTGCAAAGGACATGATTTCATTCCTTTTTATGGTTGCATAGTATTCCATGGCATATATGTACTACATTTTCTTTATCCAGTCTATCATTGAAGGGCATTTGGGTTGATTCCATGTCTTTGCTATTGTGAATAGTGCTGCAGTGAACATACACAAGTATGTATCTTTATAATGGAAGGATTTATGTTTCTTTGGGTATATACCCAGTATTGAGATTGTTGGGTCTAATGATATTTCTGGGTCTCAGTCTTTGAGGAACCACCACACTGTCTTCCACAATGATTGAATTAATTTACATTTCCACTACCAGTGTAAAAGTGTTCCCTTTCCTTTGCAACCTTGCCAGCATCTGCTGTTCCTTGATGTTTTAATAATCACCATCCAGACTGGTGTGAGATGGTATCTCATTGTGGTTTTGATTTGCATTTCTCTGATGATAGTGATGTTGAGCTTTTTATCGTATGTTTCTTGGCCACATAAATGTCTTCTTTTGAGAAGTGTCTGTTCATGTCCTTTGCCCACTTTTTAATGGGGTTGTTTTCCTTTGTAAATTTATTTCAGTTCCTTGAAGATTTGGGATATTAAACCTTTATCAGATGGATAGATTGCAAACATTTGCTCCCATTCTGTAGGTTTCCTGTTCACTCTGATGATAGTTTCTTTTGCTGTGCAGAAGCTCTTTAGTTTAATTAGATCCCATTTGTCAATTTTTGCTTTTGTTTCAATTGTTTCTGGTGTTTTCGTCATGAAATCTTTGCCTGTGCCTGTGCCCTGAATGGCATTGCTTTGATTTTTTTCCAGGCTTATAAGTTTGGGGTTTTTCAAACAGTCTTGAGTTAATTTTTGTATAAGGTGTTAGAGAAAGAGTCTAGTTTTAATTTTCTGCATATGGCTGGCCAGTTCTCCCAGCGCCATTTATTAACTAGAGAATCCTTTCCCCGTTGCTTGTTTTTGTCAGGCATGTTGAAGATCAGATGGATATACTGAAAACAATTGAGAGTTTTAGAAGGCATGGATACATTTATTCAACATTAGGAATATTTTTTTCAACACATAAATGCACTTTTTGTGGATGAATGTCGCAGCCAAAATATGTTTTCAAAATCGAAGAAAAAAATAGCAAAGGGAATTCTTCACAGCTGGATCTCCTTGTAGACACTATTAAGAATGGCAATGGAGTATCTATGCTAAATTAAATACATATGGAAGTTACAAGACTGTAACTCACATTTGACAGTTTGGGAAGAGAAAAGCATAACTGGGATAGATTATAAAATACTATTTCTCTGAACATCTCACAGCACCTATGTGTGTGAAAATTGGTTTGGATGCATATTCTCTCTCTCTCTCTCTCTTTCTCTCATTCTCTCTCTCTTTCTCTGTAGTATCCATATTATACACGCTATATATGGAACATAGAATTAATCTAGTTTGTACCACTTTATTTTCAATCATCTATTGTTGAAGGTAATTCTATGAAATAACTTTTGTTTGGAAAAATATCATTTAAATATATATATATACACATATACATATATAACTTGTCAATTTATCTCATTGTTGTCATCTTAAAGGCACAAAATTTCTTTCTTTCTTTTCTCCTCTTCCTGATGCTTCTTTCTCTTTCGCATCTCTGCTAATATCTCTCCTGATACAGATTCTTTTCCTATTAAAATATAACAGAGTTTTTAATATTCAATGGTTTTAAAAAAGCCAAATTTAAGAAAAATCACCTGAACTTAGTCACAGAACAATATTCAGGTACTTTAAAATAACATGGTCATGTTGCTAACTACAAAATAAATTAAATATAAAAAACAACACAAAAACCTTCTTTTTTTTTTTGCCAAAATGAAGTGTATTTGTCTATTCTCATGCTGCTAATAAAGACATATCTGAGACAGCGTAATTTATAAAGAAAAAGATATTTAATGGACTCACAGCTCCACATGGCAGGGGAGGCCTTACAATCATGGTGGAAGGTAAATGAGGAGCAAAGTCACATCTTACTTGGTGGCAGACAAGAGGGAGTGTGCAGGAGACCTCCCCTTTACAAAACCATCAAATCTCATGAGACTTATTCATTATCACGAGAAGAGCATGGGAAAGACATGACCCCCACGATTCGGTTACCTCCCCCAGGGTCCCTCCCATTACATGTGGGAATTGTGGGAGCTACAATTCGTGATGAGATTTGGGTGGGGACACAGTCAAATCATATCATGGAGTACAGGGAATGTATTTATCATTCCCCACCAAAAAATCACAAAAAAATATTTAGGATAGTGAACATCAGCCAGGGATGAACAGTGATTACCAATAAATAGGAAACAAATAATGTGAGCCCCAAGATAGCTTCAGTTTACTACCTTGTGAAAAAGTTTCTAAGCTGAGCCACAGGGCCTGGGAACTCAGATTTCAGGGATCTCAGGAGACAGGGTTAAGAGTTCCAGGGAAACCACAGTTGATTGAATAGAGTCTCCTGAATGCATGTTCTCCCAGAGCCTCTGCATGTAACCATATTTGGAAATAGGGGTTTTTGCATACAGAAGTAAGGTAAGAATTGAGATCACATTTTACTAGATTACTGTAGGTCCAGAGAAAGTTTCCTTATAAGAGATGGAAAGGAACACACAGAAATGCAGGCAAGAAGATGGCATAAAAACAAAGGCAGGGATTTTGTAATATTTATTCACCTGGATTTTCTATAATTTTTATTTGTGCCTTTATTATATCATCCATGTTTCTAATTTCATGATATAGCAACTTAAGTGTATAATAATAACTGTGCTCATTCATCGTATGCTAATTCTAGCATGTGTCAGTTCTGGATCAGTTTCAATTGATCTACAAGTCAAATAACACCAAAGATTGCCAGGCAGTGAGATAAGCAGCTAAGACGGAGGCATGGAACGGATTCCCCCTCACACTCTATAGAAGGAATCAACCCTACAGACACTTTGATTTTGAACTTCTGGATTCCAGGACTAGGAGAAAATAAATACCTGTTATTTTAAGCCACCAAATTTATGGCAATTTTTGTCGTAGTCTTTGGAAACTAAGAGACCAAGGCAGCTAGAGTTCACAGGACAGAATACTGAAGATGAGAAAATTTCTAAAATCACCTGGAAATCTGCAGAGGATTCCACTTGAGTACTCAATAGAATTTTGAGCAGTACATGCATGCAAGAGAACAATTCATGGCATGGGAAGACCTTCTGAAAGGATTAGGAAGAACTATTCCCAGAGACACCGAGGGCCAGGAATAGTGCCTGTCCCCACCTGCCAGACAAGAAAAACTCAGGATCGACAGGACCTTGGATAGAGCGCTCAGAGCGTTTTGCTTATTTCCCAGAAGAGTGGGAAATAGTCCTCAATTAAACACAGCTCTGATTCTAGCTGTTTTTTAAAACAAGACTGAAAGGAACAGACTGTTTTAAAGAAACTGTGACTCAGGATATTGTAGCAATACCAATATATCCAGCACCCAACAAGATAAATTCAAAATTATCTGGCATTTATGAAAGATGCCAAAAAATGCAAAGAAGAAGAAAAATTTGATTCATAATGAGAAATATAAACCAACTAAAACTGACCCACAACTGACACATGTTAGAATTAGCAGCCAAGGAATTAATACAGTTGTTATGATACACTTAAATTATTATATCATGAATATAGAAACGTGGATGATATAACAAAGACACAAATAAAAATTGTAGAAAATCCAGGTGAATTAAAATTACAAAATATGAAATAGAAATACAATGGATGGGATTAAGAATTTATCATTGCAAAATCAGTACTAGTGAGCTTGAAGACATGATGAAAGCAGCAACTCAAACTAAAGTACAAAGCAAAAATTCAGTAAAATTAGAAGGGCATTGGTTAGCAATGGGAATACTTCAAGTTACCTAATATACATGTAATTGTAGTCACCAGAGTAGAGAAAATGAGAGAGAATATATTTGAAAAAAAAAATTGGAAAACACGTTTGAACAATTATTTGAAAAGTAACTAACAGAAATTAGAGGAGAGAGAAGCTATGTAAAGGGAATCTGTAAGTGAAAGAGGAACGATCAAGGTCAACCACTACAATTTAAGGAAATTATTTGGATCCTAATACAATAAAAAACTTAACTGTATATTTTCTGATATTAAGAAATTGTTGTCCTAATGGTTTGGTGGTATTGTTATAAAAGAATTTATTGTATGTAGTGTCATAAAATATGCAGAATAATTTTCAGATGAAATGGAATGATATGTCGTGTTTCTTTCAGAATACTATACACAAAGATAAATGGGTGGGACAATATATGAAATCAGATTGGTCCTAAGTTGATAATGTTTTCAGCTGGTAATAGATATATGGGAGTTTATTATATTGTCCTGTTTTTACATGTATTTTAAATTGTATGAAATTAATGTTGAAACCGAAAGGAGTCAGTAGTAAGTCATTGGACATTGTGCAGGAAGGAAGAGGAGGAGAGGCAAAGCATGAATTAAGATCATGCTCTTTGAAGCCAAATGCCCTAGATTCAAGCATACTTAATCTGTTAACCTCTCTAAAGCCAACATTAATAATATTATAAAATGAGAGTAATTTTAGATCCAACTGTGAAGTAATTGTGGAGTAAATAATGTTTGTGATAAACATTTTAATTTCTGGAATACAATAAATTCCCAATAAATTTCAGTGTTTATTTGTGGAGTGACCTAATTACACAGATAAAAGAAGAACTATTTAAAAAGAAAGAAATTAGGATTTTTTCTAATAATTATCAGAGGCTTTGAACTATAGTGACTCCATTAAGAACAGAATAGATTTTAAATCCAAAAGAATCTGATTTTTCAATAAAGTATTATTCAGGAGTGAGCTCTAGTGGGAACCAAAGATCATTTCAAGGATAGGCTTAGTGGCTCATGCCTGTAATCGCAGGACTTTGGGAAGCCAGGGTGGGAGAATTGCTTGAAGCCAAGACTTCAAGATTAGCCTGGGCCACATAGCAAGACCCTGCCCCTATAAAACAAAAAATATTCCTGGGTGTGGTAACACATGCTTCTAGTCCCAGCTTCTTGGGAGACCGATGCAGGAGGATCATTTGAGTCCAGGAGTTGACGAATATAATGAGATGTGATCACCATTGCATTCCAGCCTGGGTGATGAGGTGAGACCACTACCTCCCAAAAAAAGATAATTTCAAGACTTTAAATGGAAAAATGCATTATTGCAAAACAACATGTTGTGCTATTTTTCATCAGCTAGATGCTAAGGTACAATTAACTTAATTATCAATCGTATAACACTAGTAAAGTAAATAACAACACATATAAAGATTATTTTTGAAAATTAATAGGCTAAATGCCTGACCCTTGCCAAGCACTGGATGAGCATAAGGCTCTACTATTAATATATTTCGAATTTACCTATGTATAAGAATTGAATCCAGTTCTTATACATACTATTTTTTAATCCAATATTTAAAAATAATACAAGCATACTTCATTTTATTGCACTTTACTACACTTAGCATAGAAAGCTTTTTAATTTTTTTTTTTTTTTTTTTTGAGACGGAGTCTTGCTCTGTCGCCCAGGCTGGAGTGCAGTGGCCGGATCTCAGCTCACTGCAAGCTCCGCCTCCCGGGTTTGTGCCATTCTCCTGCCTCAGCCTCCTGAGTAGCTGGGACTACAGGCGCCCGCCACCTAGCCCGGCTATTTTTTTTTTTTTTTTTTTTTTTTAGTAGAGACGGGGTTTCACCGTGTTAGCCAGGATGGTCTCGATCTCCTGACCTCGTGATCCGCCCGTCTCGGCCTCCAAAAGTGCTGGGATTACAGGCTTGAGCCACCGCGCCCGGC